>NW_009953920.1:2214286-2231774 GCF_000747805.2 Chaetura pelagica
CCTCCACCAACCTCTCCTTCCTGAGTCCTTCCCACCAGGTCCGGAGCTGCTCCAGCCTGGGCTTCCCACAGAGTCACGGGGGCTTCGGGAACAGCCACCTCCCCTGGCCCGGGGGCTTCCACAGCTGGGCAATCAGAGTCCACTGGCAGCAAATCCACTGGCCACAGAATCCAAGTCCACTGGCCAAGTTCACCCCTCCTTGCACCTTCAGGGAATGTTCCACCATGTTCCTCCATGAGTGCAGGGGCACAGCTGCCATCTCGCCGTGGGTTGCAGGGAAACTTCTGCTCGGGCACCTTCTTCCTCACCACCCACAAGCAGAGCTCTGCCTCTCCAGCTCAGCTCTTCTTTTTCTTTAAGTGCTGTTCTGCTCAGGTCTCACCTCAGTTCTTTCGTATGTTAATCGCAGAGGTTCATCTATCATCTCTTTAATGGCTCCTTGGCTGGTTTTGGAGCAGGGGCAGCTTCTCAGCTTCTTACCAGAGCCACCCCTGGGGCCCTTCCCCTACTACCAAAAAAATCCCACCAAACCAAACCAGCACACTGTCCTTTATATATATATATATATACACACACGTATAATTTGGCATTTTAAGGAAGGTACAACCAGCTATAAAGTACAGAGGAAGAACAGAAATCATACAAAAGGATTTTACCTTTGAAGGGTTACCTCAGAGATACACTATGTGAATGTGCTAAAAGATTTCCACTTCAATGCAGAGCATGAAACACAGCTAGGGAAATAATTGCTGAGAATTAGGAAGTCAGCAAAGGGAAAATGTATTATAGATAGCATTGCCATTTAGAATTATCCATTGCAATCATTAATGACCTCTTTAAAAGGATTTCTGTTGTGAATCTCCCAAGAGAGTGGCACGGAAGGGTTCAGCGTTGGTAGCCCACTTACCTTCCTCCTGTGAGAGTGCAGCTATGTAAAACCAACGGGACAACGCTGGTGTCTGCCTGCTGCTTTTTTTATTTCAGTGCCAGTGTAGTTTCCTTCAGTTTAGAAATCTACTTTACTTAACATTTGTGTGTGTATATATAAAATCTGTTAGTCTTTGAGTTTCTTGACTTCGTCAGTTGGGCTTCCTTGTCTGCTCTGCACTTGGTCACACAGCCAATCCATCCTCAGATATGGTGTCCTTTGTTGTGTGGCATCATCTTTGTTTTCTTGTTGCCCTCTGTGATAAGAAAGCAAGTGATGCATTTTAATCTCTGGTTGAGTGGTTCACCTCTTTCCTCAGCTTTTAGAGCAACTAATAATTCAATTGTCTTCAAAACTGAATCTCATCACCCACCCAGGACCGCTTCCATAGTAAGGTTGAGTTGGTTAAAGTGTGTTTGTACAAATCTCTGTTAAAATTAAATCTCTCCTCATTGCTGAGAGGGGGAATCCAGGAAGTTGCTGGCTGGTCTCAGCAGGCAGAGATGGCAGCTGTTTGTTTTGACAGGGCACAGATGCAAAATCCATGTCATCCCCCTGAAGCCAGAGCGATGAAGCCATGGCCAGGCCCACCCTGGGTCGCTGCTTCAGCCGCTTGAGTTTGTCACCATTTTGGGCTCCCACAGGCCACGGCCCATAAGCCCCACTCCCCCTTAATAGGCTGTATATGTCTCTGTGTGTCTACTTTATTTTTGCTGCACTGTTTGTACTTAGTGACAATGAAAACCGTAAGTGCTAGCCTGGTATGGTGGCAGCATGTGCTTTTTTGTTTGCTTGAAAGTCTGTCATAAGCCTGTGAGCGTGGGTCTGGGGCTGCAGCCCAGCATCCCTGGCTGGTTTTTAAGCTGTTGAATAAAAAAGGGTCAAGAACCAGGCCCTTACCTCGAGGCCAGGATGTGTTCCCTCATATCTACACTGCGCAGGGCTTGCAGGTTGGTGTGGAAAAGAGCTTTTTGAGCAGTCCAAGATGAAACTTGGAAGCAGACTAAGAATTCGTTTGACTGGTCAACCAGAAGGCCACTTCCTCAGGCTCACTCCCTGTCCACCTTTTATTTACATGCAGCCCTCTCCCTGCAAGGCAGTTGCTTCCTCAGCCTTGGTTTTCAGCAACTATTTTAGAGATTATTCATTTTTATAGATGACCCCTTGACTTATCTGAAGATCAGCTTGGTAGTCAGACAGCTGCTAGTGGAACACTGCAAAGGGACATCATTTTGTTATCAGTCATTGGGATTTGGAGGCCAAGAGCTGTGAAGGCACCCAGGGAGTGGGATTCTTCAAAAATAAATATCCTCCACATGTGTTGTGATACAAGTGAGTGTAGTACAGATGTCTACACATAACTGTTTTCTGTGGGGTTATTTTTAAGGGAAGAGTTGATGCAAGGGGGGGGATTGTTTTTTGCTGCCATTCTCTGTTACAGCTAGATACTTATGTTTAATTGGGTAGGGGTTCATCCATCCTAAGCTAGATGTTTTCAATTTTGATTATTTTATAAGGATGTATTTTTTAAATTACATTTCAGGAAAAGCTGTGATTTTTTACAAACTTTTAAAATATATAAATGAGTGAAAAAAACTGATTTCTCAACATGTGGTGCCAAGCTGTCTAGCAGCTCTAGTATGTTCTGTCAAGCCAAAGGCATATTTTTAGCCTGACTGTGCTATGAATGTCACTGAAACAGGCATTTGATGAAACCATTTTCTTTGTTTATAGATGAGGTCTTGTCTGAAAACTTTTTGGACTACAAGAACCGTGGTGTCAATGGCTCTCACCGTGGTCAGATTATCTGGAAGATTGATGCCAGCTCTTACTTTGTTGAGCGTAAGTATTTTTTGAATCCTGCTACAATATAGATCAATCACTGGAGGAAGATAATTGAACTGCTTAAGTTGTTCTTATGTTGTTTTTATGCCCAATATATCCTTTAGGAAAGGCAAAAAATGTTACAAAAATCTTTGAATGTATTGAGAGGAACAACAACAATCTATTGGGTAGAAAACCACTGTTCCTTCAAGCAAATATATTTAGTGGACATTGAATTAGTTACACATCGGTTTTTACACAGTTACAAATAAGTAGTTGAATCCATTTGCTGCTATCTGGACTATATCATTAGCAATGAGCTGAATTAACTTTAATATAGTATTAAGAAAAAGAGGATCTCAGGGGCATAAACTCACTCCAGGGTGATTCATGCTCACTTTTAATTGGAAGACTTCATGGTTCATCCAGCTTCCACCAGATTCAGGTGGATTCAGAGGTAAAGAGTCGAGTTCTGATTACCAACTAGACTGGTAACAGTATAATAGTACATAGTTGCACCAAAGTGCACTGATTACAAATTTCTTCTTCCTCATTACATTCATGAATTACCCAGGCCATCTGATGCAATGCAGTGTAACTCTTTTCCACCCTTTTAGAAATCAAAATACAGTAACACTGGATTTGCTTCTGCAAAATACTGTGTACCTCGTACAGCAAGTTAGCATGTCCAGACTTGGCTGTCCTACATCCTTCACCAAAGTGAACCTGACCATTCGGGTCCTTCCTCCTTTCAAAGAGTTACATGTGCTAGTGTGAATGGAATTCATGGTGTGAATGAATTCATTTTTGGAGAACAGAAAAAGGTACTCAAAAGACTGGACTGAGATCTATAGCAAAATGTCTGTCGTGAAAGAGCTACATGTACCCTTAAGGAGCAGTTAAACATGAAGAAGCCTAGCATGCAGCAATTTCAGTGTTTCAGTTGTATTGAATGTTTCCAGTTATTTACCTTAGTAGGTGGAGCAGAATTCAGAAGTTTTGTACAAGTGTATATAAATTGCATGACAGTCAGGTACATCTGTTTAAGACTGTCTGAATCTGAGAGCAGTGAAGGGATTCCTTGATATAACCTGAATTCTAAAGGATATGGGAAGAATATGAATTGTATTTTATTAGATTAATCTATCACTTTGACCTTAACTATCTAGTATCAGCAGGGATGCTACATACAGACATTTTACAGATACTCTCCTAGAAATGGGTTGTCTCTGCAGTACAAAGCATTGCTGATGGTCCATAATTCCTAGTGTTAAGTTCAACTGAGAATGTTGTAAAGAATTAAGGGAGCTGCTAAAATGTCTACAGGGCATATAGGATGCTTTTATCATGTTTTTTTTTTAAACATGCATTTATGGGAAATTGTTTAACGTATAAGAACACTGATTTGGGGCAGAAATACATTACAGTGTCTAACCTTTAAAGCAGACTCTTAATTTGCAGCTGACGGATTTTGCTTTACTTTAGTTGTTAAAGAAGTGTGAGGAGTCCAAGAACTGGGTCTTGAAAAGGCTTTAGTACCTCTGTTTATTGAGGAAGGGAGGAAATGGGACTGGGCTGGTGGTAGCTTTCCTGCCTAATTCACAACAGGAGAGGCAACATGAGAAATGCTTAGGAGAAAGCCTCTTCAGGTGGGCTGCATTTCATTAAGATCTCAGCTGTGCAATGAATTGTCAGCTTAAGAAGTTGCCCCCATTAGCTGAGACATAGTAGCTGTTAATTAATTGGATGTACATTCTTCACTTGCCCTATTGTAAGAAAATGCAACTTAGCATAACCATCCTTCAATGATGCTTAAAACTAAGTCGTACTACACTGTAGTTGGGCATCCCACGCTTGATGAGTTGCTGCCTCTTGGTAATTTGTTATGCTGCTGTTGTTAGGTTGTGAATCTCAGCCCTGAGGTTAGGTGCCAGTGCAATCATCAAGGACAAATCATTGCTCTGTCCAGAATTAAAATAGCAGAAGATCAAGTAGGCAGTAGTTAATACAGCACATGTGAATACTTGTATAGCCCCTTCACTACGCAAGTGACAAGTTAAAGCAGTGACAAATTTTGTAGATCTAAAGGCATATTTAAGGGTCAGCTCATTGCTGAGACTTACATATGAAAGTACACAGCTTTGCAATAAATGTTACGTTAAAAACTGCAGTGTCTGAAAACCTCATGTATTTTCTATCCAAAGAGGACAACGTAAACCACCCTCCTTCAGACTTTGGACAGAGATAATTTATTCCTTTTATGTTTCATAGCACACAATATGGTGTCATTATCAGGAATCAGAAAGATACCGCTTATCAAAATCCAGCTCACCTAAGAATTCTATTTTCTTTTTCTTGCCATTCACTACAGAACTGAGAGAACCTAGAGGACAGGGCAAGGGTATATTCAGTGGTTCAGGGGTAATGTGGTATAAGAATTACTGTGTTGGTCCAAAGTTAACCTGACCTAGTGTCCCATATCTAAAAATGGCCAGTAGTTTAGACTTGAGTAGTAGTAGTAAGTAAATGTTAGTGTAGCTTCCAGCTGAAGTATTCCCAGATTCTGTTAGTCTGTACGTCTGACACTTTCTAAGATGGGTGGTCTTTTTATTTAGTGGTTGTCAAGGCATGTAGTAAGTAGCTAAGATGTGATAATTTATTTTCAAGATATCTTGGTTTTCTATTAATTATGTTGTACTTTCCTAAACTTGCTATTGATTGGAGTCCTGCTGATTATAGCATTAATTCTCTATAAAACAGAGTAACTTACTTGTGAAAGCAGGCCTTAAGTTCTGCCTTTGCTGCAATTAACTGTACTTAGGTCTCTATTCACATGAGTAAATGTGGGCAATTTATCAACCACTCAGTGTTTCAGAAGACGTTATGGTGTACACTGCAGTGTTTGGCCCATCGTAGCTGGCAGGAGCCACAATGAAGGGGAAATCACAGTATGGCTAAATAAAAAAATCAGCCTTACATAGAGCATTAAAAGTTCCCAAGAACTAAAGTTACCCCGCACAGACTCGTTTGCTTCCAGTTCTTGAAATGTATAAAGGTTTAACCTTTTTTGCGGTACTATTGTGTAAGGTGTAATAGGCTTAATATTGGGGGATCATGGGAATCATCCTGTCCAACCTCAGGAGTCAGAGTTTTTCTTTTTGCCACCAATTGACTTTATGACTCTCCATGTGTGTTTTTGTACCACATTTAGGGTGGTACATAAGGTGGTACCACCTTATGCTGTGGCCAGCCAGCCACATAGGAACATAGGAAGTTCCATTTAAGTAAGAGGAAAAACTTGTTTACTCTGAGGGTGACAGAGCACTGGAACAGGGTGCCCAGGGAGGTTGTGGAGTCCCCTTCTCTGGAGATATACAAGACCCATCTGGATGCGTTCCTATGTGATGTGCTCTAGGCAATCCTGTGTTAGCAGGGGTGTAGACTAGATGATCTCTAGAGGTCCCTTCCAACTCTGACAATTTGGTGATTCTGTGTTTAAGCTCCTCTAGACTTGTCATTAAGAGTTACTTTGTCCGTTATATTTAAAATCTCAGTAGGCTAGAAAAATGCTTTTTGTGTGGTAGTTCAATGACAACACAAAACAGCTTTCACTTTTTGGAACATGCTTCTGTGTTTTGGAGGTATTTGGGCAAAATGCACGTTGCTTTTGAATTTGCTGATAGCCTGGTTTAAGACCATCTAGGGAATCTGTGAAGGTTTAACACCGGGCCAGCAATTAAATGAATGGCAGATGCTCTCTATTAACCACTTCATGCACAGTTGGTGTATGTCGTTCGTTTCATGGGCAAGCCCTGTCACTTTTCAAAACAAAAGATAATATCTTAACATGTACCCATACAGCATTTTCAGATATCTTTTAAAGTTTGTGTTTGTTTTATAGTCATCTACTTTTTCACCTTGAAAAGGACTTTTGTCTCCCCAGGACTTGTGTGCCTTTTGACTTTGCGTATCGCAAACTTGGACCGTAATGTTGCCAGACAGTTACGTAATTGGTGTGACCCAGAGAGGGAATTGCTTCCAAATTAGAGCACGAATGCCAGCAGAACAGAACTCATCTCTTATTAATACCCAGCAAACAAAAAGCCTTAGCAGCTGCAGAGGCAATGTTGCACTCTGGCCAGTTTTGCATTTCTGCAGAAGTCTGGTGATTTGGGTGTTTATGACAACCAGTGACAAGGAGTAACCACCCACTGTAAGAATGAAATGGTTGGGGTTTGGAGAGAGGAAGGAGAAGGGAAGACAGGCTGTGTGCCACCAGGGACGGTACTTTGTACTGAGGCTTGGAAGGCACTGCAGTGGAAGAACCAGCCTATGGTGGGTTTTCCAAGGAAGTGAACATGCTGTGCTTCACTGCAATTTCTGGCACACTTTTGTGGCTTATACAGCAGTACAGAGTGTGCAAGAGATTGTTTCACTGAGGTGCTCAGCGTTGTCCTGTAAGTGTAGTATCAAGCTACCATATCCTTAAAATTATGAGAAAAGTTTCAACACTTCAGAATTGCACTGAAAAGAGCCAAGTGCCTGAGACTCCTCTTAATCTACTGGCCTTTCTGTAGATTTTTTTACTACCTGGCAACTAAGAAAACCATTTTGAAGTGTAACCAGTCATCTGTGTGGCACTTTTATGCAGAAGCTTATGCAGCATTTGCGTGTTTAAATTTGTTGCTGTTGTTGCTGCATTTTTACTGGTAGCAAAGGGGGATTACAGGCAGAGCAGAATTTATAGTTACTTAGTCCTGTTGACTAGCAGGAAAATAATGGTAAAAGAAAAGCATGCAACTAAAGTCAGAGGTCTGAGAGATCCTGGTACATCTGCAGGTAGAATACATGTTCTAGATCATGGTCCATATATGCCATATATGTGTGTGTATTTATGGAGTAAGTACAGAAATGTCCCAAAAAGTGACAATCAGTCCTTTCATCTGAAGCTCTCTCTAGAAAACCTCTCTTTTGCATTCCTTTAGGAAGCCAATATATGGGACACTTTCAAGGTACAAAGGATGTTGTAGGCTCAGATGTTTCCAAATAAATGCCGCACAGTTGTATCAACAAAAGCTTTAATGAAGCTGGATTATTTGTGAAGTTTTACTTTTCCTGACAGCCTGCTGACAGCTCCTGCAGACTAATACAATTTCCTGTCTCCATTTTCATTACCCCAATGTGTCTCAAATCATATGTGCTTCACACTCTTCTATACAGTGTGTGAGAAGAGGATATAGAGTCAGGCTGTTGAAGTCCATTCTGCGTACCTTCGAGCAAATTACAATATGATGCATGACTCTAACCTTCAGGAGTCCACAGATGGTAAAAACACTCTTCAACAGTGTGAAGACTATTAGCAGAATGGTTAAAGGTGTCAGGAAAAAAAAAAAAAATAAAAAAAAAAATGAAGCTATAGGAGAGACTTTGTGCCCTGAAAGGAGCATCTACTGCTTGTCTCTCTCCCATGGAACACATACGTTTGAGTTTCTTTCTCTTCATCTCCTTGCAAATCCTGTAGTCTAACTGATGCATTTTGGTTAACTTACACCCTACACAGACTTTTAGAAGAAAGGTTAAAGGGGTCAAGAAAAAAAAAAAAAAAAAAAAAAAAAAAAAAAGTATGAAGCTATAGGAGAGACTTTGTGCCCTGAAAGGAGCATCTACTGCTTGTCTCTCTCCCATGGAACACATACGTTTGAGTTTCTTTCTCTTCATCTCCTTGCAAATCCTGTAGTCTAACTGATGCATTTTGGTTAACTTACACCCTACACACAATTTTAAAATTCCTCCTTCTGTTCCTGAGCCTGGCGAGCTCCTTACAGGAGTTTAATATTCATATCTGAGCCAGGCTTAGCTTTGGGAAGGGGAGAACCATCTGAGCCTGCATGAAGGCATTTCCCAGTTCAGGGCTGTAGAGGTTCCTCAAAAACCTTTTACTTTGGATCCTTTGACCCACTCTTTAATCTTTGCCATTGTTGCATTTCCTGTTAGTTCTTCTCCTACAAAGTCATTCTGTGCCAGGATTATAGGCAACAACCTATCATAAAGGGAAACACAGGTCAATCCAACTTCCTAATTGGTTGCAGTGTGGTAGCTTAACAGGGAGACTTATCTGTTTCTCTCTCCCTTTCCACAACTTGTTTTGACACTTGGACATATTTTGTTTGAGGCGTGGAGATCCGGGCTGTTTGTTTATTCATTTCCACACTGGGAAGTAGTTGCTTGTCTTGCAGCATGTGTCCTTGGTGACACTCTGCTGGAACAGCCATCTTGGTCCCAGCAGTACCCAATCTCAGCTTTTCATGGCAAAGTTTAAAGAAATTACAAAATCTCTGCTTGCACAAAGGTGAGACTGAAGTGAGAGCTCTGATAGGTTGGTAATAGGAGTTTCTAAAGCTCTCTTAAGGTGAACTGGAAAGTTTTAAATGAGAATTAATGCCTGATCTTAGGCATGCTAAAGTCAGAGCAAATCTTTCTTCACTAAGCCATGGTTCCCACTCACAGAGACCACAGCTTTTGTGTTCTTTTCATAGCTACTCAGCCTTAAACAAGCACAGACATTGTATCAATACATCAGAGACTGGACATCATCTAATTCCCAAGGCAATAGTCAAGAAGTTGTGGCAACATTTAGCTAAAGTTTTAGTGTCAGTTACACTGCACCTTGTGGCATTCGGATGTGGTTTGGATGCACAGATCTGTTCTTGAATGTTAACTTTCAAATTTTTTATTTTATTTTATTTTTTTACAGTACTGTCTAGTGTCTCCTGTGAAGAGTAGATCTTATTTTATGTGTACTAAAATAGTTTCTCTCCTTAAGAGCTAATGTCAGATTTCTAAAGGTCTGAGTTCAATGCAGATGTTTGAGATCTAGGCTTCAAAGCTGAGATAGGGAAAATAGATTAAAAGGTGAGAGGTGGAAAGAGAGTCACAGACTGAAGAGAAGCAGTGAATGGGTACAAGTGCAGATAAGACTTGAGTTTTCATACTCCCTGCTTAGTGTCTCATCTAGTATTTTTAGGCTATTTCTAGTCTGTTTGCAGGCTGAACTATTGGGAATTGCTTAAAAGTTGCACTCTGAAAATAAATGTGCCCTGCTGCATGGTATGTTCCTTTTCCTTTTGTTCTTTAAGGAACAAAGTTACTGAAAACTTTTATGCTGGAAAGATGGTCATCTTATGTCCCAGAGTGCAGCCTGGTGAGGATGGTAAGCCCCCAGGTCAGGTGCAAACTAGTGCCAAGTGGTACCTGAAGCACCATATGTGCCTCCCATTGTGAGATGCAACACCATGTTGTTTTGTATCTGGGGAAGAAGATGCTTGACAACAAGGGGAGAATAAAATCACATCACTTTCCCTTTCTCTTCTCCTTCATTTATCACATTGTTTTCTCCATCCCTATTATTGTTTTTCTTGCATACATCTGTTCAATTCCTAGTTTGACTAACTCTTCTAATGTGGGAGTTTTGGGAGGACACAGAAAATTGGGACTGTTTTTTGGGTGACACTGGCCTTCTTTCAGACTTGTTTGATCTTAAGGTAAGGAGAAAGCTGATAAACAGAGTTCACTTTCCAAGCAGGAGTGTGCTGCTACCTTTTAACAGGTAAGAACTGGGGAGCAGCCAGTAGTGTTGTCATTGCCACAAGATCAAAAAGAGGCTGCCTGGTACTTACAGCAGTTCCCACTTGAATCTGTCAGGAGCTGGGAATGCATATTAAAATTTGTGGGCAGCTGTGGCTTCTGATCTGTCCTGCACCACTCCCTCTTCTGCAGATCCCACAGAAGACAGATACCAGGTAGGGTCTATGTACTTCAGCACTTCTGGAGTCACTTGTTGATCATGCAGTTGTTCCTGAGTAATTTAAGCAGGAGCCATCAGACCACTCTGTACCTGGCAGTGTGCTGTGGGGAATGGTGTATCTTCACTTTAGGTCTGGAGGAGTCTTAATGTAGAATGCCAAAGTTTGAAAATGAGGGTTCACCTGCAGTTAACTTTTGTTCATCCAGTCATGTCAGCAATATTCTCAGACACATATTTGCTTTAGATTCAGAACTGCAGTACATGAAGTGTGTCTTCTGCTTTAGCTTTGGTGTTGCTCAGGTTACCACAGTGCCTACCATGATCTTGAGGAAATGAAGAAAGATTCCTCAAATCCAGTGGTGTGGCCAGTAGCTGTGTTTTTCTCACCTAACCCAGCATTTGATAATGCATGAGCAGATGCCTGTTGTTTTGGTGCTTTGAACTTTGGATGTTAGTTTTCCGCACAATGGGTGCTGAGGTCACAGAATTTATTTAACTTTGATAATGTTGGTTTATGATTGATAATATATTGATAGTAGGAGGTTACAGTGTCATCTCTTACTCACAAATGGCTTAGTCTTTGACACCTTTAAATGCTTCTGGAAAGTTTACTTTGGATTATATTTAGGGATTTGGTGGAATTTTCATAGTAGATAGATCCCCCTGCTTTCTTACATTGCACAGGGCCTCCCCTTGGATACTTCCACTGGGCATGTTTCTGAAGCTGCTGCAAGCCAGGTTGGTCCCCACTGAATTCAGTAGGAAGTGCTTGCATGCAGCCCCTGCATGCCATCAGGCCCAGCACCTTTCATGTACAGCCCTGCTCAGAGCCAAGGTGCAGACATTGGCCCAGGTGGTTTTATCTTTGTAGAAAAACAAAAGACAAATGCAGTGGAAATGGGAAGCAGCAGTGATTGGAAAGGGTATCAGTATGTGCATCAAAATGTCATACTTACTATAAGAGTGGTGAGGTACTTAAGCCTTGTTTCAATTATTTTATTACTAAATAATAATGATAAAAAGGCACTGTGTTCGGATTTTTATAATTAAGGATGTAAATTCAATTAATGGATGCAAAATTTGTCAGGAGACAAGGAGGCTGTCTTGTCAGTGTCAGATCTCAGCACTTGAGTATTTCTGATGGAGGGGATTGTATCCCCAGGGTCATGGGTCTCTGAGCAAAGGCTGAGTTGCATCAAGGGCTTGCCTCAGAGAGCAAACTCAGCAGGTGATTTATTGACCAAGCCTATCACTAGTTTAGAGGTCCTAAAAATAGATCAGTGTCAGTAATTTACCATTTCTAATTTTGTAGAATTTAATTTATTTTTTTTTATAATCCTGTTAAAAGCATACTGTGAGAGTAAGTCATCAAAACAGAACTTGGAGGGTAAGTTTAAAAGATAACATTTTTCTTTATGGATGTAGTGAGTTTGCTTCACATCTACAAGAAAGTCACTTCTATACCTCACTGCAGTAGTGAAGCATCTGGAGGGCTCTTCTTTGGTGTCCAGCATGGCACAGTAAAATCTCAGTATAAAGGGGGATAAATCCCTTCACATAATACAGAAATTTGATTGTAACCCTGCTGTATCATTGTCCTGTTTTTTCCAGCCACTCCATCTCTCATTCTCTTCATGCCTCATAGTGATCATGGCAACATTTATCCAACTCATGTGATGGAGTTAGGACAATTTTATTTGACAGAAAAACATATTTGACCTTCCATGAGGGAGACAGAATTATATCTTTGGTGTAGTTCTGTAGTAACTCAGCCTGCTTTGGGAAAAGTGCATATATGACACAGAAAGCTTTTGATAATTGGCTTTTCTTGCTAACTAGCTAGTAAATCTAGCTCTGTCATCATCTTACTCGTGGTCCAAGGTTTCCTGCTATTAGGACTGTCAGATGTCAAGAACACTGTTTATATCAAGAATGGACTTACTCAGGGAGTTGGAGGTCAGTAGGGATGAATTACTGTGTCTCTGCAGGGTTCAAACACTTTGCCCAGCAGAACCATTTTTCTGCTAGGTCTTTGATTTGGTGATAGGATCTTAAGAGTCTCAGACACGTAGGGTTTTCAAGCTTCCAAGCTATTCTCCAACCCTTTCAATACTTTAGATGTTCACCTTACCACATTAGTAGCAGCTATAATTTCTTTCCTTATCTCAGTGCTAGTAGCTTTTTATAAATAAAAAAAAAACAACAACAAAACCACAGTCTTGAAATAGATACTTTTTCTGTAATTGTTTATTCATTCAATTTTCATAATGGTGCTTCTTTCTGTCCTTCCCCTTTCATTAGGTAATCTATGCTAATTTCATTATGCTTTCACTCTTCAACACTTGTCCTGCTTGTGAATTTTTTTTGAAGTCTTTATGAAAACCAGCTGCTACAGTGAGGCCTGTAAGAGCAGACAGCAGTTTATTCCAGACCCTTCCTTTTCCCTGGCAGCAGAGCCTGTGTGCCTGGCAGGTACTTGTTCACTTCTGAAGCAATAGGACACAGAGATATGGGGAGATGACATATCTACTTACCTGGAGTGAGCTGTTACAGCTCACTTTTAGCTCTATACTCTGAAAGTAAGAGCTACTGGTCTGCTTGCTTCTTGCTCTGGGGCCATTTTAAGGCAGCTTTTCACATTATTACACCACACATACTGGAAATCTCAGATCCTCTTTGTGGTTCCTTCACACTAGAAGAAAGATATTAATACAATAATTCAAAAATCTTGGGTCATCTGGCCCAACTGCCATCTCAAGGTAGGTCTGGTTAAAGCAGTTTGCTCTGGACCCTGTGTAGTCAGGTTTTGAATGTCTTCAAGGATGGAGTTTCCCTCTGGGCAACCTGTTCCAGGGTTTGACTGCCCTCGTCATGATTATTTCTTTTCTTAAGCCTAATAGATCAGGGCACCCTTACACATGAGTGTACATATTTCTTATATATACCCTGTGCGTGGTTTGGGGTAATCCCAAGCACAGATACAGGTTGGGTGGAGAATGGATTTGGAACAGCCCTGAAGAAAGGGAGTTGGGGATGTTGGTGGATGACAGGCTCAACATGAGGCAGTAATACATATTTTGGGCTGCATCAAAAAGAAGCATGGCCAGCAGGTCAGGGGAGGTGATTCTCCCCCTCTGCTCTTGTAAGACACCACCTGGAGTACTGTGTCCAGTTCTGGAGCCTCCAACATAAGAAGGACATGGAGCTGTTGGAGCAAGTTTAGAGGAGGGTGATGATGATGATGACAGGGCTGAGCAGCTCTCCTCCAAAGACAGGCTGAGAGAGTTGAGGTTGTTCAGCGTGGAGAAGAGAAGGCTCTGGGGAGATCTTATAGTGGCTTTCCAGTACCTGAAGGGGCTACAGAAAAGCTGGGGAGGGACTGTTTACAAGGGCTTGTAGTGATAGGATGAGGCACAGTGGGCTTAAACTTTATAAAGCAGGGTAGATTTAGGTTAGACATTAGGAAGAAATTCTTTAGTGTGAGGATGGTGAGACACTGGAACAGGTTGTCCTGGGAAGTTGTAGATGCCACCTCCCTGGAAGTGTTCAAGGGCAGGTGCATTTTTCCTGTCCCTATTGATAAAGGTGTTTGCCTGAGGTGGGGTGAACCAACCCTACTCACTGACAAAATACTGATTATTTTTTATTTGACACTGTGGCATCTCGTGGTTGTGAGGAGAGACTGAACTATTTCCTTCCCTCCGCTTGCCTAAGATTCCTCGATTTACGTATAAGTGATGTCCTGTAATTAGCACAATTCTGAATTCAGGCTTTCAACTCTTTTCCTGTTTACAGGATATTATGGTAAGCTTCATGAGCTGCCTGTGAGGAATATAAAGTTGACATAGCTAATAGATTCAGTATTTTCATTTCCTTTTGTGAACTGTACGAAGCCTACACATGGCATGTCACAAGAATGAGAAGTAAACTATCTGTACCAGTATACTTTGGCTTTATCATTTCTTTTCCCCAACTCCTCCATAAATTTCAGAGAATCCACTGCAGACCCATTTTTTTTAATTAAGGTGAAAATAGAAAAGGCATAAAGTGACATTTTGAATTGTAGGGGCTCAGTTCAGAGACAACCATGGCTGAGTCATCTGCAGTGTTTAAGATGATGCATCAGTTGTCTGCTTTGGCTCTCTGCCAGAAGTCCTCTCTCACTGCCCCACCATTTTTGGTTGTGACCGTTTGATTACTGGCCTTGTAATCACTTGTAATTACTGGATTGCTTGCTCCAGTTCCAGTAGTTTAGATCTTATCCAGGTGCTATTCCTAAAAAACTCTGTGTGTTACCAGGCTAGCTAACGTAAGCCAGCATTTGAATTGGATCATGTTATCTAGAGACTTGAGATGTGTGGAGCTCAGGTGTGGGACCTTATCTGAAAGCCTCCAACTCAAGGTTTTTGTTTATCATGTTCTGGTGCAGAAGGAATTTACATGAGGATTCATGGTGCTTTTCTGTTTGAATTTCTTCCTGACTTGAGGGGAAAATAATGAAACTTATCCAGGGGTAATCTCAGCAGTAGCTATGTTCACTTCCATGACCAAAAGTAGGTTGCAGTCAAGCAAATGAACCAAGTTTCCTCTGATTTTTACCTTAAAAAACAGAAGATTCACAGACAGAATGAATTCAAGCTAAATGCTTAGTTTAAAGTTTTATCCTGGAAGCTCAGGCCAACTTTTTTAACCTTGTTGTGAGGGATGGTCCTTTGTCAAAAACACTGACAAATGTCTCAATAATCTTTGCAAACTGTCACTTCAGACAGCAGTAGTAGAGCAGAGCTCTTACAGCTCCAGCATCCTGCAGTGTGCATACTGTGACACAGTGTCCGTGGCAGTTGTGTCTACAGAAGACATGGAGATTAAGCCAGTGTGAAGAATGACTTCTGAGGGCTGTGAGCAGCTAGACAGGGGGGCTTCTAGTTGCTCTCCAGAACATCTTCAAAAGGTCCCATCTCTAGTTGTATCAGAAACACATAGCAATGCTCAGAACAGGGAGACTTGTGGCAGTGCATGAGTGTAATAATCTACACCCATGTCCTTCAGTGCGATTTTAGTTAATTTGCATTACGTTGCAACTGGAACAAGCTTAAGGAAGCTGTAAATTAGTTGAGAAAAGCAAGTGCTCTTGCAGAGCAGCTCTGCTGACAACAGAATCTGAACTGCTCCAGAACTCAAGAGTTTGCAATCCTGTCCCTGCTGCAGCTGAGGGAACTAGCTGTTAGTTTAAACAGGGTAACAATTTCACCTGAAGGTGTTCAAATTTGATGTTTTAAAATTATTAACTCTCTCCCTAGTATATATTCATAGAAAAGCATGGGAAAAAAAAGATCTAATTCCCTTCTTCTTTTTGCACTTTTACAAGAAGGAAAAGTAACTAAATAAATTACTTCTGGAATGAAATTTTCTATGGTGGTTTAAAGCCAGTTGATGAATGTTTTGTGCCTGAGATGTGAAACCATGAAAACTGGGTTAGTAATGAACCCTCAACACAGCCTTAACAGTAGCACTGCTAATAGGTACCTCTGTAATTACTGCTTCTCTCTGAATTTTGCTGAGCTTCTACAATGAATTAAAAATTTCATACTGTGATTTCTTCTGTTAGGAGATGACTCAGTGGAAGCCTTTTAAATATATATAATACAACCAAAGGTGAAGTTTCTGCCTCTGAACTAGACCATTTTGGGTTTGTGCAGTTTGGAAAATAGAATCTGGTTTTGCTTTAGCAGATCAATTTCCTTTTCTGTATTTCATAAATTTGTTGCATTTGAGATGCAATGAAATGCTAAGTAATGCTTCTGTGACATTGCATACATGATAGAGATGACCTGTCCATGTAAAGTACCATGGAATATAAATCCAGTTGCTAGTGCATTTAGCAGATTTTTTTCTGGCTCTTTTCAGACAGAAAGATTGCAGGAGTTTTATAAATATTTTTGAGAAGGACAGAAAGACTGAGTGAGAAGTGGATGTAAAAGGAACAGATTACAGCTGAGGAAACTGTTTCTTTTGGAAGGAAAATGAGGAGATGTAGGTATGATCTCTGTCCACTGAAATCAGTGGGAGTTTTTCTGTTGGCTTTCATGAGGTGAATCAGACTTTTACTAGAAAGTGTGGAAGAGGCCTATGGTTCAGATGCTGAAAAATGTTTAAAAGAGTAAATTAAACACAAAAAAGATAAATTAAACACAAAATGTTTTGTACGTGACCATTTGCATCCCAAAACAGTTCTCCTTCCATAGTAGGTGGTTATTTCCCTCCATGTGTTTGCTATAGGCACCCACATCCAGCCAGTTAGACCAGTAACTTTCAGTCCCACTTTCCATTCCTTCTTTCTTCCTTTGTGATCACTGGGCAAGGTGCCAACTACAGTGCTTGTCTGAAAGCTACCCTCTCTAAGTGGGATTTATAATACTGGGAGTGATAGGGTTGCAGCTCAGGATTTTTCTGAAGTACAAACCTGTCTGTGATTTAAGGGTAAACACATGCAGGGGACATCTGAACAAACACATGCTTTAAAATAAATTTGGAATGTACTTTTCAGTTTTTGTGTGACCTGACTGGTTGCAGCTTAAGTAATAAGTAGAGCTAAATCCTGTGATGACCTGCTCAGTCCAATCCCTTCAGGTCAGTAGAGAAGTACCTTATGTCTACAGAGGCAGATTCACCAGCCACAGCATATACCTGCCAGGAATTTAACTGTTACTGAGCGACTGTGCTCCCAGATGCTTTGTTAGGGCTCATGTTGAAAGTCATTGTGGGCTTTGCTTTGCAGAAGACAGTACTTTTCTCCTGTGACTGAAGAACAGTCCTGTTCTTATGAGAACTGGCTTATGGAAGGACAAGAAAACACTCATATTCCTATCTCATTTGGATTGGCTTGCTGGAAGTATAATTTTCTTCGTCTTACAGAGGAGGAAATCAAGTTA
>NW_009953920.1:2231914-2235159 GCF_000747805.2 Chaetura pelagica
GAGTGAAACTACTTCCATAGTAAGTCAGTAAGAGAGGTTCAAACAGAACCCAGGTTTCCTGACGTTGAAGTATTTCAACTGAATGCTCAGTGCGTTTCTTCCAGAGATGGCAAAGCAGTGGCCCAGTTTCTGCAGGACACTTGAGGTCTCTGACCTTATCCCAGGCCCAGGAAGCTGAAATCTGTCTTCCTGACTGGGAGGAAGAGCCACAGCATTTTCCTTTTACCATATTGTCATGCATAGCATAGCAAAGGTGAGAATCTCTTGCTTGGGGCTACAGGAGGCATGAATGTGAATGCCAAGATTGAGATTCAGTGTCCTATTTTTAGATATATCTGGAAAATTAGGAGAAAAAACATACATAAACTTAAGTATAAATTAGTAATAGCACATTACAAATGTGCAGAGGTCAGACTAGATGAACTTCAGAGGTCCCTTCCAACCCTGACAACTCAATTACTCTGACTCTTACTCAAAGATAATTTACTCCATAATCATCTCTTCTCCACTACTACTTCCTCTTTTCAGCTGCCCTTTGCTTCTGCTTTAGATTTTGTCTAGGTTCTCTGCAAGCTTATTTCTGAAAAACAGTGTTTTAAAATAGTCTTAGGGTATCTGCAGTCTGAACTGTGTAGTCATCCCACTGTGTGTTGTCACACAGCAGCTGTTGTTACATCTTGCTCAGGCTATTTATGATTTGAATTAGGGTTTCTTTTTCACAGTGCAGAAGCTCCAGTGGGAGTAAAGCGTGCTGTGGTCAGAGATCTTGAGCCTTTACTATAAAAAAATTAAACTAGTAATGTTTCCTGTCTGTCACCTGAGTGTGTGACTGCAGCAATTTCAGCTTGGAAGGGCTGGAGCAAGCCGGAAGCTGCTGCTGTCAGGACAACAGCTCTGAAGGCTTGCAAAAGTCAGGTCCAGCCAATGAAGTGAACATCTGCAGCTCCCACCATGGGTCCCAGCAGTGCAGTGCAAAGCCAGAGTGAGTGTGCGAGCCACCTGGCAGACACCTTCAGGTGATAAATGTGCTGGCATCTGTATATGGTTTAATAATCAATAGGAAGTAGTAATGATTTGAAGACCATTTTTTACAATCTCCCAAAGTCCATTTTAATATATTTTACTAGGGAATAAAACGTACTCTCCAGTATCTTGTCTAAGCTGGCTATGATTCTTTGTGCCCTTGCTTTTTTAAATGTGGTATTTCCATTCCTTTTTATTGCAGTATGTGCTACATGATACAAAATTTTTCACCTGCACCAATGCAGCATCTGTTCCATTGTAGTTTTTTTCCACAGTTCCATATTTTTATTGCACTTGAAAACAAATACACTCATCCAGTGCTCTCAACCTTCAATTCACCGATCTTTTTACAGTCAGGATTTTTTCTCTTGCCTTTCAGCTTAAGGTAACTCATTTGTAGCCCCTTCTTTTTACTGGTTCTGAGTAAAATACTTTTGAAATTGCTGGGTATTAAAAAGTCAAGTTTCATTTTGTGATTACAGCAATTTTATTCCCTAATTATTAGATTGCAAATAAATGGTGAACATAATGGTATTTTAGAAAGGTTAAAAAAGTAGATCTTGAAATAGGATATTGCAGAGGGAGCCCTAAGGTGGGAAGTAATAAGAGCTATAATACCTCCTTCTTAGCAGCCTTTTGATCTTTTCCTTTTTGATATCTTTTGCTTTGTCTTATAAATTCCCAGGGAAATTAACAATAGATACCATAGCAGTGGCACCTAATCAAGGTGCCCTTGTGAACAGTTTTCTGAGTGGCTGAGCGGCCACATATGGGCATCCAAAATCCCCCTATCTGCAGAGACTGCATTGTTGCAGAGATAGAAGAGACCTAGAAAAGGGGCTGTGTGTCATGCAGACCACTCTGGGATCTCCTGTGCGTTCCTGGGTAAGCTGTGCTTTAAGTTTGTCTTCTGCAAGTCCTCAATGGAAAAAACTTAATCTAGCTAAACCTGCACATGCCACGCTCCCATCCCTTTTGAGCATAGCAGCAGTACACAGGACAGGAACCCTGGTGGCATTTTTTAAAAAAGAATATGGGGAAGTTTTTATCCATTATACCCAGATGCAGCATTGTGTTTGCAAAGGTGTCACACTGGCAGGGTTTCACCAACCAGCAGAGTGGCTTGCACGTTTCTGCAGGAACCAAAGAACATGAGTGCCATTTATCTGCCTGTGTTCTCTTAGCAAATGGAAGGAAGATAGGCCCAGCTGTTGTAAAACAAAACATTTGTTTTGCTAAATACTAACTAAAAACTAAAACTAAAAGGAGAGGGGAAAAAACCACTCCTTGATAGCATAGTTGTCATACAGCTTTTATTCAAGGCTCATGGTTCTGAGTGGGTGAACCCAATTAATTATAAATGCTTTGGATGTGTAAACAAGAGAATGGCTCTGTGTTGTGAAGACACAGAAGTCTCTTTTCCTCTGTTTAATTAATGCTTACAAGACAGACCCAGGTAAATCTTTGGTGTACTAAGAAAAGACCTCCAAGAACACCGTTTTTTAAAGCAATCAAACTGTGGGGAATTTTGGTCATTGGGTAATTACTGTTTATCTCACACTTGTGTTTAGTAACGTAACAAGTATTTAGTGATAGAATTTAATACTGTTCACCGTTGTTCATTTCCTTTCTGCAAAGAAGGAAAAAAAAATAATGTGGAAAGGAATAAAGTATTTGCAAGATGATAATGTGAATCTAGGAATGAGTGTGCCAAAGATCTCAGTTTCCACTGCATTGTTACCATCTGTCTTTTTGCCTTCAGTAGAGTTACTGTGCCAAAAGACAGGTGCAATTGTCCTAATTTTCTCCTCATACTATGTAGACCTATTAAGTGCCTTGAAAATAAGACCAAATAATCTTGAGGTGAAGGGTGAGTTGCATGCTTTTCCTTGGGTTGCTCCCTTTGTCAATGGGACAAAATCTAGTTGGAGGTCTGTGACTAGTGGAGTCCCTCAGGGGTTGGTACTGGGACCAGTGCTGTTCAATATTTTCATCACCGACCTGGATGAGGGAACAGAGTGTGCCCTCAGCAAGTTTGCTGATGACACTAAACTGGGAGGAGTGGCTGACACACCAGAAGGCTGTGCTGCCATTCAGTGAGACCTGGACAGGCTGGAGAGTTGGGCAGGGAGAAACTTGATGAAATTCAACAAGGGCAAGTGTAGAGTCTTGCATTGGGGGAAGAACAACCAGTACAGGTTGGGGGCTGAGCTGCTGGAGAG
>NW_009953920.1:2235199-2254448 GCF_000747805.2 Chaetura pelagica
GTGCCCTTGTGGCCAAGAAGGCCAATGGCATCCTGGGGTGCATTAGAAAGGGTGTGGTTAGTAGGTAAAGAGAGGTTCTCCTCCCCCTCTATTCTGCCTTGATGAGGCCACATCTGAAGTATTGTGTCCAGTTCTGGGCCCCTCAGTTTCAGAAGGACAGGGATCTGCTTGAAAGAGTCCAGCACAGAGCCACACAGATGATTAAGGGAGTGGAACATCTCCCTTATGAGGAAAGGCTGAGGAAGCTGGGTCTCTTTAGCTTGGAGGAGACTGAGGGGTGACCTCATCAATGTTTACAAATATGTAAGGGTTGAGTGTCAGGAGGATGGAGTTAGGCTTTTTTCAGTGATGACCAGTGATAGGACAAGGGGTAATGGATGCAAATTGGAGCATAGGAGGTTCAGTGTGAATATCAGGAAGAACTTGAGTGACAGAGCCCTGGGACAGGCTGCCCAGGGAGGTTGTGGAGTCTCCTTGGCTGGAGACATTAAAAACCCACCTGGACAAGTTCCTGTGTGATGTACTCTAGGTGATCCTTCTCTGGCAGGGGGGTTGGACTGGATGATCTTTCGAGGTCCCTTCCAACCCCTAGGAGTCTGTGATTCTGTGATACGTTATCTTTGCCTCTAATGCCACTGCCTGGAATACTGGCCTTAATTTTGGTCTTCCAGATTTTTCAAGTAATGGTCTGCAAATAGTTCTGCACTTTAGTACAGTGAGTAAAGCCAAGACTTTGAATTGTCATACTTGCCATTGCATTCTTGATACATGTAATCTATTACCGGTTGCCTCAGAGAGTACCACACCATCTCTCCTTGCTCTTTTCTGTGAGCTCTTACTTCAGTCTGAAGTAGCTCTTTATTAGTAGTATTAGTATTCCTACTATAGTACATATTAGGGTGTTCGTACTATAATAGCGAAGAACAGTTTTTGTTGTATGATAACATGACTCATAATTCTCTTGATCAATCAAAATTAGTTTTTTAATATTATGATTAGAAATAGCAACAGCAAGCAACAATGTGGGTAACTGAAACAATGTGAGCACCAGAAGACTGCTTCTACAAGCATTTTGAATTTTCTTCAGTCATCTCAAATTGACCGTTTCTTGCTTTGTTGTCATGGAAATATTAGGCTAAAGATATCTTTAGAGATGCAATGGAAACAAGGAACGAGTCTGAAGTGTGATCAGTGTATTAAGGAAGAAAAGCAGTGCTTGTTATGGTATTGTGAATAATAGGGCTTAAACTCTTGACTTATCTTTTACATTGAAGTGCAATGGATATTTTTCTTGGTGATATTCATGTCTTGTTGCTGAAGGACTTAATTGCAAGGCTGTCTTTGTACACTGTATGGCACATGCTTGACTGACTGTAATCGCTCCCAATCAGAGCGAACACTGTGAGTTCTAAAATCGCACGGTCTGGCTGCTAAACACAAAGGAACTGTTGTTGTAACACATTCTTATAGTGACTGAAGTGAGCTTAGCACTTGAAAATGTGAATAAATCAGACTTCTGACTGGGAGAGTTTGCGGAGTGACAAAAGAAAGGACATAAAGTGCAAGAGGAGCTGGGGGACGGAGAGGTCCATGATGACTGGTTTTGGCACTAATGTCCTCAAAGGTGACTCTCTTGGGAAAAAAAAAGAAACACGGACTTAAAGGAATGATCTAATGTGAAATTCAGTTATGCTTATGAGACAAGTGATCAAAGGCTAGCTCAAGAAGTGCTGTAGCAGGTGTCTTGAATTAAACTGCAACTAATGTAAATGAAAACATGAATCCTCCCTCATTTCAGTGCTTGGCAGAGTCTGGAGTTGTAAGGTGTCCCTTTTCATGCTGTCCTCTCCCTTCACAATGGAGGCACCAGGTAAAGTTATGGCTTACACCTTCCTAAGTATTAATCATTGATTGTAAGGCTAGTGTCATAGAATCATGGAATTACAGAATGTTTGTGTTGGAAGGGACTGTAAATGCCATCTAGTTCCAACCTCCCTGCATGGGCAGGGACACCTCCCACTAAACTAGATTGCTCAAAGCCCCATCCAACCTGGCCTTGAACATTTCCAGGAATGGGGCATATACAGCTACCCTAGGCAACCTGTTTCATTGTCTCACCACCCTCACACTAAAGAATTTCTTCCTAATGTCTAACCAGAATCTACCCTCTTCTGGTTTAAAGCCATTACCCATTGTCTTAAATGTCCTTTTAAAAAGTCCCTCCCCAGCTTTCTTACAGGGCCCCTTCAGGTACTGGAAGGATGCTAGGTCTCCCCAGAGCCGTCTCTTTTCCAGGCTGAACAACCCCAACTCTCTCAGCCTGTCTTCACAGGAGAGGTGCTCCAGCCCTCTGATCATCTTTGTAGCCCTCCTCTGGACTCGCTGTAGCAGGTCCATGTCCTCCTTGTGTTGAGGGCTCCAGAACTGGACACAGTACTCCAAGTGGAGTGGGGGGATGAATCACCCCTCTTGACCTGCTGGCCACAGAAGCCCAGGATACATTTGGCTTTCTGGGCTGCAAGTGCACATTGCTGGCTCATAGAATCATAGAATACCTTGAGTTAGAAGGGGCCTTCAAAGGTCATCTAGTCTCAACATTATGCTTCTCATCAACAGTCCTTTTCCTAAGTGCGATTCTCAATCCATTCTCCCCCCAGTCTGTATTTGTGCCTGGGGTTGTGCTGACCCAGGTGCAGGACGTTGCACTTGGCCTTGTTGAACTTCATGAGGTTGGCATGGACCCACCTATCAGGCCTGTCAAGGTCCATTTGGTTGGCCGCCCTTCAGTGTGTTGACCACACCACACAGCTTGGTGTCACCATCAAACTTGCTGAGGATACACACAATCCTACTGTCCATGTCACCGACAAAGATGTTAAGCCACACTGGTACCCTTGAGTAGCGCCACTCAACACTGGTCTCCATTTGGACATTGAGCTGTTGGCCACAGCTCTGAGTGTGACCATCCAACCAGTTCCTTATCCACTGAGTGGTCCTTCCATCAAATCCATATATTTCTAATTTAGAGACCCGGATGTTGTGCAGGACAGTGTCAAACACTTTGCGCAAGTCCAGATAGATGACATCAGTTGTTCTTCTCGTGCCTGCCGACACTGTGACCCCACTGGAAAAGGCCACTACATTTGTCAGGCATGATTCGCTCTTGGTGAATCCATGTTGGTTGCCACCAACCACCTCTTCATTTTTCATATGCCTTAAAAGAGCCTTCAGGAGGAGCTACTCCATGATCTTGCCAGGTACAGAGGTGAGACTGACTGGCCTGTAGTTCCCCAGGCCTTTGTTTTTCCCTTTTTGAAAATGGGGGTTAAGTTTCCCCTTTTCCAATCAGTGGGAACCTCACCAGACTGCCATGACTTTTTTAATATGATGGAAAGTGGCTTTGCAACTTCACCTACCAGTTCCCTCGGGAGCCATGGATGGATCTTGTCACATCCCATGGACTTGTGCACTTTCAAGTTCTTTAGATGGCCTTGAACCTGCTCGTCTCCTACAGTGGGCAGATCTTCCTTTTCCCAGTCCCTGCCTTTGCCTTCTTCAACTTGGGTGGTGTGGCCAGAGCTCTTGCCGGTGAAGACTGAGTCAGAAAAGTCTCTGTGTTCATCTGTGCAGGCCTCCTGTCATTGTTGTCTGCCTTCCCCTTTGTTGGGATGTATTTCTCCTGGTCTTGTATATTGACCAGTTTCTTGGGCTGCTCTTCCTTCCAGAGCTTTATCCCTTGGTACCCTACCAAACAGATCCTTGAAGAGGTCTCAGTCTGCTCTCCTGAAGTCCAGCTTGCTGTGCACCCTCCTTGTTGCACTAAGAATCTTGAATTCCACCATTTCATGGTCGCTGCAGCCAAGGCTTCCCTTAAGCTTTATGTTGACCATGAGCCCATCCTTGTAGGTGAGAACAAGGTCCAGCATAGCAGCTTAGCTTGTTGGTCCCTCTACCACTTGGAGAAGGAACTTGTTGTCAATGCATTCCAGGAACCTTCTGGATTGCTGGTGCCTTGCTGTGTTGCCCCTCCAATAGATATTGGGGTGGTTGAAGTCCCCCATGAGGACCAGAGCTTGTGAATGCTAAGCTGCACCAATTTGTCTATGGAGGGCCTTACCAGCTCAGTCTTCCTTGTCAGGTGGCCTGTTGCAGACCCCCAGTATGTCATTTTCTGCTTTTATAAATCTAAAGGAGTGCCTGGTCCACCCATGTTTTGAGATCAAGGGGAATAAAATGTGCTGTGATGTAGAGAGCTGTGTCTGAGGCACTTGCTTCTGAATTTCATTCATTATTTCTTCCTCTAGGCTGTGCCTGAAGGCTAATCAAATCATATGTATTTAATTTAAACTTTTAACTACTGTTGCTGTGATAAAAGCAAGGAGCTGATGGTTCACAGGCACCTGGTCTAGGAGACAATTAATTTGAGGCAGACATAATACATGGAAACCTACAGGATATGTTGCAACAAGGGCAGTAGAGATGAGTTTGCTTCTCACAGTGCCTCTGCTGACACTCAGAACAAAGCTCAGGGATGCCAGTATTTCTGCATATTTATTTTCTATCTGTTTATCTCGTGGTTTAATATATATTGCTGTAATTAAGAACAGTTAGGCACTATATGTTCAGTTTAAATTATTTTCCTGAATATTGTCAATGACTCTAATGGGACACTAATACAGTGGAACAGATGGCTTTCTGCATGTGAGGCAAGGCTCATTTCCAGTGTACTGAAAGCATAGAGATTTTTTTCTCTACTATTCAATTTTGATAAAAAAACCCACCAAGATGATGAGCAGTTTTAAAACAGAAGTGTTATTAGAAAACTTAATCTGATGTAATTGTTGCATTTGAGACGTTACTTTAGATCATCTCTCATAAATAGATGAACCATATGTTTGATTTTGCCTGCAATGTTGTTTTTCATGCAGTGTGCAGGAGCACTTAGGATCAGAGAGCAAACTTTAGGCATGGTTTCCAGTTATTATGGACTCAGCTAGCACACCGTTAAAAATGCTTTGATGATTGCAAGTTTTTCTCACATAAATGGCTCACTTGCTAATGCTTATGGTGAAAAACTCATCGTTAAGCTCATTTACATAAAAACATAATAGCCTGTAGGCTCTGGAATTTCATTAAAGTCTCAATCTTAGTGTAGCCCTTATAACTTGCTTTTTGCAATGACTGAAAAGTCTCTCACAAGAAGCTTTTTCTTCTACTGATGAAAGGCAGGTGAATTGTTAAACTCCCCCTCTCCCTCCTGAGCTCTCATTCATTCAAATTGATGCCTATCATTCCATAAAGGCAGAGCAGACAGATAGCACTATAGGGTTTGACTGTAAGTAAATAGGTAAAATTCTTGCCTGTTCTGGATTGGATCCTGCTGTCTTTATCAATACGGAGCAAATAGTTCTGTTGGTTTCAATGGGATGAGAGATGACTCAGTACCAGGAATGGTAAGGCTGACTTTTTTTTTTCCCCCATCTCACATTTCTGAAGATAATTTGAGGAGGAAATTACTGTTTTCAAGAATGTGAGCTGTCCAAGCAAACCAAATTTCAATTCCATTACTCAAGTTATGCAATAAAACTTAAAAAGTAGATAATAGTGGGAGAATATGCTCCAGTGCAATCTGCAGGTTCTGTTCCTAGCTACATAAGAGCTAGAACAGCTTTTTATTAAAGACATTTGGCATCTTTCACTACTGGCCAGGCAGTGGCAACCTTCCACTGACCTTTCAGGTGTCTGCAGAAGCTTTGCCTTGCTCCACTGTGCCTTGAATCCAGTTGTCACTCTAAATGCCAGACATACTGGGCACTTGGTACAGACTCTTGTCAATGATGAACTGGACTTTCACAAGGGCCACTGGATGGCTGGAGATTTTAATGCATTCCAACCCCTGCCTGTCTGGACAGAATTTGAGCCAGCAGACTGGCCATAAATCTCAGTGCCACCTCCCTGTGGCTGCTTAATTAGGAGCTTGAATACAATTCTCCAACATCTAGTCCAGTGTTCCCACTGTGAAGGCAGCTGGCAGTGCTCATTTGTCCTAGCAAGACTGAAACAGTGCTCTGCTACCTGCTGCCCTCAAATCCTTCTCTACTCAAGCCTATGGCCATCACAAATCACAAGTTTTATTCTTCAACATCTTACCTAGTTTTGTCCTGACTTCTGTTTCCCCACCCTATTCTCCTAATCCCCCCAACTGCCTTGGTCTCTTCCTTCAACAGCGGCAAATCAGCAATGGGTTCATACTGCTCCTCCATGCTGTTTGGCACGGCAGGGAGATAGCCAGGGATACAGTCCTGTGGCTCCCAGGAGAGGCACCCAGAACATCACACAGCCAGGAAGAGCTTCGTTCTCTAGTACTGAAAAAGTCTGTCTTAGCACCAGTCTAGAACATGCTCAGCACAAAGAGGATTTCCTGGAAATTCAGATGGTAAAATCAAAGATGTCTGAAATGAGCATATCAAACTGAATTTTTCTGAGAGGTTCATAAGTTAGCTGAATTTAAATGTGCTTTTACAGGAACAGAAAAAGATATATGCTTATTGTAGTGACTTCTGTTCCCTATTAACATGGGGGGTAAAAGGAAAGGTCTTGAGAAATCTTTAGTAGGTAAAAAAACATGGATTTCCCTTATAATTCACAGCTACCAATTTCTGTGTGAAATTTTCTTGCCATTCATGTCTGTAGATCTGAGACATACATCCAACATGCAAAATTTTATTCCAAATATATATATCTTGAAAATGTGTAAGCAACTGAAAACAAGGTTTATGATGAAAAATATCAAGCAACTTTAGTAATCATCAGTGTTAGATGTCCTGCCTTAGATCTGAGCATACATCCAACATGCAAAATTTTTTTCCAAATATATATATATCTTGAAAATGTGTAAGCAACTGAAAACAAGGTTTATGATGAAAAATATCAAGCAACTTTAGTAATCATCAGTGTTAGATGTCCTGCCTGTACAGAGAAATACAGAGAAGTGCTGGAAATGTATGTATGATCACACATCCATTCCAGCTGCTATCATTCTTTAGTAATGAGTCTTGCCAACAGTACAGTTTTTATGAGGGTAGAACATAAGCAACAGCCTATTGAAATTAGATCTATATGTTCTTCCTGAATAGCAGCTTAGAGCCACTTTGTTGTACATCTTCTGTAATAGAAACTCTGGTATACTTTTATTTTCATGAGGCAAAAATGATGTGATTTTGTCTGGCTTATGTTCAGTTCTCTACACCTGAAAAATTTCTGAATGCTGCTACTTAATCACAACACAGTTATTAGTAGGCAGAGAGATGTATGTCACTTTGTATGAGCAGCATCATAATCATAGCATATATTGGGTTGGAAGGGACCTCTAAAGGTCATCTAGTCCAAGCCCACTACAGTCTGCAGGGACATTTCCAACTAGATCAGACTCCTCAGAGCCCTATCAAGCCTGACCTTGAATGTCTTCAGGGATGGGACCACCACCACCTGTCTAGGCAACCTGTTTAGTTACCCACCACCCACACATTACAGAACCTTTTCCTCATGTCCAACCTAAATCTACCCTTTTCTAGCTTGAAATCATTACCCCTTGTGCTGTTACATTCCCTTCTGAACAGCTTTTCCCCAGCCTTCTTACCGGCCCCTTTCAGGTACTGTAAGGCTGCTATAAGGTCTCCCTGAAATCTTCTCTTCTTCAGGCTGAACAACCCCAACTCCCTCAGCCTGTCTTCATAAGAGAGGTTCTCCAGCCCTCTGATCATTTGTGTTGCTCTCCTCTGGATGTGTTCCAACAGGTGCACATCCTTCTTGTTCTGGGGGCTCCAGAGCTGGATGCAGTACTCCAGGTGAAGTCTCACCATGGCAGAATCACCTCTCTTGATCTGCTGGCCACACTTCTTGTGATGCAGCCCGGGATGCGGTTGTCCTTGTGGGCTGCAATTGCACATTCGTGGCTCATGTTCAGCACTGGATCTGCTAATACCCCCAGGTCTTTTTCCACACGGCTGCTCTCTAGGATGTCTTGTCCCAGCCTGTATTGAGATCTCTGGTTGCCCTGGCCCAGATGCAGGGCCCTGCACTTGGCCTTGTTGAACCTCATGAGGTTCACCTGGGTCCACTTCTTCAGCTTGTCCAGGTCCCTCTGGATGGCATCCTCTTCCTCTGGCATATCAGCTGCAACACCCAGCTTGGTGTCCTCACCAAACTTGCTGAGGGTGCTCTTAATATCAGCACTGGTCCCAGTACAGACCCCTGAGGGACACCACTTGTCACCATTTTCCATCTGGACATTGAGCCATTGACCACTACTCTCTGGATGCGACCATCCAGCCAATTCCTTATCCACCAAACAGTTCCTCCTATCAATCCATGTCTCTCCAGCTTAGGAGATGGTGTGGGGGACCACATCAGAGGTCTTGCAGAAGTCCAGACAGATGACATCTACTGCTTTCCCCATGCTCAGTGATGTATAAAAAGCCTCTAGGTTGGTCAGGCAGGATTTACCCCTAGTAAAGCTGTGCTGGCTGTCCTAAACCACCTCTTGGTCCTCCATGTGCCTTAGCATGTCTTCAAGGAGGATCTATTCCATGATCTTCCCAGGCACAGAGGTGAGGCTGACAGGTCAGTAGTTCCCAGGGTCCTCCTTTCTAACCTTTTAAAAAATGAGTGTGATGTTTCCTTTCTTCCAGTCACCAGGGACTTCACCTGACTGCCATGAGTTTTCAATTATCATGGAGAGTGGCTTGACAACTACATCTGTCAGTTCCTTCAGGACTCTGGGATGCATCTTATCAGGTCCCGTGGAGTCGTGTATGTTCAGGTTCCTCAGATGGTCACAAACCTTGTCTTCAGTTATGGTGGAAAGGATTTTGTCTCCCTGGTCTCCGTCTTGTGGGCCATCAACTTGAGAGCCATGAAGCTCTCTTCAGGGGTTGCCAATGAAGACTGAGGCAATAAAAAATTGAGGATCTCAGTCTTCTCCTCGTCTGTTGTTACTAGTTCACCATTGTTTCTCATTGGGGGAGGATGCTTCCTTTACCCTTCCTTTTCTGGTTTACATGCCTGTAGAAGCCCTTCTTGTTTTTCTTTACATCCCTTGCCAAGTTCAGCTCCAGCCGCCCCTTGGCCTTCCTGACTGTTACCTCACGAGCCCCTGGCTCATTTCTGTAAGACTTTGACTGTGCTGCAGCATCCACAGCATATGTCAGGGCAACAGGTTGAAGGCCCTTACCATCACCCCCTTGCTATCACCCCATCCTTCCAACCCTGGTATGTCTTCCTGCCGCTTGTCACAGACAATCTTGGTATTATTATCCCACTTCCCCTTCACATCTAGTTGAAAGTCCTGTCAATCAGCCCTGCAGACTCTTGGGCAAAGACCCTCTTCCCCCTTTGAGAAAGTCTCCTGTTTGATGCCAGCATTCCTGGTGCCATGTAGGCCATCCCATTATCAAAAAAAACAAAACTGTGGCAGTGACACCAGCCATGGAGTTATGTGTTGATAGATTGAATGCTCCTATTCCTTCTAATGTCACTGCTTTCAATTGGAAGGATGGAAGAAAAAATAGCCTACCCCCCAGATTCTGTCACTAACCATCCCAATGTCCCAAAGCCTTTCTTGATTGTTCCTGAACTAATAGTTGCTGCTTCCTCTCCACCCTCATGGAAAATCAGTAGTGGGTAGTAATCTAAGATAGGAAATTTTCTAGTGATGTCCTTAACCTGGACTCCAGGGAGAGAGCAGATCTCCCTGTGAGAAGGGTCTATGCAGCATGCTGAACCCCCTGTTCCCTTCAGAACAGAGTTGCCTGCAAGTAGAACCCTTCTTTTTTTTCCTTTTGCATGCTGATGATACGGGCAGTAGGCCTGTCTGACTGTGTAGACAGCTCTGGTGTAGCTTGCCTATTGTTCCCATCCTCATTCAGCTATTCTTTCTCAACCAGAGCCTTGTACATGTTGCTCAGAGGCACCTGGGGCAGCAAAGTGAGCAAGAGAGGGTTTTGCCTGCTCCCTTACCATGAACTTGCCTCCACTCATTCTCTTCATTTAGGCTTCTACCTTTGACCTGACAGGGGCAGGGTACACAGGCCCCTTGATCCTGGCTGTTCTCTGATAGGTGCTCCCATTTCTGTTTTAAGGAGAGCAGAGCCTGGCTCCATCAGTCTGTCTCCTGTTCACCCTCCCTGCTGCCCCTCAACCTTTTGACCTGGTTGCGCAGCTCTGCCACCAGGCTGAGCAGATCCTCCACCTGTTCACATCAGACACAGCAGTTCTCGGAACTGCAGCTTGTTGCCAGGCACTGTGCTCTGGCACTTCTTGCAGCCTGTGACCTGGACGGCTGCATGTTTCCCTGGCAGTTCTGTCAGGGTTGCTGTGTCCGTTCTTCTTCTGGGTGGGGACCACTGCTGAGCTCTCCCGCACGCCCTGCTCGCGCTTTCAGTGAGAAGCCGCTGCTTCGCTCTTCACCGACTGAGTGTTGCCTCCAGTTTTGCCAAGTCCAAATCTCCCATGGTTGCCCCAGCAGTTCCCTCAGTCACATCAGCCTCTCTCGTGGGAGCTGCCAGCTCCTGCTGGGTCTCTCCAATCTCCCTTGGGCTTTCCTGGGTCTGGGAACCTCCTGTCTGTCTCAGCCTAGCGTACCTTTTTATTAAGGCATAGGACGTACCATTAAATCAATGGAGCATGCAGCACAGAGGGCTCAAACAAGTGAAGGAAGCTAGGACAGAGGAGACTGGCCAGTGATGATGAGGATTTGTTACTACCAGTTAGTTGTTCGTGTACTAATCTCCTGTGCCACTCTTGTGGTTGTTGGAGGCAGGTTGCTGCCGAATCAAATTATCGAGCAAAGGAATGAAAAGTGCAAGTCAATAGCAGAGCGTGTCTGCAGATCGCAAATAACAACAGAACAAAGAATCAATGATATAATCAATTATAATAATCAGCTCTCCTGTTATAAAGCAGATTCCTCCAGCCCTGAATGTGCAACCCTTGTGAAGCAATAGCAGTCTGTTAATATACCATCTGAAAATGAAATAGAATTTCTAATATCATCTGGACTGTTCTTCACATATCAGTTACAACTACAGATCCTGAAATACATTCTTTATTGTTTCAGTTAAGGTTACTTAAATGTTCTAACTATGCATTTCTGCATCTTGAAAATTTTAGATTTTTGGCTTATATTTAATCTCAATTCAATGTTTTCTGAGTGTTCTACTGGTTGCTCTTGAGCTATTACAGTTTCCTTGCAAAGGTTTGCGACTGAAATAATTGCTATGTACTGATCAGCCTTAATTCTCCCTCCAGGTACTTTTTTTCTTTCTTGTCTGGAAGCATTATAATAATCTGAAAGTTGGGGGTTTAAAATCTCATATCTTGCAGCTTCTTGAAGTCTTTTCACAGTCTTTTCACATGTGTTTGTGCATGTTTTAGAACAGGACAAGAAAAAAGTCATCAGCAAATTGGAAGAAATTCTGCAGCTGTGATTAAAGAAACACATCTGCTTAGGCCTTGTTTGGTTTTAAACAGTTAGTTGTCTAAAACCTGAGGCACCTCACAGAAAAGCGTAGGCAGTTGTGATACTAAACAAATACTGCGAGCAGATGCAGTTTACAGCTTAAGGAAGGAAACATTCCATAGGTGGCTGAGCAGCAGACCAGCTTGATGACTGTAGTGTCACCATTGCATATTGGGACATGCACTTCCTGGAACAGTCAGCTTTTTCTGATACAGCACAAGAAATGAGAGCTGTTGTTTGCATGGAGCAGCAGCAGGCATACGTCCTGGAAATAAACGGTACCATGTATCGATGCTGTAAGTACAAATTAGGTATGCCAGTAACTACCTTCTCTTTTATCTTTTTATGTGTCTTAATTATTTGCTGACAAGGCAGATGTAGTAGCAGGAGTAACCACCTAAACTTACCACAAAACTGTTGGTGCTTGGGGAAAGGTTCACACTGGTGCAGGAGCACTGGCTTTCTGCTCTTTAGGTTGTACTGTTTACCTGCTCTCTACACTTTCTGTGGTATTCAAAAGCAGGAGATGAGCACTAGAGGCAGCAGCAGGTGCAGAAAGGTGATCAGGCACGAGAGGTGGACAGGATGTACATTTGCAGACCGGGTTTCACAGATAGCTTCTGATACAGCTCATACATTGTGCTCCAGCTTCATGAAGATCTCCATGAGAGGGCACATTTTTCCTCTTTATTCTTCGGGTTTTATTTTCTAACTCTCTCTGCCTTTCATTGCCTTGTTTATTTTCCCTTGCTTTCTTTTCGTTTAGCCTCATTTAGACAGTCCTACTATTTCTCCCCTCTCCCCTGTCTCATTCTCACTCATGGTGGTTGTCTTATAATCTCAGTCCTCTCCTTCCTTCAACTTTGGGTCAGTGCTTACTCAATTCCAGTACTGCAACACCTCATACTTAATTTAATCTCTGTGCTTTGGCTTCCCATTGTAATTCTTTACCATATTTTTTCATATGCTTCACTGAGTGTCCCCATTGTGTTCAAGTGGTTCTCCTCCCTCCTCACTTCCTATGTCCTCCATTTAGACACTTTCTGTCTCCACTTTCAGAGATCACTGTGGCTACTTGAATTCAAGATTGTCCCATAGTATCTGATTATAGTACAATATCATATATTTGTTTATTCTACTTCTGGGTTCTCTCTAGGGAAAACTTTGTGACTCATAACTTAATTGCTTTGCTTTCTGGTTTGGTTCACTTGGTTCCCATCCACTTACCAGAGACTTTTTCATTTACCTTTTCATTACTGGTTTTTCACACCTCTCATTTTTTATGCACAATGTTTGCCCAAAAGAGCAAGAGCAGCTCTTTTAGTAATAGATTGAATCGATCACAAATTACTGCATTTTTAAGACTAGCATTACTTCCCTGAGAGGTTGTACAATGCTGAGAAATGCTAAGCTAATGCCTAGTCACCCCAGATATTTAATTGAAACAAAAAGTATCATGGGAGTAAATCACAAGATTGTGGAAGGGCTTCAGGAGTACCAGACACTCCTGTCAAACCACAACTGATGCTCCCTGCCCCACCCTCCCCTCCATCCCCCTAGAATATCATTTAGGCTTTCCTTGAAATACCCATTAGGAAGGTTGAGGGGTTTTTTAGTTTAACGAGGGAAACTGCTTAATCCTGGCAATGCTTCTTTTTATATTTGATATAATAAATCCAACTTTAGTGAAAGCTAAGCCTCTGATACCAGACTAGCTTTAGTGAGTTAGGAGTAGAGGATTTTAAGAGCAAGTGAACTTTTGAGAAGGTATTTAGGGCAATGTTACAACTCTGAAGTAATTAAGAGGATAAATAGGGACATAATTACTTTAAAAGGGTAAGGGTATCAAATAAACCAACAGGAGAAGTAACAGTGACAAGAAAGAAGAATGGGTGGATGGTGGAAATTAGGACACCTCTTAGAGACTTTCGACCTTCAGTACCTCTAGCTGCAATTCATCAGCAGAACCTACTTAATTTTATCTCCTCTCACTTCAGTTTAGGAAGGAGGTAGAGTGTTTTCAAGGGCTGGGTGATGGCAGAGGCAGCATTCATATTGCCAAGGAAAGTAATGTTGAGCTGATAAATTAATTTTCCAGTTAATTTGCAAAACTGATTTGGTAACAGATAACTTAGGACTTTGCTAGAGAAATAATTTTCTGCCAGCTGTTTTTTTTTCTTCTCCAGAGAGGGATGAAGCTCCATGGCAGAGTTGTTCTCTGGCAAAAACTCAAACTTCTCAGAGGTTTCCTCTGAGTGAGGAGTGGTCTGCATGCTGTCTTGGGAAGGGCTATGTCGCAGCTCCTCTCCCTTCCCCAGGAGCATCCCTCCTGTGTGGCCCACAGAGGTACTTGCAGGCTGTGGTGCAAGGAGCAAAACAGAATTGCTTCTCCTGCTGCCTGGCTCTGATTACCCTGCCTTTGGGCAGCTCTATTTTCTGCACCTGTGATGGTTACAGCAGTGGGTTGGCGCATACAACTGGGAACCATCTTATTTATATCAATGCAGCAGAAGGCTGTAACACAGCCATGGTATAATACACCATGAGATACCAAGCCTTGTGTAAAGGGAATACAGTGCTGTTTTGTTCTTGATTTGTGAAAAATGCCAAGTAGTTTGGTAATTGCCATGGGCATGAGTATTTATGAGCATCTTTAAACATCTCATCTCTTGGAAGATATACCAGTTTAACTGCCATTTATGCTAATTGAAAGGAGAATTTAACCTCATTACTTCCTGACTTTAACATCATAATTTCATTACCTGATCCAGTGAGCTGCTACTCTTAATTACTGAGATGAAAATAACAATGGCGTGTATTTATTTATAGCTGAGGATTAACTGGACAACATCTGCTCCTGACCTGTGCACTGTGCCTTGTAGCTAGGGCAACAGAACAGAGTTAAATGGTCTTCTTTATTCCATGACAAGCTAATATACAAGACTGCAGTGCAAACAGCCCTTATAACCACATATTAGGTGCAAATGCCAGCTGGATAATATTCAGATTAATTTATATCACTGCCTTGCCTATACTTACTGTGCTTTCTGTTCATCTGCAGAAGTGATGGTACCAATCCAGTGAATGACTGTATCTGTTTTGGATATGTCTCAGAAGTGATTCATAAATACAAGAACAATCTTCGGATAGATTAAAATGTTAGGGCTTTGTTCAAATGAAAAACATGGCACCAACAGTGTTATTTGGAAAGAATGGTTCCCAGCCAAGAAAAGCCCTACTAAGGTCTAAGTGGCATTTTTGTACATAAAGATACTGTATGTAATTTTGCAAGCTTTAAACTTGTTGAAAGTTTTATCTGTCCAATGACAATAGCCATTTTCCTATTATTTTCAATCTGAAAAAGATCTGGGGAGAGCGGGAATAAAGAAAAAAGAAAATGTCATTCACCTGATGTTTCTAGAGCAATTTCTCAAGCTGTGAAGGCCCCTGTAAGACTTTTTGCTGTCAGGCTGCTCTCTGAATGAAACCTTTGACATTCATTAGTCTCCACCTCAAATACTGCCTGATGAATGGCTCTACCTCTGCCACTCTTTTGAATTGGATGTGACATCTGCATCTCTCTGGCTTGCCTTGTTGCCAGTTTGCATCTCTATGTGGGCAGTTTGATTGAAAATTAAAATAGAAATAGTACATCTGTTAAACAGAAAGAAATCTTCAATACACACATGGTTCTTTCCAAATACATTTTCAATCATCTTAGTAATCTTTGTCCTTGACAGCAATGCTAATATCCAGAATACCTACATAAGGATATATTCTTTCCTCCTCCTGTTCTTTCTAATACTTTTACATTAATTAAATAGGTCCTTTTAAATCATAGTTTCCCAATGTACATGGTAACTGACTCTCTACTTGTCAACCTATGGTGAGGCTTCCTGCTGTGAGGTCTGAATGTTGTCATACAGGTTAGTACCTGAAGTTATATTTTGTTAACTGCATGATCTAATAAAAATTAGAAATAAAATAAAAGCAGCTTATCTTTATTCTAGCTCTTGGTGTTCCATGCAAACTGTAGCTAAGAATCTCCAGTGGAGAGGAAAATTAAGATTTGAATAATGAGACAGAACTGCATGTTTTAGCTGTTGTAATATCCTCAGCTTTTACTGTCTTCTCAGTGAGTAAATGAGTTAGCTGCTGAGCTGTTAGAAGTCCTATAGAGAAAATTACAACATGAACATTCAGTCTGGGCTTGCAGTTTTTCAGTCCCACAAGCTCATCCAGCTTTTTTTGCTGCCAAAAGGAAACAACTGCTGCTCCCAGGTGCAAGAGCAGGGTCGCTTGCTCAGCTGCGCTGACACCTCAAGTAATTCTCTTGAATTTGCAGAAGTTTGTTTGGGGCATAGTTGCAAATTAATCCCCAAGATGGGCAACAAAGGCCCTTATGGAGATGCTGAAGGACTGTTCCTCTTCTTCTGGAGTGCTGTGAAGTAAAGGGGACACATGTCTGTGTGTATAGTGGAAGGGGTGTGTATTTTCACTGTGTGAGCAGAAATGTGCACCTGGTTGGCTGATGAAGAATGAGCTGTGGGGATGGAAAATACAGTGGCAGATTAACTGCACTGTAACTGTGCTTTTCATTGATGGGCTTGTACGTCCCTGGTGCCACCTCAGGGAGCAGTGCTGGAAGTGAGAAGTGCTCACTACTTGGAAACATAAGCTCTTTGTTTTTCATTTCCCAAGTCACATTTGAAAGTTCGGATGGCTTTACACTCCTAAAACTGTTTTATCTTTCAAAAAACAGATCAGGATTTATTTTTCCTCCTGTGTATGTGTAGGTGTCAGAGTAAGAAATTCAGGCCTGTGTTTTTGAGCGGCTCCACCACTTTTCATGTCCCCACATTTTGCTTCCACCTGGGGTGCTGCATGGTTGCTTTTACTGGATCTACCAGAGGGCAGATTGCAGCATCAAAATCTGTGGCTGAGGTCCCAGCTCTTAAGGTTAAAAAATCTTTTGTCACAGCTGCACTGATTTAACTTATTTTGTTGCTGGTGTTAAAACAAGACTGCCATTTGTACATTAAAACGTTTGCATTCATAGAATCATAGAATGGTTTGGATTGGAAGGGACCTGAAAGATCATCTAGTTCCAACCCCTCTGCATGGGCAGGAACACCTTCCACTAGACCAGGTTGCTCAAAGCCCCATCCAACCTTACCTTGAAGACTTCCAGAGATGGGACATCTACAACTTCCCAGGGCAACCAGTTCCAGTGTCTCACCATCCTCATGGTGAAGAATTTCTTCCTAATATCTCTCCTAAATCTCCTCTCTTCCAGTTTAAAGCAATTACTGCTTGTCCTATCACTACTTGCCCTTGTAAAAAGTCCCTCCCCAGCTTTCCTGTAGGTCCTTTTCAGGTTTTGGAAGGTCACTATAAGGTCTCTCTGGCACCTTCCCTGCTCCAGGCTGAACAGCCCCAATTCCCTCAGCCTGGCTTCATAGGAGAGGTGCTCCAACCCTCTGATCATCTTCATTCCTTTAGTATTTTCTTGCATAGGCACTGTAGTTACAGTGAGCAGAATTGTGGCTCTGCAGACAAAGGTTGGTGTTTTCCCTGGGCCTCAGCAGCATCTGCAAACCAAGATGTTAAGGAAAAATACAAGGTGTTAAGAAGCACCTTCAAGTACATTTTGGAGTATCTGAAAATTTCCATGACGTTATCAAGTTAAAGCTGCAAGATGTGAATGCTGCTTTCTATTTAAATAGGGGGTTTTTAGATCCCACAAATATAGCTGTTAAATACATACAGTTCATAGCTGTGATGTCCTGACTGTATGTAGGCACCTATCAACACAATTCACATCCTAGTTTACTACAGAAGAAAAGCCTGCAGGATGTGTTTCACCAAGTAAGCAGGTTCAGGCAACTGAAAAAGAGGAATTATGGCACAGACTAGGAATTTGTATCTGTTTCTAGTTACAGACCAACAGAGAAGCTGGCTAAAGTATCTTTCCTTCTTGCAGCAGACAAGAAGGTGGGTCCTAAGGGGATGATCAAACAAGAAGCTGATTTTACTTCTATGCCTTGACAGTTATCAAAAGGTGTTTCCCTTACTTAGTGTGACTATCTGAATATTGGTGCGTGTGGCAAAAAGCAGTGCTCTGAGTTCAGAATGTGTTCCTCACCTAATCCAAATCTTCAGAAATCAGTAGAAATACACTAAGATAGGGTCTCATGGTACCGTGCTGTTTCTGGAATATGTTTTAATGCAGTAACTTTCAGAGCAGTTAATCTGGGTAGATGTACATCCTTGCCCTGACTGTGGCCAGAAAAAATTGGCTCAGTGAAACCTGGCAGTGAGCAACTAAGCAATCTCGTTTTCCTAAGGAAGTTTCTCACTTTGTCTGCACATTATGTTTGGTATGTCTGAAGAGGGAGGGTTTCTCTCTCCCTACTTTTCTTCCTCTTAATATAGCTGAAGGATGCTGATCAGGTACTCCGAGGTCTGTCTGTTGAAACTGCTCAGAAGAGATGCAGGTTTTAACTAATTTTAGTCACAGAAACCAAAATGTAAATTTCACTCTGGCAAAGTCAAAAGATCAAAGGCAGGAGGTATCCTGACATGCCAACCAAACGGGCACAAACCACTTGCAATTTGACTCTTTGTCAGCCTTGTGCCTATGAGCTGCAACGGATCACGCAGCTTCTTCCTGGCAGTTCTTCTAATTTATAATAATTTTCTTTTTTTAGCTGAAACAAAGATCTGCTTCAAATACTACCATGGCGTGAGTGGGGCACTACGAGCCACAACTCCAAGTGTCACAGTGAAAAACAATGCAGCTCCTGTAAGTTATACCAACCTTCTTTTTTTTTCCGTGGATATTCCCTGCTGTCACTGTGCTGTATACCTTGCTTTCCCTGCCTGCTTTGTGTGATTTTGTATGGAAACTGAACATAGCATTTGCCCTTCAGTTCACTGTGGTACAGAAAAATGGGTAGACTTTCAGTACAGATGTGGATTTGTATGCCAAGAGAATACAGATTTAGCTCTCAGTCTGTCACAGGTAACCTCTCGGATTTGGGGTAAGTACTGATGTCCTGGCTACATCCCATTCTGTAAAGTTTTCTTCTCTCTGCTGGGGTTTTTGAGGATTGGGTGATATCTCTAGAGCATCTGGGATCCTTGTGTTGTAAATACATTAGCTGTTCAGAAAGGGAATTAAGATTTTCCTATGTTAAGGTGCTTTATTCAAAATTAAGGTGTGAGCATTTTCACGGCAGTGCCTCTGAGTTCCAGGAACAGTGGTCCCATGAGTGTTAAGAAGTGGGCATTCAGGTTCTGATCCATCAAAATACTGAAGGTAATTCTTGACAGATTGAGGTTTCCTTGAGAGCAATTTTGATTTGCTAGAGTTTAGCAAAGCTCTGTGGCCCAAATGGCTGTAAAAAGCTATGTATCTTCAAGCATGTATCTTTCAAATACATAGCTAACAAAACTAACACTAGAGGCAATATTGGCCCACTGATGAATGAGGTGGGAGCCCTGGTGACAGAAGATATAAAGAAGGCAAAGGTGCTGAATGCCTTCTTTGCCTCAGTCTTTACTCCTGCAAGGTTTCCCCATGAGCCCCAGATTCATATAGCCCCAGAAGTAGTCAAGATAGATGAGGAGTTTGCCATGGTAGATGAGGATTGGGTTAGGGATCAGTTAAGCAATCTGGACATCCATAAATCGATGGGTCCGGATGGAATGCATCCAAGGGTGCTGAGG
>NW_009953920.1:2254847-2280270 GCF_000747805.2 Chaetura pelagica
AGAGAGTTGTAGTCAATGAGGCAGAATCTGGTTGGAGGTGTGTGACTAGTGGAGTCCCCCAGGGGTCAATACTGGGACCGGTGTTGTTCAACATCTTCATCAACGACCTGGATGAGGGTACAGTCCTGTTCAACATCTTTATCAATGCCCCTGGTGACAGGACAGAGTGTCTTCTCAGCAAGCTTGCTGATGACACGAAGCTGGGAGGATTGGTTGATTCACCTGAAGGCTGTGCAGCCATTCAGCAAGATTTGGACAGGCTGGAGAGCTGGGCAAAGAGGAACCTAATGAGGTTCAACAAGAGCAAATGCAGGGTCCTGTGCCTGGGAAGGAAGAACAAAATGCACCAGTACAAGCTGGGAGCTGATCTGCTAGAGAGCAACTCTGTGGAGAAGGATCTTGGAGTCCTGGTAGACAACAAGTTTTCCATGGGACAACAATGTGCCCTTGTGGCCAAGAAGGCCAGTGGTATGTTGGGGTGCATTAAGAGGGGTGTCTCCAGCAGATCCAGGGAGGTTCTCCTCCCCCTCTACTCGACCCTGGTGAGACCTTACTTTGGAGTATTGTGTCCAGTTCTGGGCTCCCCAGTTCAAGAGGGACAGGGATCTACTTAACAGAGTTCAACGGAGGCTAAGAGGATGATTAAGGGACTGGAACACCTGCCTTATGAGGAAAAGCTGAGAGACCTGGGGCTTTTCAGTCTAGAGAGGAGAAGACTGAGGGGGGATCTAATTAACGACTATAAATACATGAGGGCTGGGCAATAAGAAGGCAGGGACAAGCTCTTTTCACTTGTGCCCTGTGACAGGTTGAGGGGCAATGGATTCAAACTTGAAGCACAGGAAGTTCCACCTTAACATTAGGAAGAACAACTTTACTGTGAGGGTTACAGAGCACTGGAATAGGCTCCCCAGAGAGGTTGTGGAGTCTCCTTCTCTGGAGGCTTTCAAGACCTGTCTGGATGCCTTTCTGAGTGATCTGTCCTAGCTGTGTGTGGTTTTTTGGTCCTGCTCTGGCAGGAGGTTTGAACTCGATGATCTCCAAAAGGTGCCTTCCAACCCTTGACATTCTGTGATTCTGTGAGTGTGATTTCACTATTAGTGAATTCCAGACACGCCCCTCTCCACCTTTTTTAATGGAAGGAGAGAGGGATAAAATGTTAAAGAAATCCCAAAATAAAATTTTACATCTTTTTCTAAATTATGGCTTGGAACAACAATCAGAAGTTTCTTGTTCAAAAGAAGTAGCAGCTGTTCTGTTTCATATTTTGCTATGCCCAGCCCTTATCAGCCAGAGAGTAAATGCACAGCTTGCTTTATCCTTGTTGCCAAGTCCCTCCCCATCCCTTTGCAGTGGCTCCAGAGTGAAGTGTAGTATGTGGGCAGCCCCACCTCTTCTTTTGCTGTATCTTGGATCAAAATCTGAGCATGACTGAGCAGGGAAGCTACAGATTGTTTTATTTTCCCTTATTCCTCCGTGTGATCAGTGAAGGGCTGTGACAGTCAAGCGCTCTCCCTATAGCTCATCTGAGGTCCCTGAGACTTCTTATTCTAGTGAGACTTGACACATGGGGCCTTCCCAGGTTGAATTGGATGCTTCAGATTCCTCAGTTGTTTTCATTGCTCCAGTGATTCAGAGCACTGCCCCAGGGTCTCTGGCATGGCACACCAGCAAAATCAGTGGTCTTCCAGCTGCTGTGGCCTGGGAGCAGAGAGAGGCTCTTCCAAGAGGGAACCTTCTTCAAATCCTGGGGCAGGTTCTTGCACATCCTTTCTGCTGGAAGAGGGAATCCTGTGTTCTGTGCTTGGCAATTTACCATCTTTTGCAGTCAGTAGGAGTATTAGCAGTGGCTGTGGGACCATAGTGTGTTAAACATAATAGCTTTGTAGGGAGAAAAATATCTAGGGATCATACTGTGGGTATAGTATGAAGTATTTAATACAGCTGAAGTATTTTGAAGTATTTTGAAAAGGTGGTTGCCTTGAACCAAAGGCAGTTTTGCCATTGTAGTGGCAGCATCACAAGTTGACCCCGAAACTTGGGCTGTCAGTAGGGGAAAAGAGGAAACAATGCTTTGCATGTTTGACACAAGCAAACCTTCTCGTTTGGCACAGCTTGGGAAAAATATCCAGAGCAGGTGTCCTTTGAATGGCAGCATCTGGGAACAGGTGACCTTCTGGGGGAAGAGCTATTGCTGCTAGCACACACTCAGCTGCAGCTGATGCAAGAGCCACCCAAGCAGGTTCTGTTGGAGCCTCCCGGCGTGCGGCACATCCCATGACGGGGGACGCAGCTGGCGTAGCGGCTGCTTGGTGGTGTCCTGTCCTGTCCTGTCTGTCAACAAGACCTGCCAACACTGATAGCCAGCAGTATCCTAACACCACCATTTCAAACAATAACAGCAAAAAAAACCCAAACAACCCACTGGTAATTGTCTGTTTGACTGTGGTTTGCTGCAACTGAAAAGAGAAGCAAACCTGGAAGAAGTCATGCTAAGGGCAGTGAGCCACTGCCTTTCTTGTTCACGCAGTGCCAAGAACATCTTTAACTGGCAGTTGAAAGGAATCCTGCTTCCAAAGGGGAAATAAAGTTGCTGTGTTATTTAGATGCTTTTATACAGCGCTGTTGGCACTGCAGGCTGAGTAGCGTCTCAAGTTTCTTGTATCATGAATGTTCTGCTCCGTTTCAGTTTATCTCCTTATGCTGTCACACAGTTTTTAGAGCTGCCTTGCCTGCTTGATTAGCATGCCCTGCAGTTCGCCTGTTGGTGAAAACTCCTGTCACATTTTATCACCTGTGAATCGTCAAGCTTGAGTATCTGGGACTGATGGGCTGTGCTCTTTGGCCAATTCATGCATGGCAGAAGCATAAATGTGAGTTTGGGCCAGCAGATAGACCTAGGGTGGTGGTAGTAAAATGGAGCACCTTTAGTTCTGGAAAAGAGGAACATCCCACCTGGTTTCTTTTTTTCTGGACTAATGGCATCCTCAAAGCAGTGTTGCTTGTGCACAGTAGTTTCTCAGTAGAAAAGAACATTTTTACATCATCTGGAACATTCCTCTATTTGTTACTCTTTCTTTTTTCATAATATTGTCCCCACTAATTCATCTTTACATCAGACATTGCTGTAGATAAACAATATCAGTTACAGTAAATAATTCTAGAAATAGGAAAGTGGTCTCTTGCTAATATGAGCATTATTTAAACTGAATGTGGCTCCTTTGCAGTTAAATAAAGCAGGCATGAGAAGAGCGCATAGCTTGAAAAATAAAAACCTCTCCCTTTAAGAGTTTATATCCTAAAAAGATAAATTAGATACCTCACAATTAAAATACGGTAAGTGGAGAATCAATGTTTTTGCCTCAGGATAAATGTCTTCACTGAATTGGGAGCATTCACTCACTGTGTATTAGATGCAAAGAACCACAGCTGATGGAACCTCTGGAGGTTTCGTGCCACCGTTTCTGTCTCATAGATCATTACGACACTCGTCAAGTACACTTAGCATCGTGGGGAAAGCTGTGTAAATTGGAGCCAATTATTGAAAGAGACCTTCTCTGTGTTGTGTTTGCGTGGAAATGCTGCCTCAGCTGGGTTTCCCACAACAGGAATTACTGCTTGATAAGATGCTGCCATTTGGTGGTGACTGATCATTCCTGAGGACTTCCTGCTGCAAGTATTTGCATTACGTTCTGCCCCGTCAGAGCGTAGGCTGCCAAGGAGTGTTTGATAATGAAGCATTCTGCCTTATTTCCATGTATGTGCTGCAAGTCAGGATTTCATGAGAGTGTGCACGTATGAGCAGCTGTATCTCTCCTTCTTTCCAAAGGCTGTATTTAAAAATCTCAGCTGTGTTCATTACTTCCTGTCTTATTCTCTGATAGGTGAGTTTTAAAGCTAGCTGTGTTTCTGAGGAGTTGCTATGTAATAATGCTAGCAGAATGATTTTGAGAGTGTAAGAATAATTATAATTCAAGAAACAGGATAAAGAGAGAGAAGAAACTTCCTAGTGGCTTTTTCACTATTTAGCAATTGAGGTTTAAAAAAAAAAAAAAAAAAAAGTTTATGGAAAACACAACATAAGGCTGCTGCAATTAATCATGTGAAAAAATGCAAGCCAGGAACATCTCTAACAAATGTAAGTGGTGTACCTTGAAAGGCTCGGCATTTCCAGGGTGGGAAGCAGCACTTCTCTGCAAGCTCTGGGTGTTCTTAGGTGACTGGGTATTTGTCAGAACTGAGCAAGAGAATCCCCTTTTCTTACCTTGAGATGAGAAGTAGCCAGAGCTCCCCCAACTTGCAGCTGCCTTTAAATGCAAGGTAAGGAGTAGCATTGTTAGTATTACCCATCCCTGTATATGTCTCCTCCTATTTTGATTACCTGCACAGGAGGTGGAGTCACTCAGGAATGAAAAATTCAAGGCAAAATGAGCAGGGGAAATACTGGCTGTGCTGGAAAGAAGCATAGACTCCAGCAGTCTGTTATGAAGTGCTCTCTGCCAAGGTACAATCTCTTTCAGTGTAAAGGGCATCTAACAAAATATATATATATATGTTAAGAAACAACTGGAGAAAGAGAGTGGATTCCACTAATGTAAGGTGGATAATTCAGAAAAAGTAGCTGATCCATAAACTGTGGGAGGAAGGTGATCTGCATCATGGTTCACAGTAAACTCCTCAGAGATAGATGATAGAGGTGGTGTAGTACCTCTTAGTAGGGAACTGGCAACGATTTTACTGTGTGCATAGGGAACATTAGCATTTTTATGTTAAGAAGTCCTGTGTGCACTCATTGTATGCTTGTCTTGAAATATTATAGAGAGATGAAGTTAAAAAAAGAGAGCAAGGAAAGAAGTAGGAGCAATATAGAAAGATTTTCATTAATATTCTGTTGTTTTCAATACTGTAGTATCACCTAAAGCCCTTGTCTAGGATGGGGCTCTATAACACTCTGCACTGAATGGGTTAGGCTTTACACAAGCAGCTAACACTCGTTTGGAGGGAAGGGCTTCCTGGCAGAATTTGACCCCCCCAAAATACATGGGAATGATTCATAGTGTGAGAACAGCCCTTAGCACATTTGTTACAGCTGAGAAACGTCATTCATTCGTTCTTTCACTTCTGTTTTACTTCATTATAAAGCTATGGTAGTGTTTTACAGCCTGATTTGATGATACTTAGTTATGTTCAAGCATACTTACTCACATGAGCAGCCTTCACAGTTATGCTGTTAGTTCAGCATAATTACATTGTTGGTTATGCTTTTTTATATCCTAATTACCACTGATTCAAAGAATTTGAAGGTTAATGACATGTCCAAATTATTTCTTATTGCCACCTCAGTAACACAGGTGCATTTTCAGAATCCAGTTACATAAAGATTATTGTATCTACACTGCAATTACCCTGTCATGTAGCAAGTGCTCTATTTACATGAATTAGTGGAGTCAGAAAGCGTAACCAGGTTGTAATTGGTCTCTGACTGCAGTATAACTGTGGTCACTGTGTTATAAATAAGAATTTTTTTCCTTCCTTTTGTTTCCTCTACTCACATGTTAAGCCAGAATGGTTGGCAAGAGATTTTCTTTAAATATATAAGAAAACTTATTTGCACTGAAGGCCTGATCTGAGTGCAGATCAAGAGTACTGGCTTTTACAGCCCAGATACAGCAAAGGTATGGAGCACGGGCTGAAACCCCACAGTGAAACCCCTTTACTGGAAATGTTAAAGGATTTCTTCCAAATTGGCAGAACCTTTCAAAACAGAATAGACCTAGCAAGTACAGTCACTTCAAGCAGTATTTATATGACAGATTTCATGTATGTCAATAGCTAAATTGACAAATTATTCCGTTCTATGTGCCTGTTGCCTTTTTCCCCAATCTTGATACCGACTTCTCAGATCAGTGTGGTTCAAACTCCAGTCACCACCCATTTTTATATTTACACAAGTTACATGAGGTAAGTGCTCAGAATTTATTATCTATCAAGCACAAATTGAGCAGGGGAGGTAAAAATAATTTTCTTTGTGAACATCAGGATTGATTTCCTGAGCAGCAGCCTGTAACTCTCTACATAAAGGTATGTTCTTTTTTATTGTTCCAAGCCAGAAGGAATGTGTCTGCTTTCCAGCACAGCTGTTTGCATACTTAAACCTTACTTAATTTTGCAGTCTGTGTAATTTCCTGATCTGTCTGTATGAAGGATGGAGGTGTAGTGTATTTAATCATCATAATGAAAGTTTAAATACGAGCACCTAGGATTAAGCTTGATGCCAAAAATCAGAATGGATTGGAAAAGACTTCAATGCAAGAGCTGGGCCCAAAACACTATTCAGAGCTTTTTCTGCATATTTCACATGCATCTTTAAGGACTGCATAGCTAGGAGAGAAGAGAGAAGAGTTACCCGTGTGGTGTGAGCACGATGCAGGGCAGCACAGCCCTCCTCTCAAGTGCAGGGCTTGTCACCCAGGAGGATGTGCAGCTTGCTGGCCCTGCCAGCTTGGAAACAGTTGACACCGAGGGCTGGGTCAAGCGGCGACCCTGCGCATCTTGCTGATGCATTGAAAGCCAGAGACCTTTTGCATCCTGTGGTGAATCCAGGTAATATACTAGAGCATGGAAGAAATAGTCCAATAGATCAAATGTATCCCTAGCAGAGTACGAGCCACTTGAAGCAGAGAAGGGCTGTGTGCTTACACAGGCAGGGCAGCTGGGGCACATGTCCTGTTCAGAGTTCAGTGGAATGTGAGTGATCTGAAGTAGAAGTCATGGAGGTCCCAACTTTGTCTTCTTCAGTAATATTTTAACCAGTGCAGGCATGCTTAAGTGCCTGGTAGCTTCACATGTAATGCACTACTCTAGGCATAGCTACAATGGATTTAAATGGAGAAGACATAAGAGAATGTTGGCATCTGTTAAATTATTAAACAAAGTAATTGTTTAAGTGTTCATCCATCAGGCTTTTTCTTACAGTGCTAGCCTGATCATGCAGTTATGCAGTCAGAAAAGCAGAGTAGGGACAGAACAGATATCAGGGTTAAGGCCACAATTTGCATGTCCCATTAAAACACTGTCAACTTCTTACCCTCTCACAGATTCTAATTAAGCAGTGTTAATTGTGGAGCTGCTGAGCCATCCTAGATAACTGACCACAGCTACTCTTCACTTTACAGATCACACATTTTTCAAAGACGCTTGGTTCAAATTTAACTTTACTGGACATCTGATCCCGTATGAAATTCTAAATGTAGATTTAGAGTGGTTTAATTAGGAGACTTGCAGTGCAGCACAGAGTTGAAGTGAAGAAATAAAAAGCATGACAGATGAGAGCCAGAGTGATTTTATATCAGCAACACCAGGAAGATCGTTACACTAGCCATTTATTCCTTTAATGGGTTCAATACATGTCTCGTATTTCCCAGCCACTTGCTTTCTTAATGTCTCTTGTTATGGTCACAGAATAGCCATACTAATAGTCTGCACATCATATTACTCCCTTCTGTAGTTTAGTAAATTATGGAAAGATCAGCAACTGTGTTAATATAATCATCTGTTCTTTGGCCTTTTACATTCTTACATACTCCCTCCTGCATCTGGTCAGATCCATGAAGAACAGTACAGTTCCTCAAATTATACCATGGAACGGAGTGCAGATATTTCAAGTTTTGTTGAGGGAGAAAGGAAGGAATTATTTAGACCTGTGTCGTGTGCTTCAGACGTGAAAGTGATAGGCTTCTCAATGAAGCACCTGCTGCTTCCTCCCTGCTAGGAGTTACCTGCTGAGATAGGGCACCAATCTGATTGTGGGACAACACCTTTTACTAGAGGTGGTTAGGCTACATGACACACCTTTCCAGTATAGATCAGTTCAGAAGTTGCAAAAAGGTTTTCTTTGATGTTGCTTTATAAAATAGACTATTCCTGCCCTTTCCCCTTGCATTTATCAGTTTTATTTGTGTGCATTGACCTAGGTCTCACTGGATGCTCTGTAGGCCTGCTATAATGGATTAAAAAGAAGAGCACATTGTGTTCCAGTCATTTTTATCTATATTTGACTATCGTTTAGTGAGAAAACCAAGTGATTTAGTGATTTATACTTGACACAATCTAGATGTAAAAAATACGGTTTTCTCTTGGGGAGGGGAAGAGGAACTGAAATGCTGCCAGGCTGAATCCTCTCCAGTATTCAGTCCAATACTGGATACTTGACTGTGGAAGCTACAAGAATCCTGCTGTGCATGGACTTGAAATCCTCTAGGTCAAATTGGGTATGTCTGTAATATTGCCTGATACAGAGGAAAGCACCAGGGTTTGGTTTTGTGTGCTCTGTTGTGTTTCCAGGACTGCTTGTCCATGTTACTACTCTACTGGGCATAACATTTTCCCCAGTTGCCATTTCTCAGTGTGCACTGGACAGGTGTCAGGGGTTAGCTACTGGAAAAAGTTGTATCCATGTTTCAAGTGGGGTCCTTGATGACTGAAGTCATTGCAGCAGGGAAGTCATTTTGGGTTCAGCAAATTGTATGCTTGGCTATGTACAACAAAGCCCCTACATAAAGATGCAAGTCAAATCTGCACCAAAGAAAAAGAAAAAAGAAATTCTGTGCAATAAATCAGTATGGTAGGCACATCTAGTAAGCTGTTGCTTGGGTCCTGTATTGGCATCCTGCTTGATTTTTTTATTGCTGTATGTTACAGGAATTCTGGATATTCTTGATTGCCATCTCTCATCTTTTTTTACTCTTGTTAGACTGTTGGCATAATAATATGGTGTCCTTGTAGTAACAAATTTCACCCTTTAATTAGGCCTTGCAAGCAAAAAATCTGTGCTTTCCTCAGTTCTGAATTTACTGTTGTTCAATTGCATTCTCTTCTCCCACGTTCCCAGATTAATGGAGATAGAGATGAGAAGCTCTTGATCTTCTATCTCTGTACCAGTTATCATTGCTTATAGTTCTACTAGATCTCCTTCAACTCCTGTTCTTCTAAGGTGCTTTAGAAACATCTGCAAGCATCAGGTCATTCTGATCTGGATCTCCTCTTGCACAACTTTTAGTACAAAATGAGATTCTTCTTGAAGGCCTAAGCAAGCATCTTCAGAATCTCTGGTATCCTCTAGTACTCATGAGTTGAAGAAGTTCTTAGTGTGTTTATGTAACAGTATAGGAAGAGAGAGGAAATCTTGAGTGTGGATGGTAACCACATGGTTTTGTGTAGAATTACAACTGAGGCAGAAGACTTAAGAATGGTGTTAATTAGCTAAGAAATCTGAATCAGTTAGGATGAGGTCTACTAATTGCTGTTAATCTCCATGACCCAGAAAGTAATTTCCAGCCCGGTGTTTCTGCGAGGTCAGTGCAATTTCATCAAGAGACAGCACCTGTGTTCTCATAGTTGTTAAGATCATACTGACACTTTTTCAAGGATAGCTGAGTTAATACAAGGATTCTAATTGCTCAGATTCTAATTTGGCTAATTATGATTTACCCATAATACTTACAATTTCAAATTAGTTTCTTATTATCTCATGACTCATCTGGCTTTGTTATATAGCACTACTATTGGACATCTGTATATTTAATCTCAGATGTGGGTGACAACTTGTTACCTTTCAGGTATGTGCTATGAATTAAGGTGTTCTGAAAGGGTTAGGAATTCCACTGTCAAAGTATTTAATCTGCTGTTAATTCCTATTAGCTGATGAGACAAAGCTTAGGACTTAGCAAGTGTTAGCCATCTGAAGGCTGCAGTGGTCGGGTTTCTGACTGATGTATCTCTATCCAAGAAAATTAGCACAGTAACCCATAGTCATTAGAAGAAAGGAGAAATTGCTCATATTGAGGAGGGAATGTAAATATTAGCCAAGGGACAACTGTGTGGATAAACTTTCCAAAGAAGTAGAATGAATTTTAAAAGGTGTACAGGAAAAAAACATGAACTCACAGCTTTTCAAAGTGATGAGTAAAATCCCAAATGACTCTTTAAAAGCTTACAGTGAACAAGGCAAAATAAGCAGATGGAGCTGGGCAGTGAAGGAACTTGTTTTGTGAAATTCTTGCAATGCATGTGTGATGGTATGAAAATAGAACATCAGGAAAACTTGAAAATACAGTGGAATTACTAGCTTATGGGTTTAAAATACCTGTGATACCTGTAAGAGATCAGTGATTTCCAAAGTGTGGTTGGAATGTCAGAGTCTCATTTCTTGAAGATGATGTTTTGTGTGGCAGCATGTGCTGCTGGGTCTCAGACACTATGCCAAGTGAAAGGGTATAGCTACAATTTTAAAGTCTATTGGTGTAGATCATGGTAATCTGAAAGCCAGATCCACTGTGGCAATAAAGGTTTTTGTGCTGATTCAGTGGGTCGTTCTCTCAAAGCCTAGGTGAACTCATAGAATCACAGAATCACTTAGGTTGGATAAGACCTTCAAAATCATCGAGTCCAACCATTAACCCTACTCTACCAAGTCCAGCACTAAACCATATTACCAAGCATCACATCTAGATGACTTTGAAACACATCCAGGGATGGTGACTCAACCACCTCCCTGGGCAGCCTGTTCCAATGTCTGACAACCCTTTCTGTGAAAAAGTTCTTCCCAATGTCTAGTCTAAGCTTTCCCTGGTGCAGCCCTCTTTTTCTATCACCAGTTCCTTGTGAGAAGAGACCAGCACCTACCTCTTTACAGCATCCTTTCAGGTAGCTGTAGAGGTGATGAGGTCTCCCCTCAGCCTTCTTTCTTCAGACTAAATAGCACCAGTTCCCTCAGCTCCTTCTCATAAGACTTGTTCTCAAGGCCCTTCACCAGGTTTGTTGCCCTCCTTTGGACATGCTCCAGCACCTCCATGTCCTTCTTGTATTGAGGTGCCCAAAACTGGACACAGTAATCGAGGTGTGGCCTCACCAGTGCTGAGTACAGAGGGACGATCACCTCCCTGGTCTTGCTTGCCACACGATTTCCAATACAGGCCAGGATGCCGTTGGCCTTCTTGGCCACCTGGGGAACTCTTGCACAAATACAGGCTAGATACATTTTGCTTGTCATTTAGGTTGTGTTTCTTTGTCTGGCCATTTTAAATTACCTATTTTGCTATAAGGCATGACACTTTGGACAGCTGCTTTGGATGATAATAGTGGGAGATGTCCCTGCCCAGGCAAGGGGCTTGGAACTAGATGATCTTTAAAGGTCCCTTCCAACTCGAATAATTCTATAATTCTATGATATGATAATACAAATAATTTATAAGAGTTGAGTAAAAATATTAATTTTTTTTTCAGGAAAGAGTGTGGAGACTTACCTGAGGTCTCTCTCTGGGGGCTCTTCATGCACTGACCAAGCTCCCCTGTGCTCTGTGTTGCAATCAGAGCTGTACCCTGCAGGTTTATGGATGTGAGGGAAATGTTTAGGGGATACAGAAGAGAAATTAACTGAATATATCAGTGATGAATTTTCTGTGCAAAACCAAAGTATAATTTTACATAACTTCGATGAATAATTGGGAAGACTGAGAAATTATTGAGTAGATATACAGATTATAAAGTCTTTGAACCACACACAGATGAAATCCAAGTTTTCAGGATTAATCACATAATCCTAAGCTAAAGTGTGCTGCATTCCCTGTGACCAGCTGGAACACAGACACAGTGGGAGGAAAGCAGGGAAATAGATACAAGTTCTCTTCTTGTGTCTCACAGCTGTATTGTTTGTAGGAATTAAAACTGAGGTGGGCAATAGCATGCCTAGCCTCTCACTCAGCAACTTCCAGCAAATTTCAGCAGCCAGCATTCCCTAACATGGCTGTTTTCAAGCACTGGAAGGATTTCTTTACCTCAGAGCAGCAGCCAAACAGCCAGACACACAGAGGAAGAGAAAGAGGTTGTAAAACTTGGCAAAGCCAGATCTGGAGCCTGTCCTGAACTTATCTGTGTGCAGTCTTGCAATGAAGTTTCATCTCTACTGGAGCTGTTATATGCCATCGAATTTAGTCCTGATTGGATTTTCTGTAACAAAGGATTTTCCAGCAGCCAGTGTAAAAGAGAAAAATACCTTCTTTTTCTAGAAATAGCGTATTTCCTTGTCAGCTTTCTGGAAGTCCTGGGAAGAAGTGAGGATGGGAGGATGATTTAGGAAGAGAAGAACATTATTGTACTTTCACAATGCATGACCCTTTATAAAAGTAACTTGTACTTAAAATTTGTCCTGAAATAAGCCATACCCTTAGATGACCTATATAAAATCAGCAGAAATGACTGTAGAGGTGACTGTGAGGTGAACTTGTACACATTATAACTTGTGAATTTGTAGGTAATCCTTAATGTTTGTGGGCATAACTCACAGGTTATTTCAGTGTAAATACCCTAAGTAGGTGAAAGAGAAGCGCAGGTGGTTACTGAAAACTGAAGGGGTTTTCAGCAACCCAGCACACATCGGTGCCTACAGGTATCTGTCCTTCGAGTGTAGTGTTCATTAATGTTCTTGTGTGTGCATGTTTGCACATTCATGCAGGCCCTATCATGATCATGTCATCCTTTCCACCTAGCTGCTATTTTAGTTTGGTTTGCTTTTTTTCTTCTCAAGTTTTCTGCTCTTACTTTTTAGTTGTGTGTTTCCTACTTCTTCTGCCAGCAATTCAGCTTTTAGGTTTTTGCCATATCTGAATCCCAAGTATATCTTGGATTGTCTATAGTTAACTTGTCACAAAAAAACAGGTGATCCAAGAATATGTCTATAATGTTATATTGAGAAGAGGTTATGATCAGAGACAGCTAAAAAAACCCCAGAAGCATTACAATTTTATATTGATAAAGAGGCAAACTTAATGCTTCACAGTTATATTTTAGGTTTACATTTCCTGGTTTCTAAAAGCTTGACAGAATAATCATGTTCCCTTAATACAGTTTTTTCTGATGAAATTCAGTTATGTAACATTGCATACTTTTCTAAATCATTTTTGCTAGAATTATTACTTGCATGAAAGATTAAGAATGAAAGAGGTTCAAGTGGGGAAATCGATGTAGGTCAGTATGTTAAATATCAGCAGATGTGCGTGATAGTATTTTTGTTAATAGAATTTTGAACCTTTTGTTCATTTTTAATCCTTGAATCTCTTGAGAAGTATTTTCCACTTTCATGAAATATCTGGGTTTTTACTCCTAGCAAGCTAACTGAGTTCTCAGACAAACACGTTTTCATCCTTACAGAATGCATGCTGCCCCTTCCCACTTAATATCACCAGGTTAAAAGCAGGCTTAAGTTCTTACAGCTGAGAAATATGATGGAAAGCAACTCAATTTTTCTCTCACAGTTCCCTTTTTAACTCAACGGATCTGATTTTTATTTACACAGAGGCCCTTTTTGCCCTTATGGCAATGCAGCAGGACTTTATGGTGCACAGAAGTAGAAACCACAATAATTGGACCATATGTTTCTATTCCTTGCAAAGGACCACCAGCATTGCTTATGCTACATAACTAACCCTGGGAAATTGTTAAAAGTTTAGTTTCTATAATGTATAAAATTCCAGGTACCAACAAACTTATGACTTCTTGTCTAGCAGGCTAGTACTGTACTAAGACACCAGTTTCAGAGATGTAGTCTTTTGAGGGCAACCAGTACCTGTTACCACAGAGCTGATTCAGGTACATGTGAATAGTTAAGCCTAATAGCAGACAAGTCTGGAGGTACCACTAGTTGTCAAGACACCCTGGTTTTAGTAGCAGCCTATCTATTTGTCTTGGGTTTTTTCCCAAAAGTATCTGACTTATCTTCACCAGCAGGCATGTGTGAAAGCTGCTGCCATCATGTTTGAGTTCTAACACAGTTCTAACACATTACTGAATGCTGTTGAGGGTTGGGGGTTTTTCGGTGTTTGTTTTGTAGTTTTTGAGATGTGTTTGAAAGGAAGGGAAGAAAATTTTAGGATGTTGAAGATCTAGAAATTAATTGCTTGCATTCCTTATAACATCCTCCTCTGCTCTTATCTTTGTTTTCAACCCTTCTGTAGAGCCTTGCCTTTTCTCTTTTTCCCTTTTCTTTGTTACCCTTTTTCTTTCCTTTTCTAGTTCATTTCTTTCACAATTTTGTTGTCTGCTTCCTTTCACAGTTTTGAAGAGCTTCTTGATTAGGAGCTCCAGGCTGTCTTAATAGCATGCTGGGCTCATGCCCTGACCAGCCTTTAGGACCACTTGGCTGCCTCTGAGACAGCTGGCTGATGGCAGTCTCTGTGTGAGCCTTCAAGTGGGGTGGGCAAAGCTGCCAGGTGCACCCAGGCATGTGAAGCCTGCTGCTTCCCTGCAAGGGCAAGCTGTGGTCGTGCCTGGGGCTCAGCTAAAAGGTCTGCTGGTTTTGCAGCTGCCTCCTTACACTGTGCAGCAGTACCTTGTCAGTCTTAATGCTTTTTGGAGCTGCTGCCATTGAGAGGATGCTCAGAGTCTGCACCCTTTGAGGGCAGAGAATGGAGGGGGAAGCTGCCAAGTCTGTCTCATGACGTCCTCACTTTCTACCGTGGGTGATGAGTTATTGACAAGGGGGCAACAGAAGCTGTTTCAGTGTCCAGCAGTTCAGATATAATGCTACTGCAGCAGAAGAGGATAAAATATTAATGCCATTAATTCAATGGCCAAACTCTTACCACTTTCAGAGGAGTCAAAATTGACTTCTGGATCCATCGGTCATCCTTGTGTCAGCCAGTTTGCACTGCCTGCTCCAAGATGGGTAGGGAAAAGTCATGTATCTTATACCTTCCAAATGGTTAAGGGGCATGGTCCAAGGAATCTCTCTCTAAATGGTTAAGGGGACATGATCCAAGAAGGTGGCCTGGCCAAAGTTTTGGATGCTGAGCAAGGAAGTTCTGTTCCTACTGCTGCAGGAAAGAGAAGAGCGCAGTGAGAGCTGCTGCTGGAAGGGCAGCCTCATAGCACCAGTCTCTGCTCACCATGCCTTTCAGCTCCAGCAATGGCAGCAGCAACAGCCCAGCTCTGCTCTTATCTGCTTTTCCATCACTGCTCATGCAGAGCTGCAAACAAGTGAGCATGGGCCTGCTGGTGCAGAAAGGGAAGGAAGGGAGGAGCTGTTTGCCAGGCAGAGGGCAGGAATGTTCCTGGTAGGTATGAGAGGGGAGACATTTGTGCACAAGACACCTGCTTTCATGTGAGCATGTTTGCCAAAAGGGGGGATCTGCGAGCAAGGGATGCTGAGTTTTCATGGAGGTGGAAGCCACTTATTTTCCATATGAATACTGGATGAGGACTAAGTGGGTAGTGTGTGTAGTGTGGGATATGAACCTCAATGTTTCCTTGCTCTGCTCCACAGAATGATTTCCCAGGGATGACTGAAGTGTTTGAGATTAATTCTGCACTGATTTTCATCAAAACTGAGACATGTAAAAGAAGATACCTCTGTTGCTGATAAGATATTATTTATTTATTAAGATCTACAAGAGTGATATAATTATACATAGTATAGCTAATGATTTCTCTGCAGTGACAGCACTCCTGCATTTAGTTGACATCGTTTTCCCCTCCTGTCATATTTACTTACTTTATGTTCAGAAGTTTTTTGCATCCAATATGTAGCAGCCCAAATCCTTCACGAGGCTTCCTCTGGTGCCCAAATTGCTATAGTGAATACAGCTATTATTGGAGACTGGATTTCATAGAATCATAGAATGGTTTTGGGTTGGAAGGGACTATAAAGATCATTTAGTTCCAGCCCCCTGCATGGACAGGGACACCTCCTACTTGACCGAGTTGCTCAAAGCCCCATCCAGCCTGCCTTTGAACACTTCCAGGGTTGAGGCATCCACAACCTCCTTGGACAACCTGTTCCAGTGTCTCACCACCCCCCCACTAAGTGCCTCTTCCCCCTGGAAATCTTTGCTGTACCTCAGCTTTGCTGGAACACCTCACCACAGTAATTTTCAGGATGAGTTTTCCTTGTTTTCTTCATCCTTCGGACTGGTCACTGACATTACATATGAGGAGTAGCACAGGTGGAGTTGGATTTGTTCATTCCTAAGAGAAGTCTTAGGTGGGATGTTACTGATGCCTTTAACTACCTAACAGAAGGGTGTAGGAAAGAAGGTGGCAGACTCTTCTCATAGTGTGTGGTAGAATGACAAGAGGCCATAGACACAAGTTGCAACTAGAGAAATTCTGATTAGACCTCAAGGTTTTATTTTTTTCCTCAGGAGAACAGTCGAATATTAGAACAAGTTTTCTAGAGAGCTCATAAGATATCCATCCTTTGAGATACTAAAAACTCAATTGACAGGCCCCTGAGTAACCTGCTCTGTGTTGGTCCTGCTTTGACTGAAAGGTCAGATACATTCAGGAGGTTGCTTCCAACACTGGTCATTCTATGGCAGTTGATTACAGTCAGTATTTCTGCAACACTGGAGAAGGCTGCTGACTTCTGCTACAGAAAGCAGCAAAATAAGAAAAAACAAAGGAGTGAAAGCTGTAGCCAGCAGTAGCCAAATAGTAAGGAAAATGCAATTCTAAAAAAGAAAAATAAGGGAACAAGGGAACCAACAAGGGAAAAAACACCCCATGCTTTTACTGAGGATAAGCAGTTTCTGATGAGTCTGATGGATCTCCCAAAAATATACAGGAAAAACACTGAGTGAGCCTGCATTAACTAAAGGACTGTAGATTTCGTAAAAGGAAAAGGGTTTTTTTTGCTCAGCTTGACCTTTTCCATGTTGTTACAGCTAGAGAAGGTGCTCTGTGGAGGGCAAATGTTATATTACTAATTCAACAAAATTGAGAGGCATTTGAAGTAGCAGAGATATTTCTCTTCTTTTTACATCTTTCTCAGCTTTTTAAATCAGACTATAAATCTCTGCAGTCGCCTTGTTTCTGCCTGAAGTAGGATCCAAGGTTGAAGCTGTAAGGTCTGTAACTCAGTTCTGGTAATAATGGTATTCATAGTGAATTGATATGTGGGACATTCATTTGGAAGAATGGGTGTTGTTTGCTGCCTTGCTGCTGCTTTTATGGCATAAAGGCTCATTGACTCGATTCCCTCACCCAGACTCTTCTGACAGCAAGACCTAGTGCCTTGAGCAGTTCTTCAAACACAGCTTGGCTGAAGGATATAGTTGTCTCTTACACAAACAACCATCACTCATCTCTGTACTTGTCCCGACCAAACTGCATTAGAAGAGTGAAGAGTTTCTGAAGTTCTAGGACTGCTGTCTAACATAAAGTTTCCTGCCTTCCAAAGATGTTGTGGGTGTGTCAGTTTAGAGTATTTCCATGATATATGCCCTACGTTTTGATCATGCTCATTGTTTCATAGTGCAAAGAGAAAAGGTTTTAGCAGCATATTTTTCATTCTCTATGCAAACAAAATGTTTTCTTGAAAAGTCTGGATTTGGAATGTAAACGGGGAAAAATTTATGTTACAGAGTTACAGGATTCATGATGGGCCTGTCAATGGCAAAAGTCCCAGTTATTTGAGTGGGTGTAGGGGCTTGCTTAGCTGTTCCCAAGAGAATAATATTTACAAGCAGTTTTTGTTGTCAGAGTGATTAAGCACATTAATCCCCTGTGTACAGACCTGTCATGCTTACAGGGTCGATCCTGTCCTGCATTAGGCAGCTGCCTGATGTAAAACTGATCATAAACACAGAATTTATTTGAGGCTTTTTTTTTTCTGGAGGAAATAGCTCTGAGATGTACAAAGTTGTGTAGTGACTGCAAGGAACCTTCTTCCCGGCTTGCTTGACCAGAGTTTGTTTTGCACTTTGGGGCTGTAAACTAAAGTCATCCTTTGGACCACTTTAAACATCCTGAGAGACTTGTTAGCCCTCAAAGGCTCACTGGCATAAAATAGCATGCAATGTCAGAGCCCATGTGAGCACTTGGTGAGATATGCTGCAGAAAGCAGCCCTCCCAAATGTTTGCTACATATGAAGAAAAAATGGCTGCTGCTTAGTCCAACCATCAGCCCAGAAAAGTGCAACCCAAAGCCAATCCACACGCATATGTGATTGTGTTTCAGGATCTGAAAATCTAAGAGTTTATCCAAATTAACTTTCAAAGAGCGAAGAAAAATCAGAATCTCTAATCAAAGCTTCTCCTCTGCTGCTAAAGGATAGCTGAAGTTCATTAGGCAGAACTGGTGAAACAATGGAAAAGCTGAATATAGTAAAATTTTGGAAGAAAAAGATACTGGCCTCTGTGAGAGATACTGCTTTGTTGCCTCAGTCCTCGATTTTGCTTTAATTGAAAATGATTGCACTTGACATCCCTATTCTAGCTGCTGGTTATGCTGAAACAGTATTCTACCCACACAGGGGAGGCTGGGGAATATGAAATATCTATGTACCAACATGGAGACCTCATACACTTTTTGCTTACTGTCATTGAACTTCCCCTTGTCATAAGTCTGTTGTTAGCTGCCTTCTAGAGGACTTTCCTGATGACACTGAACAGCAGTTTTTTCCTGGTTAGTTTAGTTTGGTTTCCAGGGTTTGTTATCTAGAATCTGCTGAAGGAATCTGCAACATTTTTAACGGGAACAAAAATTGTTTAATTGTTTGCCACCTTTTTCTAGGAGAGATTTTTTTGGAGTGAAAAACTTCTGTCCTCTGGGAATAAAGTAATCAATAAACAGAGCTGCAAGATGAGAGCTTTCTGAAGAGAGAGGAGAATTTCCATATGCCCACAAAAGGCAAATTCTTCCCTTGATTAGGGAATGGCATTGAGAAGGTGTTGTATTACAAGGCTAGAATGGCACTGAATGTGACACCTGGGGAAGACTGCTTGTGTGTGGTCACAGTCCTTTAGAGATGTGAGTCAGCTGCAGAGAGCCCAACAGGGAGATGGGCTCTGCTGCTGGAGAAACTGGCTGCTGTGTGGAGGCACCTAATAGAAAAATACTATGGAGCCAGCACAGTGGCTTAACCAGCTAACAGGATAAGTGGAATATATTGCATTCAAGAGCTGGATAATTCTGTTAACAGGGTGAGGGCAGTAGTTGAAGCACTGCCACTAATTAGGGCTGGATTTTCAAAGTGGTGCCTGGGATTATAGCCATAATACTGTCATGGAGCTCAGGTCTCTGCTCCTTTCACAATTCGCCCTTTCTGTCTCAGCACATCCTGTGTTCCCAAGATGTGGAAGAAGTCAAGTGCTGGAGAGAAATGAGGCACTTACAGTCTGTGTTTATTTACACAACTTTTTTGTTTGTTTGTTTGTTTTTTTCCCAGAACTATTTATTTTTAAATTCAGCACTAGGAGGAAATGGGAGTGTTCACCCATTTGCAAATCTACTGAGGACTATTTCCTCTCTGAAGAGCGTGGCACAAAATAGGAAGTATGAACTTGGCAGGATATCTTACAATATTTTACTGTGAAAAGACCCTTTCCTGTTAAGCTGTGGAAAATGTAAGCCATCGATTAGATAGTTGTCCTAATGTTTAGAGTTCAGTGAAATCAAGAGGGCAATAGTAAAAGTCAATAAAACTAAGTTAAGGGAGAATAATTTTTTTAGGAACTCATCTTAGATATTAAGAAAAAATTGCAATAGAGGTGTTGTGACACTGGAACAGGTTGTCCTCAGAAGTTGTGGATGGCCTCTCCCTGGAAGTGTTCAAGGGCAGGTTGGTTGGGGCTTTGAGCAGTCTGGTCTGGTGGGAGGTGTCCCTGCCTACAGCATGAAATTGGAACTGGATGATCTTAAAGGTCCCATCCAACCCAAGCCATTCTATGAGTCTATGATTCTTGACAGCCCTGCCATGTACACACAGGTCTGCTAAACAATAGCTCAAAGCTGATTAAAGTGACGTCAGCAAAGCTCTGCAGAGTGGAAACTTATCCTGCCCCTGCATCAAGCTGGGGAGATTTGGACCTCTTAAATCCTGGATGAGCTGAGGGATGCAAACAGGTGAAAGGAGACAGAGGACAAAGCATCAGTTTCTTCTTTTCTCAGGATCTTTGAATTCGGGCTATTAATCTTATTTATTTTGTTTTAATTCTGCAGGCAAATGTAGTGTTCTTGAAAAGCAGAGAACAGATATCTGGAGCTTGAAGCAAGCAAAGTGTAGGCACAGCATACGGGGCAGCCTGTCTTTTACCCCAGCTCTGCAACACGTGCCTGCTCTTACACATCTAGCAATAACTTTTCTGTTTGCTGATGCACAATTTGGGACTGAGTTGAGGCTGTTTTTCACTTGGGATTTGAATCAAGCATAGGTCACAACCTCCCCTTTTTGCCATGCTCTTCTCTTGTACTGTTTTTTATCCTCAGAGCTGGTGTATACAAACATAAAATGCTTTGCTGCTTTCCTTTTGTAATTTCTAGTTTTCTTTTATTGTAGACTTCCTTCTTCCATATACATGTGGACAGTACTGCTTGGAAGCATGAGCCCCACTGAATACTTTATCAGGTTCTGCCCTTTTAAAAAAGAAGCTCTTGTGAATAGATAGTATGGTCCTGGATAGAGCTTTGCCACTTTACAGTACTTGAATATTTAATCTGCATGAAATACCACCGTAGTTAAAATCTGTGTTGTCAGTGTAAAATATTCTAGGTTTTAATCAGAACCTTTTAAAATTGGAACTTGATTGGATTGAGCACTAGGTCATATGCATAACGTTCACCATATAAAGTCAACAAATTGCACTTGTGCTAGTGCAGCACTGTTTTTACTGTCACTGCAGTTTCCTCTGTTTTAAATGCAAGAAATACTAGCCTATGAGAGATAATTTATATCATTAAAGGTTATCATTCTCTTGCAGCAGAAGGTACTGATACAGAAGTGCTTTGGCTGTCATTGAAGAGTAAGATTTCTTAGACCAGATTTGTTCTACCTATAGGAAAACAAAATTTGCTTAGCTTAGTTAAATTTCCTTCTGTGGTCACAAGGGTCAACAATACCATTCTGGAGAGAAAAGTGTTACAGAACATTAAGACTAAGGCATAATGGTGTTTTTCTGTGCTGTGTCTGGGAAAAGTGCTTGTATTTGCCAGCTGTGCATATTGAGCTGTGGTAGAAGCATCTAATAAAATTGTACTAGTCCTGTTTCATATCAGCAGGACTTTTAAAATAAGAAAGTTGTGAGGCACAAATACTAATACATGCTAAAATGCCTTAGTGGTGCAAACCACACTTTACCAGCATTATTGCTTAACTATGTGGTGTGCAAAACCAGATTTTCTAGAACAGGCAATCACAGTTACAGCTTCTTCCAGGCCTCTGTTCACACTCTATGTGTCCAAAAGAATTTGCCTCATCGTAACCCAGAGGTACAGGGTGGCAAAAGAGGGGCACCCAAGGTGGGCCCACTAGCCCACTTTGCTTTCAGGAGCAAGAGTGTTCTCCTTGTTACTCTTCCGCATGTCTAGGCAGACTGCTGAAGGGTAATCTTTTTTAGGATATATTTTTAATTAGCTATGAGAGTCTCTGTATCTTAGCTTCTGCTTAGACAAAATTTTAGTGATGCACTCAGAGTTTTGCCTCAGCAGGACCTGACGGACTGTAGTACTCTGGGATTTCTCAGATTTTTATTTATTTTTTAATAACATAAACCACAGCTAAAGAGGGAGAGAGACTCAAGGGTTCCATTTTCTAGTGTGAAGCCTCCTTCATTTCTTGTTCAGGGTCACATAACTTCCCTCCAGCATTTACAGGAACTATTCGCAAGGAAAAGTGCTACTACACTTTTACTGTATTATTTTTAGCTTTCAGTTATCTCCTTCTGTTTTCTATTTTCTCTCTACTGAAAAACTGAAAAGTGCTACCAAACATGAACCCTTTCCTGAGTTCAGCATGTCCTGAGAGAGTTGGATCTGGCTCCAGGTACCTCCCCATGTTTTGCAGATAGCCATCACGGGTTCTGTCAGTTGTCTTTTGCCATTCCCACCCTTCAGAGGTTGGGAAACTCTGTAGCAGACCAGAAGATGATTTTACAGTGTGTGTTTACTGGAGAATATTTTAAAGGAAGCACTGATACTCCTGTAACTGCTTGACTGTGTGCACTGCCATTAGTGGCCATGACACTGGCTCTGATTACAAGCAAGAAAAGCAAAGGGAGGTTTGAATCTGGTTCAGGACGTCTTTGGTTTTCTGAGAGATGCAGCTAGCCTTGCAGTTGCAGCTCACATCCCATCTCTTCATGTCTAGATATAACAGAAGCATGAAATAAAAGTGTATTTGCCCTGTTTTGTATCAGCTGGACTTGTAAAGTAATTAGGCTGGATTGCACAATGTGCAAACATTACATTATAAAGCATTAAACTAATTTAGATTGAGTTCTCACTTCAATGACATAAAAGAGCACCAAAGTTACTGAGGGAAAATCACATTTGTTCCTTTTCATACCAAGAACTTCCAAGTCCATAGGATGCCAGCTGACAAGATGAAAGTTGCCTTTCTCTCAGCTACGTTCTGTGTTGTAGATGAGAAGACAGGGTTTTTTACCTCCCCATAATTCAAGGTTTACTCACAGTGGCAAAAGCTCAGATGTAATTATATTGTAGCCTCTAAAATCAGTTTGGATTTCTTTGATGATAAATGGCAAGCAGGAAGAGCATCCCCATCCAAGGCCTCAAGACACGGTGAACCCCAGTTGGTGTGGTGGCTGTTGTGCACAGGTGACCATGTTTGCTCCTTTGTCCTGCCCTGCACCAAGAGCTCTTCAGTGTTGTCCTCCCTGGTGGGGACAGTCTGGTGAATGGTGAAGCCAAACTGCACCAAGTAGCTTCTTTCTTTTCAGAAAATCAGACTTCATGTCAGGAGACTTTTCTCATTGTTTTTAAGTCCCTGTGATGCTTGGTTTGGTCTCCAAAGGTTCCCTTCAGCTGCACTGCAGGGCAAACATAATGACCTTGGCTGATCAGGGTGCTGAGGGGAGAAGCTTCCCTGCTCTGCTTCCTTGGCATGATGAGATAAACCATGTTGTGCTTCTGGTATAGCTTCCATTCTTCTCCCACCATTCCTTCTGACCCCTTGAAACACCAATATTAAAATAAAATCACTTTCCTGGCCTTCCTGATATCCTTCCCTAGGTGTGTCTGTGCTCCTTCCTTTGAGAGAGGACGTCCACCTGCTCATGGCCCCTTCTGGCATGTCCTGCCACAGCTGACGACCTGTACTGGAAGTGAGAAGGTCCAGCGTATGTGAAGGGAGAGTGGCAGGCCAGTGCTGCCTGGCCACTAGAGGACAAGGAGCATGAGTATGGGATGGTGTGGCTATACTTGAGGTGTTGGACTCATTTGTACGATGAAGTTTATTGTGGCGGATCCATTTGTTTGTGTTGTGCATCCCTCCCCCTCAGCTTTTCTGCTTTGTGTTCCTTTTGTCAGCTGCCTGGATGGGGGTAAAAACTGGATATGCTTCAGAAAAGTGTTGTGGTGTATTTCAATTAACTATGGTTAACTGCAGGGCATGGGATAAACTACTGAGTATATGATTTGTTTATGCAGCAGTGCTGGTTTTTCGGCCTTACTTTCATGTCACATCTTCAGACCTTGCTGATACAGCAAGTGTCTGACTAGTACACCCTGCTGTGTTTGTGGGGGGAATCTGGGGTGTAAAACTCCTACCAGGAGGTGCTTGTAAGGCTTGGTTTGCCTTTGTGATGCTGCCTGTCTTTTTGGCCTCTGAAGAATCCGTAAGGGTTTTGTGAGTAATTCTCGTGGTTTTTGTGACAATGAGAGCTAGATGGGAGGCCAGGGCTGCCCCTTGCCAGACACAGCCAGTCTCACCTGGATCCAGCAGCCTTTTGGTCTTCACAGAGGAGAACAGCAGTAGGGGGAGCTCTGTATACATCCTTCTCAAACCTCTTGACTGATTTGGGATCAGGAAGTCAGGGGTTAGGAAAATTACATCAACATTTTGAAAGCACCAAATCACCAGCCCAAAGAGCTGCTTTCCATTGAAGGCTGAGGAAAGCATTTTTTAACAATCAGGTCATTTAAAAAACTGACCCTGGTATAATACACAAATGCTGTGCCTATGGAGTAAAAAAGCAGGAGCCCTTCCCAGCTCCTGGGTGCAGGTGTGCACCCCAGTCTCCTCTCAGCTTATTGTTGAGCTGAGACCTGGGATGTGCCCTGCTTTTTCATCCCACTCCAGCCTCCCTTTGCCTTGATTTCCATTGGAAAGTAGAAACTGGGGGGAACACTGCCAATGGCTTTGTGATAGCTTGACTGAAGGGTGAGCACGTGACAGCACAGTGTGGGGTACACCTGCTTCACATAATAGATTGAACCTTTAGGAGCAAATAATTTTGTTGTTGTTGTTCACGCTTCACTTATGGGGCTAGATGTGTTATTATTGTTTTATATAGTGCCAAGCTTTACCACCACATGTGGCCATGCTGAGGATCCTTTGGCTAAATCAGGATTCCTTACATTACTCTGGTATAACTGTCTCCATATAATTTCACTGATGTAGATGTGACCCAAAAAAGGTCATTTAACTGCAACATATTTTTAAGTTTTGAGCAGGCTCGTATTTGCAGGACCCCTACCAGCTCCACCCCAGTCTGCTCAAAGCATAGACTGTTAAAATATTCGTAGTGATTTGTGGCAGGTCTAGAAACCCCAGAGAAGAAGAAGACTGGAAAAAGTGCATGTTTTGCAAATGTGTGCATATCTAGGTCGATTTGCCCAATTACTGTCATGGATAAAATCATGAGAAACCCAATAAGTAGTAAGCATTAAAGGATAGTGTGTAATAAATGCCAAGCAGTGAACTCATATGAAAAATACATCTTGACAAGGAAATATCATTGCTTCTTGGTGAGATCACAGCTTCAGCTGGTAAAGGTTACTGACTCTTGTAATAAAATATTTAGAGTCACATATAATATTCTTATTTACACATCTCTATCCAGAAATCAGTGGTGGCTTCAATAAATATATTGTAACCTGCTTAGCTGCAAAGGCCAAAAGTGCAATTATACCTCATTAACTGTGATCCAAACAGGGATGTTTTTACTGGAATTTGCTTGTAGTCCAGCTCTACTCAATATGCTTTTTCCTATTTAAATAGCTATGATGATAAAAAAGAGAAATCTAACTGAGCCCATTGTCCTTATAATGGCATCTAAATTCAACCTGTATGTTTATGATCTAGGCCTCATCGGTGCCTTGACCTTCCAGTTGGGTTGTTAATCCTGCTGGCTAGGCTACAGTGCTTCCTTCCCCAGGCTTTGAACTGTCTGGGGGCAAAGAGCAGCTTGTATTCTAAGCTAAGCTTGAATACACAATATTTAATATAGTGAGCAATGAGTCACAGGTGAGTGGGACTTCAGATACTGTTTCCTGGCAGAAATTGGAACTTCACTGCGTAAATTCTCATTTCTTTTTTTGCCTGGAAGCTGAACAGCAAGAGTGGTGAGGAGCTGCAGCTTCCCAGGAGCAGAGCAGCCATAGGTCTGACTTCAAAGTCAGAAGCAGTTAGTG
>NW_009953920.1:2280431-2289541 GCF_000747805.2 Chaetura pelagica
TGCTGATGCTCTAGACACTGGCTCAAAGGTGTTCTTGCTTCCCAGTTCTGATCACAGGCAGATGGGAGCCTGGATCCTAATTTGCACTACAGGGATTCACTAATTAACTTGATGAACCAAGGACTGACATTAAAGCCTAAACTGTGGGGTACAAGGCTCATTTATTAAATATTTTTTTTTTAATATTACTTTTTCCAGATCACTCTCAATGCTTATTGGCATTATAATTCATGGTTGCTTTTTTGCACAGGGTATTAGTAAGCTCTCAGAAGTCTATCTCACATGTGTGCAATAAACTTTCTGGAACAATATATTTTACATTAGTAATCAGATGTGATAAAGACAGAAATTGTATTTAGAGGCAAGAGCCACATCCCCATCCTTATGTACTACTTTCATCTCCTTTTTAATAAGGAGTTCCTTTTTAAGTGAGGAAGTGCTATATTAAATAATAGCAGTATTTTTAAATACATTTAGTTTCCTAAGCAAAAGCTTCCTGGAAGGGATTACTAGTGATTTTTATTACCTGAACCACTAGTGGTTTTTATTACCTGAATAAAAACATTGTTTTGATTAATAGGCATCTAATTGATGACAGTTTCTAAGCAATTTGTCTCTTCAGGAGTTGTTGGAGACTCTCTCATCATTGTCTTTCTTCCAGCAGATCTTTAAAAGCATCACGAATGAAGATTCAATCCAGGGACAAGGAAGTCGGAGACTGATAAGTTTTTCATTGTCAGGTAAGTCACTGATGGGTATGAAAGTTTTACGCCTAGAGAGTAGGAAAGTGAAGTTACTAAATCCTTTCATGCACATATGTATGTATGTATGTACTTACATATATATTTAAGCACAGGGTTTTGCCTGTTGCTCTAGAAGGGGTGCTGAGATAGAGAATCAATATCTATGATTATTGCCACTCCTTCAACGAGAGTTACATGCTTGTTCAAGTAAAATTTTGGGGCCATACTAGGTTTTCCATTTGTAATTAAATGTGGTGTTGGTCAGGGAAAGCAAGGTCAAAGGTACGTGCTTTACTTACAAAGACAAGTGTGATTTGTGGTAGTCCTCTGGTTTTTTGGAGAGCACGTTCCACAGTCTTGGTCTGGACCTGAGGCAGATCCATGCAATGGTGCATGAGCTTGTCTGTTTCGTTCAACAGTGACTCTCAGACTTCCTGAGATAGAAGACTGCTCTCACTCTTCTAAATTTTCTGACCCATGTTCAGCCTCATTACATGGCATGTCACTGCAAGCTTTAAAGGCTTAATATGGTTCATTTGTTCTGGCTTTGGTTTAAAAATTCTGTAAGACACTTCTGCAGAAAAAATCAGTTTGTCAAAAGACAGTAGTTGAGAGCAAGGTTCTAATTTTGGAGTTTTACTCTTGCTATTTGTTTCTCATGCTTTTCAGCTCCTGCAAGCCAAAGAGAAGGATCTTGATCTTGACTTGTAAATTCTTTGAGGAAGTAGTACAGAGAAAAAAGAGTGACCCAAGTTCAAAATTTTTACAAGTGTAGGCCTATTAAGTCCTAGACTCATACAAGCATCGCGCTACGTGATAGGTTTGGCCGTATTATTTATTGCAAACTTCCCTCCAAGTAGTGTTAAAGTCAACTAGGTGTTCCAAATTGCTTTAATATTAAGTATGCAAGCCAATGCTTTTTAAAATTAGGTGTCCAATGTGTTTCTTGAGAGGTTTTATATGCTTTATGGCAGGTTAGACAGATGTGTGATGGGGCTCTTTTTTTCACTGTGCTGGGTGCTGGGCACCCACCCAGTCACATTAATTTGTTAAAAACAAAGGTTTAGCTCAACAAAAATAGAGTTAATATTTTTTTTCATGTTCTTAAAGAATCTTGCACAGAAAGTGTTGCCCAGAATTAGTAATTTTCTTTGTCTCACATTCTTTGGCCTAGTAGACCAAGAGATGTCAAGAGTAGCAATTTGTGAGACTGCTAAATACTGTTGTCAGTGGGCCCGTTATTAAGTTAAACTATCTAATTTACCACTTGAATCAAAGTATACAAAGACCATAGCACAGGATGCATTTGGGATATCTTATTTTAGTGGTTCACAATTAATTTGTTTACATTTTTATTACATCTATATTAACAGCATCATCACAGCCAGGTATTTAAAAGGCTTTGAGTTCACAATGCTTTTTCAAAAGTCTTTGGTATCAAAATAGCTCAATTTCAGTATTTCTGAAATTAACAGTTTAACACATCACAATGATTTATTTATTACCTTCTTACTTAGTCAACAGCAACAAAAAATGTTGTTGTCTTTCTCAAAGTAAAGTAATTGCTGTTCCTTTTTCTGTGATTCTAGCTAATAAAATGCAAATCAAGTCAGGTGTTCCAGGAGCATGGGAAGAAGGTGGGATTCCTTTCTATCTGTACTACTATGGCAGGAACAACCTCTTTATTGTCACAAGTCTATTCAGCTCACATAGACTTCTCCTTGTTAATACTTGTATTTTTATATACTGTTACCATCAGTGTCATTACTTAACATTTAGGTTTCCAAATGATGATGTATTTGGTTGCAGTTGAAAGTGCTGAACAGTATCAGTCCATTCCAGCACACTTTGATTGCTTTATGTACTGCCTAGACACTCCAGACACTCCTCTGTTAAACGGTGCAGAAATAGTTTCTTTCTAAAAGTTGGTAATAAAGTGCTTCATTCTTTCTGCAGTTTTATTGAGCATTTGCTAGGCCAAAATCCAACTGATTTCATGGAAAGTTTTGCCTGAGAAAGGATTGTTGGATCAAATAAAAGTGTCAAAGAAAAAAAATCTATAAACTGATGCTTCAGGGCAAAAAGAGCTTGCTAGCTTCTTGAGAACAGAAGTAGCTGAGAGGTTGCATTACATCAGTAGGAGTTTTGTTTTCTTAATACTTGTTTCTTAGGAGGCTGGAAGTTGGTCCTGTGAAAGGTTAATTCAGATGAATAGGTCCCTTAGCAATACTGATCTCAAAGAAGATAATTTTCCATGATTGAGATTCTTAATCATTTATATGGGGACTGTATTGTTACAGCTTTCATGATTTAAAATGCCAAGAGAAATATTGTAAGCTTAATATAGCTAGGAAAGCTAGGCATTCACTTGACATTTACTTTCTAACATAACTTTCCTGTTGTTACCAGGGAATGTCACACTTTTGATAGACATCTGAAAGTGTCAGAGCTCTCTCACATGAATTACAGGAAGAAGAAATGTGCTAGGCTTCCTGAGATGTACCAGCCACTGCATGGAAGGTTCATGGTTTAGCAGCAGTATAACGCGTTTGCTGAAGGCCCTTGGAACAATTCTGTTGGCTGGTATATTTAGAAAGTGTTATCACGAGGTCTGTGTGATATGCCTCCTACCAATATGTTGCATCAAATAACTTTATTCAAGCTGTGGTATTTTACATATATCATCGATTTCTTCTGTATTCCCCAACTCAAGCTAACTTGCCCACATGTATTCCTTATAAACCTGAGTTTCTAATCGCTTGACTTTTTCTTACCCATCAGAGCTTGTGCGAAAGTGAGGTGACTTTCTACCACCTGCAGTACACCTGTGCCTACAAAGTGCTGCAGTGCTCTAGACTAACAGACTTAAAAGGCCTCAAAAGGCTTTGAATTCAACTACTCCATTATCCAATGTTAACACAGGCCACTTTGCTTCATGGTGTGGAGCTTTGTGTGAGTTTGGCTTAGACATATCTTACAGACCGATGTGCAGTCTGAATCCGTGGATACCGTGAGATGGTACTTTGCTCCAGCAGTTAATTGTTTGCAGTGGTAAAAACTCCCCCTCAGTGTTCAGCTGTTCTTATAAGTTGTTCATACTTTTTCCCTCTTCCTTCTTGATGAGGACAATTTAAAAAGTAACTGTTTTTCAGCCATTTGTAAATAATTAATCTCTCCAGTTCATTTATTAATAGACACATTTTCTTCATGATATCTCTGCTGCCTCTTCTTTATACAAGTGAAAATCCATCTCATTGACTTTTGTGGCATTTCTAGCTAGAAGAATTCTTTTCTCCTCTTTTTGACTGTCTTTATTGTTTTACTGGGGAACCTCATGTGACAGAAATGTTTTGGTTTATCTGCTACACCTAGTAATTTTTAAAAAAATTCTTAGATCTTTAAACACATCCCTGTGCAACTACACCATGCAGTTCTTCCTTTCTTTTTTAAAAGGAAAATGGAGTTTGCCTATAGGTTTGTAGATTTCTGAGAACAGAAAGGTCCACTTTAATGATCTGAATTAACCTCTTGCATATCACGAGTTAGAGAACCTCATTCACTTGCTGATCAGGTTAGTAATCTATTGTATGTTACGTTGTGTCTTTCTCAATTCCCATGCATTATTTTTCTGTGTTGGATTTTATAACTTCCTAGCATCACTGTTTTGTTTTTGAAATTCCTTAATACCAGCTGCAATACTTGTGTGAACCTGTGCTCACTTTCTTTAGGATAAATTAGTATCATGTACTGCTGCATGAACTGGCATTTCCAAGCCAATGCAATAGTGCTGTGCTGTTACTGTTGAAAGGTTATTACACTACTAGTAGGGAATAATTTCTAGAGCTTCAAAAGCACATAGCTGAGAGGCTACGTGTCTCCTGTTGAATCTTGAGCAAGCAGAATTTTGTTGTCTCTTCCTTTGCAGCCACAACTATGTCTTAGATAGCTCAGCTCAATATATGAACTGCTACCCTCTAACATAAGCCAATACTTGTTCAGGTCAAGCTCTGGAAAGTGCAATTTACCAAAGAAACACTGACACACTGGCACCCTGGCAATTGCCTAACCTCATTGATAGTCAACACAGATACCAGTCCTGTTCAAGTACATTTATTCAGTATTAGAACCCAAGCTGACAGCTCTTCAGGAATTTACAAACCTCAAATAAAGGGAAGTGTTGGAGCTGTCCTTTGACATCCTAGTTAGCAACTCTTGTGGGGTGATTGATCATGAAGATGGTTTATTGTGCCTTGATACATGACTATCAGGTTTTTAGTCAGATGACCTCATTTTTACTTCCTGCCATTAATGAGCAGATCATAGAGAGAATGCATTCTATTTTGGTATTCATCAAGCTAAATCACAATATAAGTTGTCTGGGGTCTTTCCAGTGTCCTGGTAGCTTAGCAGTAGAATCATATAATGGTTTGGCTTGGAAGTGACCTTCAAGATCATCCAATTCCAACCTCTTGCCATGGGCAGGGACACCTCCCACTAGTTGCTTAAAGCCCCATCTTATCTGAACTTGTGCAATTCCAGGGAGGGGACATCCACAGCTTCTCTGGGCAACCTGTTCCAGTGTCTCACCACCCTCACAGAAAAGAATTCCTTCCTAATATCTGATCTAAATCTCCCCTCTTTCAGTTTAAAACTGTTAGACCTCATTAGTTATGTTTTTATGTATGTTCTGGGCAATTTTGACCTGATGCAAGGTGTCTTCATGTTTTCAGAGGGTCAGGTGACTCATGAGGAATATGTATGTCCCCACTTGTTTCAAAATTTTGCCAATAAATACATGCTGGTTTCCAGATTGCCACAACAATAGAGTCTCCATCACTATCCAGGCATCAGTTCCCCAAAGTCTGTGATGCTGCACGGACAATGGATTTGCAGAATGATCCTTTACAAGGCAGACAAGGAAGTCTATGTCCTACCTTAGGGACAGAGGCTGCATGAATACAAGTGACCTAGAGCAAAGCTTCCTTAGGTCTCATGCAGACACAGAGAGATCAGAATATATGGAAAGGAAGCCCTAAAGTTGGAACAAATTCAGAATTCACTTGGGGGCAGCAGCAGGCAGCAGTTATTATAAGCCATTTTTCTACAATTAAGTGAGCTCAGCTGGATTAGGAGGCATGTACTTACAATGACTGAAAGTCTGCAGCAGTGAAAAGAGCACGTGGCTGCTGTATCTCCACCTGGATTCCTTCCTCCAGCCATCTTTCATGAGAGATGGCCTGACATTATTGTACTGATAGTGTATAACCTCTGAAGTATGATATGAGGAAACAGGAAACTGGCATATGGTATATTAATAACTCTTTCAAGAGACTGGATGAAAATAAACCTTTGCAAAGCATAGGTGAATTATCTTGGTAGCATTTCCTCATATGCCTCCAAGAAACACACTGTAAAACTACAGTGTACATCAAGGCATATCCAAGCCTTCTGGAATCCATTGGTTTCCATTAACCTTAAACCATCACTTAATGATTTTGTATTTTCAAAACCTTTTTCTGAAGACAATCAGAATAGTTTGGATTCTTCTGTTGGAAAGTTACACAGCAGTGGTAAAAGAGTACCTGAGCCCTTGGTTACAAGTTACAGCATCCACCCATGATACTTGAAATTAAGTTGTCTCTTTCTGGATATTTGTAAATGCCCATGTAGCCTTATTCAGAGCTTTTCTATGTTTGATGCTCTTGTTTTTCACCGTGCTGAGAATCTGGGGTGAAATTTGTAAGTATAACTGGGATATTTGTGCTTGAGAAAGCTATTTCTGCTATTCCTGTGTGTGCTTTGGACGTTAAAAATTAACGTTTCTAACTGACATTTTTACAAATGTGTTGTACTATGCAACTTAAGCAAGAAAATGACACAAATGAAGTTTCCTTTTGTGTGCTAAGCTGAAGTATCTTTTCTCATCCAAATACAAAAGTTAGGCTACTAACTAAGGTAGGATTACCTTCACTGCCATGACAGGGCTTAATTCCTGCAACTGGAAAGAGGCTGGTAGGTCATCATAATATGTATGTTCTTTATGATACATAATACATAAGTATGCATAATTGAGTGCTAGTTATTTTCTTTTCTGTCTATCAATAAACCATTTCTTCCCACAGTGGTACCCAAAGATAGTGCGGTCTCTCTTTGAAGGAAACAAAATCAGAAACATATCCAGCCATAAATATTTCAGTTTCAGAATCTTTTGAGGAAACATCAGAGAGAAAGAAAATAAGATCCCAGAGGTCTTTCTCTCTTCTCATATTTTAGCAGCCTGACACTATTACACTGCTGGGTCTTGTCATTCATGGTGCTTTTGCGATGTTGGTTTCTATTTCTGGAATGTATTTCTAACAGTACAGCTTCCAAAGCAAAAGAGTTTGCCATTTAGGATTTCAGCAGGGCTGATAGATGAACTACATGCTGGTTACACAGAGATGATACACTCAGATAAAAAAAATCTAATCAGTGTTATTACTTTAAAATAGGTAATTTTCTTTGTGTAATACTGTTGCTAGGACCATGGCACTGCATACTGTCAGCAAAGTACTTTCAAATAGGCTATTAGTAGTGATATCCCCTATTTTTTATTAATTGTTAGAGAATATCACAAGAATGAGATTCTTAAAATACAGTCTCTTTTGGGACCATCTGTCCAACAGCTTTTGAAAATCTGCAGCATAAATTGGGTGCTGGAATAGATTATTAAAACCAATCAGAACAAACTTGGTTCTTTTTAACTTGCACATTTTATTGTGTTGGCTATTCCCATGTGTTAAGGAAGCAAAATGCAACTTGGTGAATCTTATTGCTGTTCTTGATGCAGCTGTTTTCTGAAAAAAGTGGTGATGTTGATGCAGAAAGTGTATGATTTTCAGATTAATGTAAAAGATCTGCCTGGAGGGTTTTAAATGGTCTCCCACAAAGTGTCAAAATAGTTGAGCTTTTAATCAGAAGCAAATTAAAAGACTGTGAAAATTAAAGTTTTCAAAACCTGCTTAAAAGAAAATATGTGTTTAAATTGAATGTTTAGGTGTACATCTAAGGAGTTTAGGAAACAGGGAAGGCTAAGGCCTCCTTAGAACTAAACCTTGCTAGTGAGGTCAAAGACAATAGAAAGGCTTTCTTCAAATACGTAGCAGATAGAACTAACACTACAGGCAATGTAGGCCCACTGCTGAATGAGGTGCTCTGGTGACAGAGGATATAAAGAAGGAGAGGTACTGAATGCCTTCTCTGCCTCTGTCTTTAATGCTGCAGACTGCCCCCAGGAGCCCCAGATCCCTAAAGCCCCAGATGAAGTCAGGATGAAGGAGGAGTTTGCTTTGGTAGATGAGGATTGGGTTGGGGATCAGTTTAGCAATCTGGACATCCATAAATTGATGGGTCCGGATGGAAAACACCCACAGGTGCTGAGGGAGCTGGGGAGGTCATTGCTAGACCACTCTCCATCACGTTTGGTAAGTTGTGGGCAACAGGAGAGGTGCCTGAGGACTGGAGGATAGCAAATATCACACCAGTCTACAAGAAGGGCAAGAAGGAGGACCCGGGTAACTATAGACCGGTCAGCCTCACCTCCATCCCTGGAAAGGTGATGGAACAACTTGTTCTTGGCACTATCTCATGTAAAAGATCTGCCTGGAGGGTTTTAAATGGTCTCCCACAAAGTGTCAAAATAGTTGAGCTTTTAATCAGAAGCAAATTAAAAGACTGTGAAAATTAAAGTTTTCAAAACCTGCTTAAAAGAAAATATGTGTTTAAATTGAATGTTTAGGTGTACATCTAAGGAGTTTAGGAAACAGGGAAGGCTAAGGCCTCCTTAGAACTAAACCTTGCTAGTGAGGTGAAAGACAATAGAAAGGCTTTCTTCAAATACGTAGCAGATAGAACTAACACTACAGGCAATGTAGGCCCACTGCTGAATGAGGTGCTCTGGTGACAGAGGATATAAAGAAGGAGAGGTACTGAATGCCTTCTCTGCCTCTGTCTTTAATGCTGCAGACTGCCCCCAGGAGCCCCAGATCCCTAAAGCCCCAGATGAAGTCAGGATGAAGGAGGAGTTTGCTTTGGTAGATGAGGATTGGGTTGGGGATCAGTTTAGCAATCTGGACATCCATAAATTGATGGGTCCGGATGGAAAACACCCACAGGTGCTGAGGGAGCTGGGGAGGTCATTGCTAGACCACTCTCCATCACGTTTGGTAAGTTGTGGGCAACAGGAGAGGTGCCTGAGGACTGGAGGATAGCAAATATCACACCAGTCTACAAGAAGGGCAAGAAGGAGGACCCGGGTAACTATAGACCGGTCAGCCTCACCTCCATCCCTGGAAAGGTGATGGAACAACTTGTTCTTGGCACTATCTC
>NW_009953920.1:2290281-2341878 GCF_000747805.2 Chaetura pelagica
TATGAGGAAAGGCTGAGGGAGCTGGGTCTCTTTAGCTTGGAGAAAAGGAGACTGAGGGGTGACCTCATCGATGTTTACAAATATGTTAAGGGTGAGTGTCAGGAGGACAGAGCCAGGCTTTTTTCAGTGATGTCCAGTGATAGGACAAGGGGCAATGGGTGCAAACTGGAGCATAGGATGTTCCATGTGAATATCAGAAAAAACTTCTTTACTGTGAGAGTGACAGAGCCCTGGGACAGGCTGCCCAGAGAGGTTGTGGAGTCTCCTTCACTGGAGACATTAAAAACCCACCTGGACAAGTTCCTGTGTGATGTGCTCTGGGTGACCCTGCTCTGGCAGGGGGGTTGGACTAGATGATCTTTCGAGGTCCCTTCCAACCCCTAAGATTCTGTGATTCTGTGTGTCTAAAATTATTGATATACTCATAGATTGGTTTGTATTTAATTTGCTCCACAGGGACAAATAATAAAAAACATTGTGTCTTTATTTAGAACATTATGAGTTAATTTTTAAATAAGTGCCTGTGGATTTTTGTCTGCACAACACACATTATGTTCTATGGGAGTTCTGCAGCTACAAAGCCCCACTTAAAATTTGGACAGTATATACCAGAGTGTTTCTAAGCTACACTGCAGGTGAAATTAACCCAGACAGAGAAGCTAAAGTTTTAAAGTGGAAAAAATGTAAGATGATTTCACATGTAGAAAAAAGTGTTCTAAAACCTAAGATTCATAGAAAGAGAAGATTGAAACCTAGAAGAAAAGACATCTGTTGAGAAATGAATGTCATCTATGTGATTGACTGAATAGATCTCTTTTTCAGAGTAGTTCTGCCACTGGAATTAGGCTGAGCAAATGCTTAGCTCCTTAGAAAAGTAGTCAGATCACTTAAATTAAGTCGAATAAATATTGATGTAGAAGCCAGATTGCTCTGCACAAACAGGTTGAAAAATATGTAATTTTATTATATAATAATTTGTAAGTCCTAAATCACAAGATCATTATGGTTTGGCTTTACATCACCTCACCGAATCATAGGAGTTTTTTCATATTCCTGCCATTATACTTGAATTCCTTACCAGTTTCCTGTGTGCTTCTCCTTACATCCTAGAGAGCTACCTGGGATGAGAAGAATAATTGAGTTATCTACCTTCTTCCAGATTTCCAAGCTTTTGGTCTGAAGAAAGGAATGTTCTTCAATCCAGATCCTTACCTGAAGATTTCCATCCAGCCTGGAAAACATAGCATCTTCCCAGCCCTTCCTCATCATGGACAGGAGAAGAGATCTAAGATCATATGTAATACTGTTAACCCAGTCTGGCAAGGAGAGGTAAGCACTCTGAGTGTTGCCATGAGAATTCAGACTTTTCTTAAAACATGGAAATTGCTCTAGCAGTATCCTTTTTTTTTTTTTTTTTTTCCCCTTCCTGAATTTCTTTCTTGGCTAAATACTTTTTGACCTAACCATGCTTGATGTATTTAATGACTTCTTGTCTTAATGCAAAAGGCTTAATTAGCTACAAAGATGAATGACCCATTAAAACATGCAGTATGGCTTGTACTTTGTGAATTTAATTTATGAAGTTGTTAAATATTCAAGGCAGTTGTCATTCAGAATTGAAAAATAAACTTGGTCAGTGTGAAAGGCTGCTGCTATATTGTTATAGTTTTCTTACTTGGAGAGGAGACATAATATAAAGCAGAACAGGTTTAGCAGATACATAAAAAGAATCTCTGTGATTGAAAAGTGTCAGTGGCAACATAAATTAAAGGTAACTTTGGCATATTTGCCCATCACCTTGAAGAAATACTCTCCAGTCTGCTGCTGCTTGTTGGAAATTAATGAGATCTGTGAGTTCAATTGCTGCCTGCTGTTTCTAAATTACATGCAAAATGGCAACAGACAGCAAAGAATAAGGGATCCCTTTGGAATTAAAGGAGCCTGACATAATGGGTGTGATTTACTGGTGTTCCCTGTCAGACAAATGTCTCTGCTGCAGGAAAGAGTAAAATCGAGTAAATAGACTAAATAGATTTATTCACATGAAAATGCAAATCGTAAAGTAATTTAGGGATAATGAGGTCAAACTGTATAGATGTGAAAGTGGAAGTGTGGAAAAAAGACAGCAGAAATGTCACTGAATAGTCCTACATGGAGGAGGATGGTCAAGGAACTAGGTGCCACATCAGGTTATGTGGCAGGTGAGCCTATGTGGGGGAGGTTACATGGCAGGAGGGGATGACCTTGAATCTAGTCTGGGAAAAAAAGCCTTCTAACAGGACTTAATTAACTGGAATGCCCTGTCATCAGGAATCCACCAAGCCATAATTTCTCTATGGCTCCAAGCATTAGATGTATCTGAGGGGTCCCAGGTCAAGCTGAGGGACTGGATCTGACATGGAGGATCAGGGAGTTGGCAGAGATCTTTCAGTGAAGTGCATAAGACACAGGCCTAGAGGCAGGCAGGCATGAAGGGGAAACTTGCTGTATGTATAGCACACTCAGTATGTGATTGTGGGAGCTGGCAGCAAGTATGGATGCCAGGAGTTGACACTCCAGGGAGGACCCAGGATGTGGCTACAGTCCCACCATTCTGCATCAGCCAGAGTTAACTGCTGAGGTGACACACAAGCTATCCTTATCCAAAGAGGGATGTAGCAGCTGTGCTGATGAAGCCTGAAAGTAGAACCCAATACTGACCAGAAGTCTTCTCTTGGCAAAGACAACCCTCCAACAATGCAACTTGTCACTTCAAGGTCCTTTTGCACTGCTGTAAGAGGAAATAACCAAAGAGTAAGAACGTGGCCCTGATAAAATGTCAAGGATGTGTTCTCCTCAGGCCATGTGGGATGGCTGAGTTTCTGGGATGACATTTCTTTTCCAGTGAAGTTCAGCAGAAGGAAAAGGAGAAATAATGTAGTGGCTTAATTATGGACATCAGCAAGTGAAAGAGCACAGATGGCTTCCAGCTTCTCTGTTCAGCCTCCTGGTTTTCATGATTGTGTGGGTGCTGCTTCTCCCTTTCTGTTGTTAGTCTGTTAGTGGCTAAGAAGTCTAAAATAGCCAAGCTGTCATTCAACATGTTCTCATTCTGCATTCTCTTCAGCTGATGTTGAGATGCTTATGAATCCCTTCAGATCTATTATGTAGATGCAGTCTGTGCACATCAGCTGGTCTGATGTTTGCTTTGGTACTGAAAGTCCACATTGGTTTCAGTTGCACAGGGGACCTGATTTTCTTAAACTTTGTCCACTTGCAGGGCAAGGGGAGAAGGAAGATTGCAAACTGTTGCTGAATCCTGGTGATAGTCATTCTTCCATCCACCCTTTTCACTGATGGATATGAATATATGAAGTGAAAAATATTGAGGAATCATAGACATTTCATTAAATAGATCAGTCTGTTTTCAAAAAAAAAAATATTTTAGGCAATATATTATTTTAGAAGGGTGATTCTTTCCTCAGGTTCTCCATCACTACAAATAAACAGAAGGCAGATGTTTTGGGTGGGGGGTTTTTTTCAGATGAATGACATATCTCATTTGATTTGGCTGCTAAACTTGAAAAGATCTGGAATAGGGAAATAAAACTATAGAAATAGCTGCAGTCTAGCATCTTTATGTGTATTCTTGATTACTCTTGAACAAATTGAGAATTTAAAGCATTGGCTCAGTTTTGCAGGGCCTCAACACCAAAATAAAGTCCTACGGACTGAGAGATTATTCATTTAGTTATATTGGTTCAGCCTGGTATTCCTCTTGATATACTTACCAGGTATGAGTTCTATCTGCGGAGTAACCACTTGCCCACAGGAACACTCTGGGAGCACTGTGATACCTCAGGCAATTTTCCAACTCTGTCATGTAATATTGATGACAATTTCATAGACCATACTGTTTAGCAGGAGTTATCCTGACTTAAAACTATTCTTCCATTGCTCTCTTTTGCACTACTTGGTACAAGAAGACATTTGGAAAAGAAAATGTCTCACTGAGAAAGAAGAGTAGCATGTGATATTTTGACACTGCAGCAGGGCTCTGCATGAGGTGAAAGAGCCCTCACACTGAAAATTGTTAACTTAGACAGGTTAAAGCCCCGGTGATATCTTCTGCTGGTAGATGGGTCATTCTGTGATGTTCCTAAACGTTTTCACATGCTCACAGAAGCATAAGACTGGATTCTGCTAAGCCAAAGTGCTGAATATTGCCATGTGCAACAGTGACAAATGAGAAGTGCTTTGGGGGAGATCCAGATGAGCTACTGATGGTGCCCAGACCTCTACATGGTCAATGCGAATAGTAGACAGATGCAGAAAATAAAAACAAGTGTCTTCAGACAGGGAACTAGTTACTGAATCAGGATTAATGGTCCCAATTGTTTTCTTACTCCTGGCCCTCCTTTCAAACTGGTGCATTCTTCTGCAACATCTGTACTGTTAAGTGAAAGATGTGAGTTCCTGGAAACTGCATGCCACTGGACAGCTCGACTCTAAACTCCTAGGTTGAGCAGACATTGTGATGACCATTCACACAGTTGCAGGAGCATAGTGGGTAAGTTTTCCTACCGTGCTGATTTGAGGTAAAACAGAAAGCAAATCTCAGAAGGTAATGCCCACTTCACAGATCTTCTGTACATCTAACAGAATTGAGAAGGGTAAATGTCGATCACATCTCTTATAATATTGATATTAGAAAAATAATTATACTATTCCCATATTGTTTCATAGGGGGATCAATGTGTCTGCTGTCACATTCTATGGAAAAAGCTCCTTTAAGAAGATGTAATTTGCCAGGAAGCAGTGAAGTGATAGTTCAAACAAGCAATAGAGGATCATAAGCAACAAAGCAAAGTGGTTTAAAAAGTCATTGACATACCAGCTGGTTAGCAAATTCTTGTGATGGTTGATAAAGTACATCAGGCCTCTGGACTTTCCCTTAGACATATTTATGGTATTTCTTTCTTAACTGTGACAGTTTGAGCTAATTCTTCCTTCAGGTTTTGTTCATTTACAAGCAAGTGGAAAGAGACCCTCAAGGAATGTGCAGTGAGATGACTTTAAAAACTGGCTGTTGTGACCATCCAGCATATTTTAAGTAGTAGGAAGTGTCATCTGTTAAATGACACACTGAATTTCAGCTCTGATAATTCTGTCTCTGGATTCAGATTGCCTGAAGTGGGAGCTGAGGCACAAAATAGTGTTTCGAGTTGCTTTTTTATCACTCTGAAGATAGCTACATTTCATTGGTAAATTAATTAATGTATATAAACAGAGGTGTTTAGTGATCTATGGCAAGAGCACTTCACAAAAAGTAGTTAATATGTCAGATCAGATAAACAGAACTAAAAGTATTTTCACACATGTAACTTTCACTCTCTGCACCTCTGATAACCCACAACCTTTCAGAAATACTGCACTTGAATATATTCTCACATAACCTGTCTCTTCAGATTACTAACAGAAAATCAGAGGAAGAAAACAGGGGCTTGAATGCCAGCAGGAGGTGGTTTGGGGAGAGGGGGCTTCTGTGGTGGAGACTTGTCAGTGATAGAAACATTGGGTTTGGATGCTGCCTGCAGGAGTGCCAGAATTGACACAAATACAGCTGACTGACTGAATGCAGGTTTGCAACTGCTTTTCCTGTGATGCAAATTTATAACTGATTCTGTGGTCGTGAATGGTTGGACTGGTGTGTGATGGATCACTCAGCAGTACTGCAACTGAAAGATGTTTTGTCAGAGTAGCCAGATCATGCAATATGGGGTTTCAGTTAGCTCTGCTTCTCTGGAGGCTTCATGTTGGCTGATATGTTGAGTGCTAACTGATGTACACAAACCTAAAGTGATGCAAGCACAGGATACTTGATCAAAGATTAATCTTTCCAGAAAAAAATTAAACCATACTTTAATATAGCTGAATCAAATGTATGAATTTAAATCAAAGCAGATAATGTTTGACTGGATTTTTATCTAATATTCAGAGCACTAGATACTGGCAGCCCAAGCCTTTACAGGATCACTGTGTGGTTTCACCAGAAGTCCAAAATTAAAAATGCAACAGGAACATCATACTGATTGAACTACCTATTTAACGTAGATAACCCTTTCCCCCTTCTACTGGCAAGTACAAAAGAATCTACTGCAGAAACTTGGAGGCCTTTACACCTAAAGTGTAAATCCGGTAGAGGTGCATTAAAATCCAGGTCCTGGATTCAGTAGGAGTTTTGCCAAAGATGTCATTGGGACTGAGTAAAGCCTTGTGGGTGGTAGCTTCACTGTAGAACATTCCTGCACATGTGGCCAGGTAAAGTGTAAAATACAGTATGGCTACATGGAGAAGCTGCGATTTTACAGCTGCAGTTTTTTTGTTATCTAGTCATGACTGAAGTATCAAAGCCCAAGACAACTTCAGCTTCTTCAGGAGTGGGTTACAGTGTGAAAAATAAATGTCTATTTTTGTTTTTATTATGTTATTCTTCTAGAAATGCATTTTAATTGTATCTTCTGCATCTAGAAGACTATCAGTCTTGCTAATCTTGTGTATTAGTGCTCGTGAGAGTTTTCAAAGGTTTTCAGTCTATTCAGTGCTAATAAATTTGTAGACAGTGGATGAGAGATTAAGAAAAACCCTGACTCTTTAAGCAGTGTTTGCACTTGATTTATCCGGAAGTTCTTTTATATTTTGAATGTGTCAGGGGTAAACTTTGCCATTAATGTAGTAGGAGGCATCTTGCAAAAAATTCACAAATGTGGAATTGTGGAATACATTAAATAGATGGGAAGGGCTTATTTTATTCCTTGTTTCCATGACAGAGAGGTACTGAATCTGAGGGGGAAATTTAGAAAGCAAATTTGCTGAGCACCCTATCCAACTTTGAGGAAGTTAAATAGAAAAGATTGAATTAGACCCTAGAGCATCAGCATGTATTTCTGTGCATCCCTTTTGCTGTAGAAGAAAAGCGTTGTGCCACACCAGAATAAGGCATCTCATTGGATCTAGCACCCTGAGGTCACTGCTGAATTTCACAACTGTCTTGGAATACGTGTTGGCACTTCCTCAGGCTTTGGCAGCAGAGGAGCTCTGTGTTTGATACTGCTGACCCTGCAATATTTTGCATTGTCATTGAGGAGTCCTATAGTAAGTTTCAGAAACTGGAATTCCCCACGAGCTTATCCAGTTGTTTGTGTTACTAACATTGTCTGGGACAATAGTGATACCTAGAGGAAGATTTTGAATGGTGAGCAGTATGATGCAGATGGAGAGCAGAGAGTGCATTAAGAGTGCAATTGTTCTGCTGGAATATTTGAAATTAAACACCCACTAATTAAATATTCAGCTGAAAGACTAAATCTGTCTTTGTCCATCAAATGTAATTTACAGCCTTTTAAGATTTACTTCTGTTTGTACCATCCCTGTGGCATGATGGATATTGCAAATAGATTTTCTTTTTTAATTATATTTCTAATTCAACTCCAAATCTAGAACCTAGTTCTTCCTGTCACCAATGTATTAATTTACCTTCCTTTTCCCAGTTTTTACTGACTGTTTTTAAAGAACCTGAATTGCACTTAACTTGTCTAATTGATGCTGATGGACATATTCTGTTCATTTCAACAACTTCCTTGATAGTGTTATTGAGAACTGATCACTGTGATTTATCAATATTCAAGGATGCAAGTAATGTTGATAAAAATAAAACATGGGAATTTATCAACATCATTACTTGGCTTTCTGTGAAAAATTAAGAAAATAAATAATCTTGTGTGTAAAATCATTGTTGTGTCTGGAAGCACTGAAAAGTAGATTACTGTCTGAAACACCTTCAGGGGTGTTTACTACAGTGTTTTCAGATCTTTCTTCAGGATGGGAGTAATAATGTAAGATCAGGTTTGTGTTTAGGTCATTGAAATGGCATGAGAGGATGCATATGACAACTGATCCTAGGTAGCTTTGATTTGTGTCTCTGAGAGGGAATCTGCAGAAGGTGGCTGTGTAAAATCTGTGTAAATGAGAGGACAATCTTAATTACTTACTACTGACCAGAGACAAAGCTGATGATAATGCTGCTTAGCCCAAGAAGGCTTATTATGTTGATGTGGTTCTCTCCATCATGTCCCTTTTGCTTTCCCCTCTCCTTCCCTTCTCTGCATTTCTGTGGAAATACTTCATTACAGCTTGTTGAGTTTTGGTGCCCAAGAAAATGGCTGGGACATTTTAAGGCTGTGCCTGGTACAGATTCTGCAGGGCCTAGTAAGATGTGCTATAATCCTGCAAGTTTTCTCTTAGTGAGGAACTAAGTTTCTCTCTCCTATCCTACTGCCTCTTTTCATTAAACATGTAGGAACAAAACAACCATTGGATCTTCTGCCACTTTTAACAAGTGGGACAGGCATTGAGAAATGGCTTAAGTGGGGAAAGTAGAGAGACCAAATAGCTTTGCTTCCAGGGCAAGCCCCTCTCCTCCTAGCCATCATACTTCCAGAGGGATGCGAGAACACCCAAAAAGGATTTAATTGAAGCAAATACTGAGAAACTAATACCAACTTGTTCTGTAGAACATGGTTCTTAACCTTTCAATGGTTCCATCTACAATAGTATTTCTGTTCCACTTAGGGGAACAGTTCTAAAGCAAATCTCCTGATCTCCCCACTAAAGACACTGCTTGACAGTCTTAAAGTGCATGGACTGAATTACTCTTAGCAGAAAGCAAGCCAAGAGTTGTGCTTCAGGAGTACACCTAAAACTTTTCAGACTATCCCAGAAGTTCAATCCAGAGCACCAGCCTTGAGTTATTTCATGGTAAAACCTTTGCAACACGACTGGATGTGGTCATCGGGTACACAGCACCAGCTGCTTTGCTCTTCAGATCTGCTTCTGTTGTGCCACATGTCATCTTAATGCAGATATGGCCAAGGTATTCCAGGGACCAGGAAACATCAGCCTCCACAAGGCTGCTTTACCATTGCTCATAACCTGTACTGTTGTTTTTCCCCAGTATGCCATGGATCTTCAGTCATTCCTTGTGTTCAGACTTTTTGCTCGTACCTTCCTTTTAGGAGTACACCTGACAGATAACCATTGCTTGTAGCAGTCCTAATATGTTTCTAGAGGAAAATGAAAAGGTCTTCTCTCCTGCTGGAGCTCAGCACTCAGAGCTTCCCTGCATTCTCTTTCAAAGCCCCTAACTCTGAAGGGGTTTCCAGCCTGGGATTCTTCCAGAACAGACACAGGGTCAGCTGGCTGACCACCTCATCCTTCCAGTGGTGCTGCTCACTGTGAGGGTGTCTGTGATCTTGTCTGCATCTGACCTATAAACAGGAGCCCTCTCATCCGTAGCCAGTAAGGAACAGACAAGGGGAGACAGCTGATACACTACATGGACAGGATAAGGCCTGAGACTGTTTCCAGGGCCAGGCACCCTGTGAGAAACAGGTTATTCCTAATGATAATGTCTTGGCAGTTCTGTTGAGGCAATCTGCCATTTCCTCTGTGGCATGTGCTGTGTCATGTATCATGTCAAGTTCTAAGAGTCATTTTGTACAAAGCAGCAGTAGATGTGATATGCAGGGTAATGCACTGTGACTAATGCAACATTATAGGTAATTACTGGTTTGTGCTAATCAGAGAATAGAGATTTAACTTCTTGTTTCTTATCTATTCATCCACAGACTGCTGTAGATGAGCTATAAATTGTGGGTCCAGTGATACCTTCTAAGAGGTTTTTTCTCCCCACATTTTAAATAATGCATTTTACTTGAATTTTGGTTAGTGATCAAGTAAAAACATCAAGTTCTAGCCATCACAACTTTTCTGGATTGTTCTTCCCAGGTGTCCTGTTTTCTGATGTTATCCAAATAAATACATAAACAGTCATTGGACAAAATATTTTCCATGGGTGGGGCTTTAGCCTTGAAACTATAGGTGTTTTGGGAGATGAGTTTGCACCTTTGTTGAAAGCCATTACTTCTGTTGAGAGGTTTTTGTATTGAAGTACAAAGAAAGTTTCAGATGAAGTCACAAATCAGATCCATGCAGCCATTATCAAGTTTGGTGGACCTCTGGGCAGCTGGAGAGGCTGAACCTTTTGAAGAAGTTAAGTTAGAACATCAGAATTTAAAAATGCTAAAAATTATATTTTTCACTTTGTTCTTTTTGAAAAAAAAGCCCGTTTATGTAAACTTCAGTACACCCTTCTACAGTTAGTCTCAGTATAAACTTTAATGAGTGTCTTCAGATTCCAGCAGGTTCTTGACCAGTCTTACAGAGTTTGCACTACAAGTTGTAATACAAGGAACTTGAATTTTTATGGAGAAAACCCCAACCAATGAACAAGCCCACAAAATTAGCTGTGTCCCCAGTGAAAATACACAGGTCAAAGGTTCCTGTCTTAGGTTGTGAAAAAAAATGCCTGGTAGCCAATGCCAGTTGCAAAACAAAAGAATGTGGCTTCAAGAAGAGAGTGTCAGAAAAATCAGAAGTCCTCTTTGAATAGTATATTTGGGCTTATTGTAATAAGGTTTTTATATTCTTGTTTTTCTCTGCAACCATGATGTTATACTTCTTTTTAATGTAAAAGCATAATGTCCAAGTTAATTCTGTAATACTAATAGTTGTGATAACAAGAAAAGTTCCAAATAACAGAAGACTTACAGTAAAAATAATTATAGCAACATCAAAAAACAGCAGAAGACTTATTCTTAAAATGCAGCACTTATGGTTTTCAGTGGTGTAGTTTGTGGGCACATGTAAGAAGCCCCATCAAGCTTTCCTCATCCTGAAGATAATTGATTTTTATTTTTGTTGTGATCTTACAGCCTCATTTTCTTGCTCCTCCTTGGGATGAGTCATCTTTACAAACTGACCATTGTTCTGTGACAATTAGCAAATATTAGGCAAGAAAAGGATGTCATTTATTACAGCAGTGTTATAAAACTAATGTGCTATGTTAGTTATATTGGAGAAGACCATGAAATGCAGGGTCCTTTCTCTTCTAGACAGCTAGGATAGAAAAGGCCAAGATTCAAACAGTGTGAATGCAGCCAATATTTTGTGGCTAAAAAGCAGAGGCCAGCACTTGTCAAAAAAAGGTGAAGGAAGGTAGAAATTAGGGTTTGATGATGATTTGCTTCCGCATCTGAAGCAGACAGGCTCAACTTTAAAAGTCACAAGAACCTGCAGATTTTTAGAAGTCATTGGTGACTTTTGAAAATGAGTTTATAAATATCTGAGTTCTCCAACTTAGATGTTTTGCTGGGACCAGTTTTTCAAAAGGCCAGAGGCCAGTGTGTTCTGCAAACAAGGATTCCTTCAAGCTTTTCAATGCAGTTGTCCTGAGCCTGAGGCATCTGCAGTCAGGGATTGCCTTAGAAAAATCTTGCCCATTAAGGATTAAACTAGATGAAAGCAACAGCAGGGAAAAGTGCTTAGGTAATGGAAAACTGAATGATGTAAAACTATCATTTCTTTACAAGCTGTACAGACGCATTTCAGTGAGTTCACTTTTGATCTCAAACTGCAGTTGTTTCCAAATGGCAAAACCCTTATGCTCTGTCACAGGACACTTCTGGTCGTAAAGGCTTAATTGTGTTTCCAAGATGCTGCTGTTTTTATACATAGACAGACCAGAACTGTCTCCTAAAAGAAGCATTTGAGAACTCTGATCATAGACCAGAGTCTCGTCCCAGGCAGTTTCATGTATCCCCAAATGCAACATGGTTGGCAGTTGATAAAATCAGAAAATGATTTTAAAGGTTGCATGGAATATCCTGGCATTTGTACATCTGAGAGGCACATTTGTTCAAGGAAGAAAGGACATTTCCTTTGGTTGATTCCAACACACCTTGCTCCATGTCTCCAGACTCTCTGCTCATGTGCTGATAATTGCTCTGACAAATGTCAGTGTGTTTCTTGTGCAAGAAAGGAACTGTCAGACTTGGTTCCAACTGATACTGTGGAAACAAATGTCCATGCAGATTCTGATTTGCTTCAAGACAAAATGTTAATCACATAGGAAGGTGCAGAACATTAACCTACATTTCATTTTCCACATGTGAACAGTTCAGTCTTCACCTGTGTGTGTGTGTGTGTGCTCTACCCTACAGACACTTTTTTTACAATTTAAGTGTCAACAGAATAACAGTGGATAATTCATTAAATTGCAAATTGCTGTACAGTACAATAACCTCATTCAGTTAAAAGTTAATTCCCTTCTACTTTTCTAGTAAGTGTCATGAAGTGGCAGTTACCCAAGGTTTTTAGCAGGTGGAACAGCAATGGTAATACACCTTATTTTTATAAGGCAACTTTCAGTATACATGTGGAAATACTGTTGTCCTCTTTGTTAGGCTTAGTCTCTGGGGTAAGCTGTTCTAGAGATGTTGAGGAAAATGCTTTACAAAATAATGCTCTAGCTATTATTTGAATTGTATTTCTCGGATTATTTGCATGCTTGTAGGACCTGATTAACAGAATATCCCGCTCACATTGGTTTCACTTGAAGCTGTTTTAACTAGGCATTTCTGAAAATGAGATAATGATTCAATGAAGCAAGCAATTTAGGGCTTAACTCCAGGCCTCAGCAACCCAGCACATGATTCTGTTATGAAGATTGCTTTTGGCAGCAGGAAAGCTAGCAAATCCGTTCATCCATCTCAATATTCACTTACTACAGAAATTGTCTTCCAGTTCAATACTGACCTTAAAAGTAGGTGAACAGGAATCTTTACAGTTTTTCTACTGATGCACACCTCAGCAGAGGTGTGCCTTTTTTGATTGATTATATTCTAGTAGTAGCAGATCTGTTTGGAAAAAGGATTCAGTGACCTGTATTCCCAGCTCCTGGTCTGTACTGAATTTAGCCACTTCATGAGCAAGCAAGACCAAGTTATCTGATATATTTGCTTTTCACTGGTGTTCCTAAATAGATCTTTGCTTTTCTTATGGGATGATCCTGACATCCCCAGGTACCATAATGCTCCCATGCTTGGAAGATACACTCATGGACTTCCTTTGCTCCTGCAACCTAAAGCGTCACCCTCCTTGTTCCTACCTCAGGTTTGCATGCACACAGTCTCTGAAAGCTTATTGAAACATTATTTACAAATAAAAAATAGATGTTCTTAAAACCAGATTGGCTGAGGTGGGAATAATATGTTGCAAAGTACTTGGTTGCAACAACAGTTTTAGATGGTGCCATTCCAATCTTCTTCAGTATCATTTGTTCCCGTTCCCTAAGCTGTGGCTTACCTTCTCATTTTAGTCTTTGTGGGATTGTGCTGTGAACCAGGTTAGGAGATTGATCCAAATAAACAGTCTATTCAGACTTCTTCCATTTTATGTTGGGGCAGGGATGAGCAAGAGAGAGAGAGATTCCAAGACTCTGATCTGAAAACTTTGATCAAGTATCTTTCACCTCATTGGGTTCACACTTGTCAATAGCTGAGGTGTGCCTTACAGCTGAAGTTCCACAAATAGCCCGCCAGGTGCAAAGAGGACTAATTTCACTTGGAAGGAAATGCTGACTAAACATCTCTCCAGGCTGCCAGTCCAGTTGTACTTTCATGGCGCTATTTAAAGTCTTTAGAACTTGGGGGCGGGTGAGGAGGGAAGGAAAAACAAAACAAAGCAACATAATGTGTGTACTACTACATCTAGCTTGATAATAATTGCTGGGGCAGAGTTAATTAGATTTCTGTGGGTGTGTTGATTGTCCTTTCATCGGTGAGCATTCTTTAGGTTGGTTGGTTTTATCATGGCAGCATACATGAGTAAATGAAATTTCTGCATTCCCCAGGCCTGATTCTGCAGCATCACACAGCAACTGTAGGGTGCTTTCACCTGCCTGCTTTGAGACCAACCTGCTTTATTTTGCAGGCCTGTGCCTTGGAGTCCAAGGACTGTTTCTGTCCTGTCAAAAAGTCAGAGACTTACAGAAATCAATGAGCTGCTAGCAGCTGTGTATTGTTGTGGCCTGACCACCTACTTCATGTTCTGTGCTCTTCCTGTATTGCAGCAATTCAGCTTTGTCTCCCTGCCCACGGATGTCCTGGAAATTGAAGTTAAAGACAAATTTGCAAAGAGCCGACCGATCATCAAGCGTTTCCTGGGAAAACTCTCCATGCCAGTTCAACGCCTCTTGGAAAGACATGCCATAGGGTAAATTTGCTACTTCTGCTACTTTCCATTGTTTAGCAAGTGTGCTCCTGTTTTGAGGTCCCTGTTAATAATGTATCATCATAGTTGATATGATGATGTTCAGGAGATTTATTAAACTGACACTTGTCTGAATAATTATGTTGGTCTTAATCAGAATTTATAGGACTATGGGCCTGACAAAGAATTTCCTCTGTAACCCTATCCATTGCATTTTGAAAAGTGAGAGCTGGCATTTAGGAAAGACAATTGTTTTGTGTGTGTCATGGCTGTGAATCTGGAGAGTGCAATATTTTCAATTTGAATATTATTTTAATGTTATCAACAGGCTGTTCTCAAGTTTTAGGGAATTACCTATGGGCTAAAATCATGCCAGATCTGTTCCTCCTCCTTTTAATTTCTGGATAGTGGAAACATTATTTAAAAAATGTATGTGGCACATTGTAATGAAATCTTGCTAACTCGACTCTGCTTCCAAGGAATAACCAGTTCACTTGAGCCCCCCAGCCCTGTGCTGCTTCCCCTTTGTGTGAAAGTCCTGGAAAGGTGTATGGTTTCAAAGCAACACAACCAACTTGAGGAAAACTGATAGTATGCAACCTAAGCCAAAAAGTTGGCTCTCAACTTTAAGGTTCAGACCTTGACGAGCAGAGAAAGAAAGTAATCTACTGAGGAAGTATAGGCAATGTGGTTTCCAATAGGCATTTTTTAAATTTTATCTCAATTGAGCAGAACAGCAGGAAGCCAAGCTTGTTGGAAATGTTTTTGAACAGCTGGTTAAAAAACTGGCTGTGATATTGACAGCTGAATCTACCAGGAGGAACTAAGCTACCTCCCTGTTTGTCAAGCAGGGAAGATAGATTAGCTTTTTAGAGACCAGATGGAAAAGAACAGCTTGAGGAGGGTTGAGCCCTATAACTGGTATCACTGGCTTCCCTATGTATGAGAAGATTTCTCATCATCTTCTGATTAAATCTTCCTATTTTACTTCCTTATTGTAAACACCCTCTAAGGATATACTTTGCCAAGACCAGTGCCTCCAACCTGTACCTGTATCTGGCTTAGTTTTAATACCATAATGGCTTTTAAATCTCAGGGAAGTTCACTGGGAAGTATACACACAAGTTCAGAAAGAGATCTTCTCATTTATATGAGTTTCTGATGCATGTGAAACTACCCTAGCAAATATATTGGGCCCAACTGGAATTGAACTGTTTCTTCAAAAGATGTGTAAATATTACTATTTAGTAAACCCTTTACACTCAAAAAAATGCTTTGCAAACATTGATTCAGCCTCATTTTGGGCAGCTGGGAAGTTAATCTCTTCTATAGTTTCATTCTGTTCTGAGGGGTGGATGAAGTGTGGCAAAGGGAGGGACCTGCACAAGGACAGAATGGAGTCATTGATCAACCTTGTCAGGAAGGTGTTCTCCTGATATTTCAGCTTCATAGAGGTAAGAGGGGTGGAAATAGATGAAGATCAGTTGTTCAGCCAGCCTGAAAAGAGAAAGTGGTAAGCGGGGACTGGCCTGTACAGGATTTTGATAGAAGGACAGGAAAGCTGAATTTTATACACATGGTGAAGGGAAGGATATGCAGAAATGTGAGGTTCTGCAGAAAGGCAGACATGGTCAGATCATTAGGGAAGTGAAGTCTTGTTACAGTAGCTGAAGTGGGAGTCGTTTGCTTCCCATGTCAGTGTTTTCATATCCATACTGCAGAAGTTCCATTCCCACTGTTCTCTCTCTCTATATATACATACGTGCTTGTGTATCCCAGAAGCCTGTCTTACCCACTGACTCAGCTGTTCCATTGTAATTGAAGACATTGTCCTCTCCTTCTCTGCCATTCGTTCTCTCGTATGCAAGTCAACATGCCCTCATGGCTGGGTTGAATAGCCTTTGAAAATCGTTCTGTATTTCTGTAGGACACAGCAGCTTTATCTATGCACAGCAGACACTGTGAAGGTCATAGTGTATTGTGACAATATTTGTTTTCTTTCAGGGACAGGGTTGTAAGCTACACTCTGGGTCGCAGGCTTCCTACAGATCATGTCAGTGGCCAGCTGCAGTTCCGATTTGAGATAACTTCTTCCATCCATCCAGGTAATTCTCAGTCTTAACCCATTGTTTATCTAGATCTTGGTTTTTTGGCTTTGCATTCTTTCTCTTCAAAAGTTTGAATTCATTCCTGGCTACTCTGGGACTTTAGGTACAGCCATGAACAAAGGAAAGTGCATAAAGTTCCCTGTCACAGGATGCATCGTGAGTCACAACTTATTCCCTGTTTCCCCTTAGCTTAGACCTACTGGTGTCTCGTATCCCCCTGCTCTTGGCTGCTTCAAATACTCTGTCACATCACTGGGAGAGAAGAAGGTGGAAAACTACAGTCTTACCTACTTCCCTGTCTCCTTTCCTAGGGAAGTGCTAGGTGGGCTGTTATTTGTAGCGTCATCTGCATTTGAACACTTCATAAGCAAACATGGAGAATATAATAGTAGAGGTGAATAGAAAGTTTCTAATTTTGAATATTTTTAAGTGGAAAAAGTATAACAAAAAATAATTCAGTGTTCCCCTCCTTCCCTCCCTTTTGGTTTGCTTTTGGTTCACATTCTTTTGTAGTTACTAGGAAGTCACTGTCACAACGGTGTAACTTTGAGCCTTTTCTTGTTAAAGTCTCAGTAGCCTTGCTCAGGGAGTTTTTGCCCTCTCTATGGTAGTGCCCTCGCAGGTACGCTTTGTCAAGCCAATAGCAGCTATTATTAATGTTGTTATTAATGGTTGGAAATTGTGGCCTGCCCCTTGCTGGAAAACTGTGACTATCTGGATGGTGTGGAAGAGCCCAGATTGTCCGACATCTGGGAGGACATGGTGCAGATGAGGATCACGACAAAGGATGTTTTGGGGAAAGTTTCAGGGGTGTGAAAAACAGTTGTATAAGTTTTATGTTGTGGAGTCCTGTTGGCTTTAGCATGGCAAGAAAAATGTCATTAAAGCCTCAGGGAAGACTTCTGTGTAATTCCCATGATATTCCCTCCAATGTCAGTTTGGATCAAAGAGATATTTCTAGAAGGTATTACCCTCAGGTTATGTTGCAGGGAGACAGGGTGCTGCATACAGATTACCAGCATGAGTAAGCCCCATGGTTGTTAAACCCACTGTACAAAGACTGCCTAGCAAAAAAAAAAAAAAAAAAAGAAAGCAGCAATTCTTGATAATTGCTCAGTTGCCCACTCATTTCACTCTGTAATTTATGCTTTTAATTTTCTCAGATTGCTGTGGATGCCTGTGCCTCTGCAGCCAAGCTTCTGGTTCAGTCAACACTTCTTGTTAAAAGAGTAAGTAATTTCTTTTCCTGTCTCATACAGATGACGAAGAGGTTTCTATTAGCGCTGATCCTGAGCCAGCTGACCTCCAGGAAAGCCCTGTGAACAACCCCACAGAGGAAAGCCTCGGTGAGCCTCCATGCCTCAACACGGTGACCTCAGAAAGTACAGCTCCAGAACAGCTAAATGGATACAGTGTGAACAGTGTCGATAGCCCAGGGGCTGTCAGACCACCTGGGGAAGTCAACCAGAACAGCTTAAACGAAGAGCTAGCAGGAGATGGGGAGGTTGATGCAGTTCCAGTTCCCGAGACCGTGGAATCCGTGCCAGAAGTGCTGCGTTCTTTGAGTGCCACGGACCTGATGGAGCAGCTGACTCTGCTGGCCTGCGTGTCTCCCCCTGAGACTGAAGTTAGGGAACATAACCAAGTCAGTTCTGCTACTCAGGGAGAGGATGGAGTCTTGACCAGCGTAGAAGCGTTAGATACCGGCGAGGTGAGTGCAGAAGTGCATGCTGGCAAGGACCTAGAGAAGGGTCAGGAAGAAGAAGAAGGGGCTTCAGCCCAGGAGGCGGCAGACAACAGGCTGCAGCTGAGGAGCACAGCGAAGAGGAAAAACCGGCCGTGCTCTCTGCCGGTGTCCGAGCTGGAGACGGTGATCGCGGCGGCCTGCGGCGAGCCCGAGACCCCTCGCACGCACTACATCCGCATCCACAACCTGCTCCACAGCCTGCCCTCAGCACGGGGCGGCAGTGACGGCGAGGAGGACCAGGGCGGCGGCAACGGTGGAGACACCGAGGAGGAGTCTACAGTCAAGGAGGCGCCGGAGAAGGAGGGGGTCAGTGAGAGCGAGACGGTGGCCGCAGAGCCTCCTCTGGAAAACGATGCTGAGGAGAACTTCAGCCAGAGCACGGTACCTCCCGAGACCTTGGATGAGCAACTCTCTGACTTACATGATGGGCTGTTGGATGGGGAGCACCCCAGGCCAGCAAGCGAGAGCGAGTCGAGCTCCAGGGCCAATGGCGACAACGACTGTGAGACGTGTGACACCTCCTGCTACAGCCCGTCTTGCTACAGCACCTCCTGCTACAGCACCTCCTGCTACAGCACCTCCTGTTACGACAGTAACAACCGCTTCTCCAGCCACACCCGCTTCTCCTCGGTCGACAGTGCAAAGATTTCTGAGAGCACGGTCTTCTCCTCACAGGATGATGATGAGGAGGAGAACAGCGCTTTTGAGTCAGTGCCAGATTCAGTGCAGAGCCCTGAGCTGGACAGGGAGCAAGTGGATGGCTCCTCCCAGTGGCCAGATGAACTAGTAGCTCATGGTGGGAATCCACAAAGAGCCACAGAGGGTCTAGACACCCCAGTAGCAGGTCCAAGCAGCAGAAGAGAAGGTTAGATCCTGAGAATCGATGCTCTGAGGAACCCTGATTATCTGGGTGTCACAGGAGGCATCAGATAATCGAGGTTTCAGACAGCTCACGATTTATTTCGCACAAGTCTGGGGACTGTGAGCTGGGCCAGTTATCGGGGGGGATGGATAATTGAGCCTGAACTTAAAAATCCCAGCAAAACCAAATAAATCAGATGGGGATCTATATATATGGATCCCGGTAGCTTTTCATGCATCATTGTAAAATCAAGATTAACTGCTGTAGTTATGTGGCGGATCAGCATTATCACATCCACCAACTCATTCCTGATTTCCTGGGATTGTTCCATTTCACATCCCTGATGTGCTGCCATGTCTCTACTAGCCTGTGAAAGGACCAGCTTGTGCTTGTCAAAGGGCAGATATGCTGATTTACACCAGCTAAAGGCCTGGGCCAGTTTTTATATATCCTTGGTAGCCGTGCACAGTCATAAGCACAGAGAAATGCAAATATTTGTCTCTTATGAAACCAGTTTTCTAGCCCAAATTCCTCAGGTATCAAACAAACCTACCTCAGCTTTCACAGACCAACAGAGATTTTATTTTTTTTTCCTTAGATACTTGGAAAACTGAACTATCTTGAATAAAACTAATCTCCTTGGCCTTTTCTAGAGATAAAACATTTAAGAAAGTAATTTTTTGTCTTTGTAATTTGGGTACTGTTTTCCCCAGTCCCTCCAAACTGTTACCTTTAGTTCCTCCCTTTGATAGCTCATTTTATGTCATATGGAGTTACATGAAGGATGGGTTTGATCATCATTTCTTCAGCTGTTGTATTGCTTTTCTCCAGTTGAAGAAGTGAAGGCCTCAGCAGCAGCTAAGGAGTATGCAGTGAAGTCAAGAGGTAGTCCCTTGACTTCACCAAAGTAAAATGGCACCAAAAGGACAGCGTTTTTGGGGATCACTGGGAAATGCCAACCAAAGCATCCTTCTGCCTTTTTTTCTCCAGACCAAATTTATTTATCCCCACCTTCCACTGCCACGGACCCTAACCCAGCAGAAAGAGAGGTGTGAGGATGGCCTTACATGCTGGACTGTGTAAAGACTTTGTAGACAGCTGGGCCTAAGCAATTATTTGCTCTGCAGAGCAGAATCTAGCCCAAATAATTGAATTCCCAGAAGTACAGAAACCCAGTTTCCTTACTTGCAGGCAAGGGTCTTGGCATGTGGACAGCATTTATGTGCCAGTATACCTAAAGGGGCACAAGCATGTGTGTGAGATCATCCTTGCAGACTTGGACTGTGTGTACTTTTGAGATGGGATATATGGGGACAGGGTGTCTTCTGCACATGGATTCAGTAGGGGTCTGAGATGGTGCCCCCTGAGCCTGCAGAAAGGGCACTGCAGTGCTCACGGTGGCTTTGCTTTGATGAGCTGAGAGAGAGTATATCTGAAGGACAGCCCAGCTCTTGGCATTCTTGGTCTCACCAGGAGTGCTTTGGTAAATGTGCACGTTGCTTCATAACTTGGCAGCTGTTACAAATACACTAGATGTGGTCACCTCCCTCCACTCCAGGTGACTGACACTACCATGCTTCTTGACTAGGGAAGAGTCAATTATGGTGAGGTAAGTAAAGAAACATAGGTGGGCGATCTGGAAGTTGGTGCTGCAACACCTGTAGTAACAGCACAGCTTTTAAAGCTATGAAAGAAGGAATTTTAGCACTGAGTAATAACTTACATAACTCTGCTGTCTGTTCAAAACATGCAGCAGATGCAACTTAAAGATAGGCCTATACACAAGTGATTTAATGAAGACGTTTTACAGGCCATACGGTATCATCAGAGCACCTAGAAGGGGGAGTATTTTTGCCTCAGTGATTTTTCTTACTTCTGGATGGTATAAGTTGGGTTTTTTTACAGTTTTATACAAAGTTGGCTTCTGCCTTCCAGCTGTTTCTTGTTTAAGAAAAAAATGTCTTTTTTTTGGTTTTGTGGGGGGGGGTTTGGTGGAGTTTTTTGTTTGTTTTTTTCTTTGTTGTTGGGGTTTTTTTTACATTTGATAGCTATATGCTTGGGTTTTTTACATTCACATAGTAGTAAGATTCTGACATTAAAGATGGCTAAACCAGGCAGCCCACAGCAAGTTTGGCTTAGCTGAATTGTCTGGATTTTACATTTGAAGTATCTTCGTGTAATTATCTGGTGATGTTGGGAATGGGAAATACATTTTTTTCCCTAAGCTGCGTCTTCCTGATGTCTGTAAATGTTACATTTATGCAACTTAGATTGTATCTGTATTAGCAGGCCCACATGGAGCTGGAGGTTATAGTGAAAAGCTGTGATCACACATTATGAAAATGTGCCTGTTAGTAGGATAAATAGTCCTGGCTTCTAAGTTTTAAGGTCAGATGAAGAAGGAATCTGAATTCTGAACTTGTGAAGTTTTAATGTGCAGGTTCCTTATTCTCACAGTTAGGTAAAAGATGAGGAATGCTTTTCCATCCTTACTATAACTTAGTTTCTTAAAGAATTGTTTAAACATTGACTGGATCTTAAGTTACTTGATCTTTTCAACAGAACATGAGTTTGGACATTGGGTTAGGTTTTATTTATTTCCTATTTGGATATATAAACATACATACATTAGTGTTTTTAAACTTCCTCTGCACTGTCTACTGTGTGTCTCTCTTTCTTCTTCTTTCCTTCTTCTGTATCTCAGGTCTTCCTTCTTTATCTTGGATCCTTACTATGCCTTACTATCCCTTATTCTTCTTTTCTACCGCCTGTCTTCTACCTATTTCTGGTCCTGCTCTCATTCTCCCTCCTTTCACCCAAGATGGACTCTTTGAATTTTAAAAAATAGGTATAGGAGGGGATGATCTGCTTTTCAGGGACTGCAAAATCCTGCCATTCCAGTCCATTTATACAGTCATTGATCTTTTGGAAAAGCAGAGAAAGATCCTTGGCAGCTTTTAACATTATGTTCAGCTGATGGGGATGAATTAGAAGTTGGAACCAGGATTTTGCATATTCCTGTGAATATCTGCAGAAGCTTGAGTTTGATTGTACATGCACAGTATTTCTCAGAGATCAAGCCTGATTCTTCTCTCGCTTACATGTGTGTCTATGAGTCCAGAATCTGGCCCATAATAGCTTAGGATCAACTCAAAGCTGAGATCAGAGCCTTGACTGCATTATTTTAATAATTCTTTGGCATACAAGTTGTTATTACAATAGTGCCTAAAATAGGAATAACCAGAGCTGCTAGTACACCAGGCTAACCTATTTAGAAATAATCACTTGTTTTACAAGCACATTTTTGAACCACATTGTGAAAACAGTGAATGACTGTCAATGTCTTAAATATCTTGTCCATAGGTGATTGTCCTTTACTCCATAATTCTCAGCCAGTCAGCCAGCTTCCTTCTCTGAGGCCTGACCATCATCACTACCCAACTATCGATGAGCCTCTTCCACCAAGTAAGCCTTAGTTTTTTAATGTATTGCATTTTTCAGCTTTTCCTGTTAACTCAAACAGTGTAGAGGTCAGTATGTCTTTCCAAAGAACCCCATCTGTTCTGTATATACGTTCCCCAGAACCCAAGCAATATGCCCTTTTGTTTCTCTTATTTGATCCTGACTTCAAGTGTTGTCATGTTATTTTGGACAAGCTCCATAACCTCCCTCTACCTTGGCCTGTCTTCTTCCTTACCTACCATGAAATGAAAATAATAACATTTCCCTGTTTCCAGTCGGTGTGTTTAGACTGGAATGAGTGAGTATCTGTCAGGTGTTCCAGAAGCCTCACTATAAAGCTGTCTGGGTGGTGTATCAGCAAAGTACTTGCATTTTTCTGTGACATTTGTTTCCAGGTTTTCCATAACCAACTTCAAAGATGGTTTGGGGTGGCAGTCCCTGTGGTCTGCCAGCTCTGCTTGTAGGTCTAGCAGGAACCCTTTCACAGTCAGGATGCTCCTGGGACAGATAGGTCCAAATCTGAGCAAAGCTAGCAGAAGATGTGAAAAGGCAGCTCATGCAGAGTTATCTTGTTGTACTATCATTGGAGTTGATAATCGGTGAATTTTATGTTCATTGTGGACTGTGATGAGATCTGCAGTTGCGTTGGATAAAAACGAGAGGGCCTTAAATAGCGTGGTCAATTAGCAGGCTGATAATACGGGATTTTTACCACTGAATCAGCTGCTGGAGGTGTTTTCACTTGCTTTCGGTAGCCCTTCCCATGTGTATTCCCGGAGGATTGCCCTGCTTTTTTGCATTAGCGCCAGGCGCCCAGCAGAGCGCACTCTGTGCCCTGCAACGCGCTGCTGAGCACCTTTCAACTTCAGCACAGGATTTAAGGACCCAAAGTGTGCAGCGCCAAGGAAGGAACTCACTTACTTGGCCTGTGGTGCCCTTGACAAACCATGAATCATTTACCAGCCATGCTCTCAGTATTCCCTGTGCTGAAAATAGCCCTGATGCTGGCGTCAGCTGCGCGGTAGCGTGAATGATTCAAATGCCTTCAGCCCAACCAAGTCTTCTTAGAGCCCCACTGTGAATGATGAAATGGGAGTGGTTACCTCTGTAACAGGAAAATATTCCTCTTCCTCCTACTCTTACCCCAACACTTTGTGAATAGGGCACGTTCCCCATTAGATCACTTAATGATAGGATACCAGGTCAGGTAAACAAAACATACTGGGAATTTGTTCCGTATTCTTCCATCACCAATTTAATACATTTTTCTTCTTTCTTATACTTATCCTTACTTCATTAAGCATATAAGTAAGTACATAAGTACTTAATGTAAGTATTTCTACCATTGGTTTCCACAAGGGGTCTCCCAACGGGGTGTAAGGACATGAAATGCAATGTGTGATGATACAGTACAGAAGTGACATCCCTTTCTCAAATTTTATTTTAGCATTTGCACATAGCACTGTTTGTACAATAAAGGCTGACACCGTGGGCTTAAATATATTGTTCTTAATAGGAATAGACAGTACTAAGTTAATTTTGGGGACAAAAAATTGAATTGGATAATATCACCTAGGAATTCTCTTTCCAAAGTCTTCATGAAATTTTAAGAACATTTCAAAATTAAAACTATAGCCTTAACCTAGAAATACTACTTCTACTACCATTCAGCATCACTATCTCAGTGTCTTTATTGCTTCTTAATCCTAGATAAATAGTTCTTCAATCATGCCACAGAAAGAAACTTTGTATTTTAAACCTGTCTTACTTCTCACATGCAGCATTAGCTTCCATCTACAAGTAGAGCTGAAGACAATTTGCTGTTGCTGCAAGTTCAATCTTGACTGGTTTTACTTCAGTCATGGAGAATCTGCTGGACAGTCTTCTTGCCCTTTTGAATAGTTTTCTGAATTGCTTTGCTTCATCGTTGCCCCAAAACAGTTGATCTTCGGGGTGGAAATTTCATTTCAGACAGTTTTATTTAGGAATGTAAAGTAGAACATACTCATTATTTATGCAGGAATGTCATAACCACCAGTCTGAATGTTAAGGCCTATCTGAGATTGACAGAAGATTTGCAGAGTTTGTGCTGCCTCGCAGTGGTGTTAATCATCACCCCTTCTTATGGCTGTGTTTGCTAGTACTGCTGGAAACCCTACAGAACCAAACGCAAGAAAAATACCTGGGCCCAGTTCAGAGCTGCTCCAAGCTGAAGGTGTGGCTGAGCATGTCAAGGGAAAAACAGTGTATTTATTTTGCCCCACCAGAATTATGGTCCTGCATTTTCTGGTGTAAGTCGGAGCAGTTCAAGAGTGTGCTGTGAAATGTGACTCAGCTGATGGTGGGGGATTGCTGGAAAACTGAAACAGTATAGCCCTGTCCCCAGCCTGTGCTCTTGCTGTGAAGGTTAAATGGATGTTAGCTTCTCTTGTCGTCACAGGCTTATTTTGCCTGAAAAACTAACAGAAGACCTTGAGGAGGTTTGGCTGCTTCCTAGATCACCCGTATCCCTGAAGTAGCATAAAGGGACTTGAATACAGCTCAGAAGAAGAGTTCTGTCTGTCAGTTCACCTGTCAGCCTGCTCCTCTCCCTGTCCAGGTCTCCATCCATCTGCCCACAAATCTGGTATCATATGCAGCTTCGGTGACTTGTGTGACTTACAGATTGTCTTGTGGGAAGAGAAAGTGCATCTGCCACCTGCATACAACAAAAGTATCAACACCTGTCACCCTCTCACAACCTTCCTGGATCACCAAAAGATGTATTCAGCTGATTAAAAATGCTGTTGCAAGGAGCAGTACTGCTGCAGGTTTCTCCAAAGCCACGTGACACACAATTCCTGGTATTTTAGCATGCCAATGCTAGTGTCAGCCCATGTTCCCAGTTTTATATACCCATAAAGCAATGAATAAAGCAAAACTCACAGACAGGTGTACTTCATGTCTGTACACATGCAGCTGGATGTCTGATACATCCAACAGAGATAACCTTTCTGAACTTGTAATCCGTCTGCAGGATCCTGACCTGATGTTTTCACTGTGACCTCCAAGATGTGGACAAGTTCTGTTGCTCCTGTATTTCTAAGTATTATTCTTAGGAGCTTAGGAACTCTAAGTTGCATTTAATTAGAGAGAAACTGCAATGTAGTCTCTAGAGCCAGTAGTGCAACAGGGCTGGAATATGAGAAGCCCTTGTTTGACTGTGTTATTGAGTGGTATTATTCTTACCAAGTGTCCATCAGCAGGCTTCAGACCAGTATGACCAGTTGGTGTCTTCTGTAGGCTGTCTATAGAGTGTGGGTCTACAACATTTTCTACAAGCTTCTAATTATCCATCAACTTTATTATTCTCAACTTGTCAGATGTATACTGCAGCAGCATGGGGTGAGGACTAGGGTTTGTCCTTTGCCAGACAACAGCAAGGAAAATGAAGTTCTTACTGATGTGAAGGTACATCATGTCACATTTGATCTGGCTGAGATAATTTCCTTGAGGATACTGCAGGTAGTGCATAGCTCCAGAAGGACCATTCCCCACCCACGGTGGTACACCTGCCACCAGTGACAGCCTCAGCAAGGCTCTGGCCTTTGGCCTGCCTTATGTGTCAGTCTGATTTCCTTCAATGTGCATCTGTTGTACTTGATGTGCTGTTTTTCACCGTCTTGTGTTTCAGACTTTTTTTACAAAGCTGTGACCTTGTTCTTGAAACAGCTACAACATCCTTGGGAAACTTCACCTGACAGGAGAGAGTCCTCTCCTTAGAATTGTGTAGTGATGTTCACATAGAGAGGGAGACAGTGTGTGTATCTGTGGTGTGACTGTAGGTACTTATAGTCAGCTTTTAAAGAAATAATGCATGTGCATATGGCTCTTGCTGTTTTGGAGTCTTACAGGAAATCCATCCAACAACACCCAGGGCCCATCTTTTAAGGTCTGTGGGATTAACGTGTCAGAGCAGCCAGCTACAGACTTAAGCAGCCTGCACTTTGGCTGGGACCAGACCAAGTATGGGAACAGAGTTTAGTCAGGGCTGGCATTCAGGGGATGAGAAGTAGTCGTGAAGGATAGATTTTCAGGCACAGCAGGAAGAGGTACACCTTCAGTACTACTCTTAGAGAGTAGGAGATAAAATATATAAAGTATGAAATCCAGCTGATCCTGAATTTGGACATAGAAAGCCATAGAAGAAGGAATGGACTCATCAGGAAGGAGAATATCATAGTAAGAGTATGGGAATAACAGGAAGTGTTTGCCCACAAAGGTAATCACCATACGTGGATTTGTGTGTGAATGTGAGTGAAGTTGGTACATAAACACATGTAGACAGTATGTGCATATTTTTACATAGATATTTCATCAGCTGATGGATCATGTAAAATATGAAGCTAGCAAGTCTTAATTTATATCACTACTCCATACATTCCAACCAATTTGTTCTATGGCTTTGCTAGCTAACTCACTGCTGAATTTCTTCTGTTCCAAACACTTTTTTAAAATCAACATTACCATTTTTCACAGGCCATCATAACTTTTCACAGGCCAAATAACTTTTGGTTTTCAACCATGGGACAAGTTAAGCATTAGCAGGGAACAATAATGCAGGAAGGCTTGATATTACGCTGCGACCTAAAACTGCTGCTACAGTTTAGCTGCTGCTAAATCTAGTAGGTGTTCATCAGAGCAACAGGTTTCTTAGACTCATCTGTTTAGAGAGATTTCTAAGGATATGTCCAACCAGGCTGTGATCAGTTTTCAGTGAAGCCTTTAAATGCTGGATGGTATCCTTTGAAGCTACCTTAACAAAAAGAGAGAAATGAAACATGCAGTTCTGAAATATAGTAAAAGAAAACATGGGATGTGCCATATTATCTCAGATGTAATACTTTTCTGCTAAAGGTTGGTTCTATGTGGCTACCTCAACCTGCAGTGAATCCAGCCGACTGGTGTTGCTGTCGCTAAAATGATCCAGCCCTTTAAAAAATGTAGCCACTATGTCACTTGTTTTTCATTGTCTATGGCAGTGGATTCCACAGGCTAGCTATGTGCCATCTGTGAAGTATTTATGTCTATGCAGTATATGCATACACATAGATGTAGATGAGCACATAGTATATATACACATCTGAATGTACACTTGGAATATTTACACAAAATATCTATTGTGTGCCTGTAGCCTCTCTCTGTAGTATCTCTTGTGTCTATAAACCCCAGCTGTCTATATATGTGTGTGTGTGTGTGTGTGTGTGTATCTCCCACATGTAGGTGTTCTGGAAGCCATCACGCTGACAGCATCACCCCTTCCTTTTTTTCCAACCCTAGATTGGGAAGCTCGGATAGACAGCCACGGGAGGGTGTTCTACGTTGACCACGTCAACCGAACCACCACGTGGCAGCGCCCTACAACTGCAGCAACACCCGACGGGATCCACAGATCTGGCTCCGTCCAGCAAACCACTGGACCCGCCGGTGAGCACTTGAACCTACACACTCCCTTTACTCCACGCTGCCCCAGAGGCTTCTTTCCTTCCCCAGTGCATCACATTTGCTCCCTAAGGATCTTTCTTTCTTTCTTTCGTTCTTTCTTTCTTTCTTCTTTCTTTCTTTCTTCTTTCTTTCTTTCTTCTTTCTTTCTTTCTTCTTTCTTTCTTTCTTCTTTCTTTCTTTCTTCTTTCTTTCTTTCTTCTTTCTTTCTTTCTTCTTTCTTTCTTTCTTCTTTCTTTCTTTCTTCTTTCTTTCTTTCTTCTTTCTTTCTTTCTTCTTTCTTTCTTTCTTCTTTCTTTCTTTCTTCTTTCTTTCTTTCTTCTTTCTTTCTTTCTTCTTTCTTTCTTTCTTCTTTCTTTCTTTCTTCTTTCTTTCTTTCTTCTTTCTTTCTTTCTTCTTTCTTTCTTTCTTCTTTCTTTCTTTCTTCTTTCTTTCTTTCTTCTTTCTTTCTTTCTTCTTTCTTTCTTTCTTCTTTCTTTCTTTCTTCTTTCTTTCTTTCTTCTTTCTTTCTTTCTTCTTTCTTTCTTTCTTCTTTCTTTCTTTCTTCTTTCTTTCTTTCTTCTTTCTTTCTTTCTTCTTTCTTTCTTTCTTCTTTCTTTCTTTCTTCTTTCTTTCTTTCTTCTTTCTTTCTTTCTTCTTTCTTTCTTTCTTCTTTCTTTCTTTCTTCTTTCTTTCTTTCTTCTTTCTTTCTTTCTTCTTTCTTTCTTTCTTCTTTCTTTCTTTCTTCTTTCTTTCTTTCTTCTTTCTTTCTTTCTTCTTTCTTTCTTTCTTCTTTCTTTCTTTCTTCTTTCTTTCTTTCTTTCCTTCCTTCCTTCCTCCCTCCCTCCCTCCCTCTTTCCTTCTCTCTGTCTTTCATGTCTCATAGAAGTCAAATATACACGTTCCTGTCCCTTCTGCTGATGTCTTTCATCCAGCTGAGTGCCTGCTGTGGGTGTCTGGTACCCAAAAACTCACCCACATGAGAAGCACTGTTGAGTGAAAGCTGTTGCAAAATGTTTCAAACAGCAAGAACAGGCTCTTGGAAAAGTTTATTAAAATTTCTCCCAGAACAGAAGGGAGTGTTCTTCCAAAAGATGGAGTAATTTTTGCTGTTTGACTCTGAGTGGTATTGATGGGTCAGCATCTAGTGCTACACTGCAGAGGTTTCTGGGCTGACTGTTGTTAAAATAGTGTTGCCATATCAGTGTCGCATTTCTACTCAAGCTCATTAGGCCTGTTGAAAGGTCTGTCTCCTTTTCCAGGTCAGAGCACCGCTCCATTAGGACAGTGCACGTTTCTAGACACAGACAGGTTTGCTTAGTGTTGCACTGGGCTCTATAAATCTGTCAGTTCATTCAGAGCTGGCTGAGATATCTCGTAACATGGTGCACATTTTCCCTTTGTTTGACTGGTCCACACATAGGTTTGTGTATCATTGCCTTCTCCTGCTGACTTTTCAGACTAAATTTAGGAGGCAAGAGAAAAAATAAATAGTTGGTCAAAAAATCCTCCCTTTTTACTTCAGAAAATGATTCTTTATTTTTTCTTACTCCCTTCTTACTGTAATGGTATGGTTTCTGGAAAAGCACAAGCAAACCTGAAATTATATTCTGATAATACCATGCGAAATGCCACAAAAGTTTTCTGGTCTATTTTTCTCTGCTAAGAGAAGGATCTGTAGCTGGGAGAAAGATGCAGAGTTTGAAAGTGCTGTTTTCAGAGTGCAGAATAGTTTGGGGGTTACTGTGTATAAAGAGAAATGGGCCCTGAATGGCAACTACTAGAAGATCAGCCCTCTTAGAGTGGGTGTTTTGCAACATAAGTTGACACTATCAACAATCTCTTGAAGAATTTCTCCTGTTTTCCAACAAAATTTATTACTTTGGTTGGCATTTCAGTACACCTGTTATGTCCTGCAGAGGTGAAAGAACCTGTTCAGTATTTGTTTTCATTATAGCCCTCCTCAGAAAATGTCAAGCCAGCACATTGATACTAAAAAAAAGACCCTAAAGAAAGTGAATGTTTGATCTTTCAAGGGATTGACAATGACTGCTCTTCCATTTAGTATTTGTCTTTTTAAAAGATTTGGGCCATGTCATATCTCAGACTATTTGGCTGCCACTTAAGCAAGTTATCTGCCACAGAAATCAGGAAAGCAGAAAACTCTTCTGTGGCCATAAATCACCTTTCTTTTTTCCTTTTTTTTTTTTTTTTTTTTGAGGTTGAACTCCTGTTAATTCAGCACAACCAGGAAAGGAATCAGTGCTTGTGAGAGTGCATAGGAATTTACCATTCCATTAGTTAACACTGGTTAATAATTAAACCAGCTATCTCAGCAGAAACTGAAGGGTAGGCCTTTGTGATTTCCTTGCTTCCAACTTCATTCTTCCCTGTTTTCATGTAGGCTGCCTGTCTTTCAAGGTTATGACTTGATTGTCACTGGTTTGGGCTGGGAATTGACAGTTAATAGCACTGATATTCTTTGAGTCTTTATTTTTATTATTCACATATCCAATTACAAAGCAAGAAGTGTAGAGGGTTTTTAGTAGTGGTATCTCTCCTTACCCAAGTGCCACTGGAGACTAAACACTTTGCAATTTAATAAACACAAATTGTCATGGCTTCTTGGGACAGAGGAAAAAAGCTGGTGATTCTCTATTCTCTGCCAAAGATCTCTCTTGATTTGAGAAACTGGATATGGAGGTCTCCTATTGTTCTCAATTCTGGGATCCTTTCCTAAGATTCTAGTAAAAGAGATTCATACTGAGCATTTGTCCAGTGGCAAGTCATTGTTGTATTTTCAATGTGGATATTAAAAATGTTAAAATTATTGTGGTCCTAAAGACAGTTTCAAATATTTCATGTCTCCAGATTTCAGGACTGTGACAAACACTTTTCATAAATGCTTACTCTCAGCACCTTGTAGCATTGGGCTTTGTTTTGAGCACTCATTTCAGAAATACTATTTTGTTGTGTTTCAGACTTCATTCTTTGAGGTGTTCTTCAGCAAACACAAAAAGAATCATTTTACGTGAGGCAACAGCAAACACAGACCTTGCTGAGAGAATTAGCAGCAGCCTGAACTTTTGCTCTACCCTCAGACAAAATTTGGACTCAAAATCATTTAGCAGCTTGAAAACACATGATGTCTTTTCTTTTTAAACTACTCATCTACTCACTTTTCAGCTTCCTGGTTTCTTTTGTGGAAGGGAATGGAAAGACCAAAATATTACAAGGCAGCTTGGTATTTCCAGCCCAGCCAAAACCACAAAGCTTTGGAAATTCAGCTTTAAAAAAAAAACCCCACAGCTTTGATTGAGCCTAGTCTTGCTTTCCTTCTGTGCTCCAAGCTTCCCATTAGCTCTACTAACCACTTGAGGATAGAGGGAATGCAATACTAGAATCCAGGTGTTGGCCAAACTCCAAAGAAACATCCATTCTTCTTATTTAAAAGACTCTTGCTCATTTTCTACAGCAATACCTGACTTGCTGACTTGTTAGCCAAGCAGGTAAACAGTGCTTGTTCAAGCTCTGCTGCAAAGATGCTTTGCAACATGTGTATATAGACTTGTCTTTGCGCTGATTTGAAAAGTAATAAGTAACGTAAGAAATTGCAGACATAATAGTTATGACAAATTGGTATTTCTAAATTCCTACTTATTTGAGAACTAACTTTGAAAGGAGACTGAAATTTCCAAAGGCATTCCCATAACTTTTTCACTTTAAATATTTTCTCCAGTTGCTTTGGCATTTTCTGGTATTTATATAAAATTGTTTTATAGTATTGAGACCTAAAAGAAAAGTGTAACCTTTTGTTGGCATACAGCTAATATTACTCTTCAAGGTTTGCCAATAGGGATTTTCTACCATCTAATTAACTTGAAGCTACAAGGGGTTTTTTGTATGTGTGCCTATATCCCTTGATTATATTAACTTCTTTTCCCCTCCCCCCCCTTCCTTTTCCACATGGGTGTTGTAAAACTCTTCAAGTACTGAAATGGAAAGTTTATTCAATTGCCTGCAGTCAAGTGAATAAAACATTAAAATTTGGGTCTAAAACAGAAGGTTTAAACTGCCATAACTTCATGCTGTTGCAAGACCTGCTATCAGAATTTCCTTGTAAAGATGGATGTTTACTTAAAACCAGAACCCCCAATTTTAAAATAATCTTTTAAAGATGCTGTTTATTGACCTGTAAAAATACACATTAAATGTACTGGAGAACACACATTGTACTGTGAAAGTTTAGCATAAATCTATTAAAACTTTAATTATTTTAATTCATTGTCTCCAGCCTTTCTGCCCAAGATCAGATATTGGAGTGAATTACTGGAGACGAGGTCTGTGGAGAGATGTAAAAGCCAAATCCTAACTGCTTGTCTTTAATGATCCTGTGTCACTTTGAGGAACTAATTCCTGACTAACTTCTAATTTGGAATAAAGTGTGCTTTAACAAATAAAGAGAGAGAAAGTGGGTAAATTTGTAAGTTATAAACTGAGCAAAGGAAAAAGAGTGTTAAGTCAGGAAAATGAGTGAGAAGCAAAGCTGCATCAGATTAAATGCAGGCAGGAAAGCCATCCTGTTTTATATCATACAGAAGGGCAATCCAGAAATAAGGATTAAAAATAATTGAAGTGAAGCAAAAGCTAATTTTGTTTCTTTACTTTTCTTTCTCTTTCTGCTTCTTTCTTATTCTTTCTTTGTATATAAAATATATTTCCTTATATTTTATATGAGAGTTATATTCATAGCTTGGCAGTAGAACCAAGGAAATCTTGATCTGTCATCTTATTCATCTGTCTGTGTGAGTGAACAAGTCAACTAGTATTTGTTTTGTGTAGTGTGTTTGTGTAGAATTCAATTCCCACAGCCAGGTATATACTTTGTTCCTGATCTGGTAAAGTAATTATGATTTGGCTCATCCCTAAGACCATGATCAGACCCACTGACATCAACTAATGTGGCAATTAGTTCCATGATTGGTATGGAAAGGATGTTACATTTTTTTCAAGGCTTTTGCAGGTTTTTATTCTGAATTTTCCTCTGTTATCCTTCTCACTTTTGTTTGGTTATTTTTGTATTTTTTCCTCTTCCTTGTTTTGCAACTAGTCACCACCCAAGCTAAATGCTCAGTCCAACTGAGTTCCAAAAATGGACATAACACTTGCATCCTCAGCTGTTCGCTCAGCTCATGTGTTGCATCCTAGGGTTAAGCATGTCTATCCAATACTGTAGTAAGAAAGACTGAAGGATACTCAGTGCATCACAAACATTGTTCCTTACTTCATTGGTTATGCCACCAGAAGACTAAAGGAGAGGGGGAACCATGATCCACTAGCAGTTTTAGATTCCCAATGTCCAGATGTTTTAAAGGGAAGCCTAGTAGCAACCTGTAGCCTAAATACCTGTCTAAATTTGACCTTTGAGTCTTCATTGCTTTGCACCCTGTGAAGCTATTTGTTGCTCAGTGCAAAATGCCTCACTTGCAGTGTAATGGTTGGCCCAAGTGTGAGTAGCTGCTTCAGTTGAAGGTGAAGAGCTGGGTGTGCTCTTACTGTGTCATATGCTGAAGCCAGAAGTGCTGGAAGCATTCAAAACCACTGCTGATTTTTAAGATAGAAAGCATCAGATAGCTCCTCTGTTAACTAAAGCATGTTGTCCCTTTTTCTGAATATATGCAGATACCAAAATATCCAGCGAACTATTGCAACAGAGCGGACTGAAGATGATGCTGTAGTAAACAACAGGGGGGAGAGAGTTCCCACTGGAGGAGGAAGTGATTCTGAGGCAGAGCCTTCCCAGCCAACCTCAGGTATGGGGAAAAAAAGCTACTGAGTGGCACGGTCAGTGCTACTCAGTGATGGCATTCAGTTCTGGGGAAATCTGCATTTCCATGGGAGACTGGAACTTTATTATACTGGGTTGAAAAAGTTCATTACAAGGAAGGAGGTTTAGGCTTGAAGCCACAGGTTTGTGACCTGAAGCTACAGGTACAAAGCAAGGCACAAAGGGCCTCAGTTCTTTTTCAATACCTGCGAAGACATTAAAAGCATATTTACTTTGGTACAGGCCTATTTGAAATTCAAATGGGAAAAGCATCTGGTTTTTAGTCAGCTTAGTAGTTGCAAAAAGGACGCTGTTGTATTTTTGCTGCAGTGTGATCTCATCTTGCATTCTCTCTGGGCATGGCTTCTACACTGCCACATTTGCCCATGTGGTCACACCTTTAGAGGCCCTGGCATCAAGTGTGAAATACTTGGGGTTTTAAAACTGCAGTTTTGTGATAGCTATGATCTGATCTAAGCATGGGCTGCCACTGAAGGAGACACAGTTGTCTTTTTGCTCCTCACTAACTCACGTGACAGCACCCATACCAGAGCAGAGAACTGAAAAATAACCTTGTTTCTTGTACTTGATATTTACAGCCAGATTTGTTCTTTCATCTGGTTTATTAGATGACCAGACAAGAATGAGTGTCACTACAAAGGAGCAAAGAAGAATGTGTACCCAGGCAGTAGGGGATTGGCAGGGAGCATTTTTACTCTTTTTGGTGTCTCTTTGGTGTGTTATGAGTCAAACTCCTATTTTCTTAAAGCATTTGTGAAACCATAGCCTAAGTGTATTTTTCATGTGAGGAACACCAGCAGACTAGTACCCACTATGAAACCTGTGGACATGCAAAGATTAACTATGTGCTTACACCACCAAAATGAATGGCCAGTTCTCTACCTTTGGATGATTCTCACTTCCACCTTAATCCATGCTCTATGTTGTCTACTGGAAGTAAAGATAACTTCTTGCTGTCCTTTTGCCACCCCTCTGGAATTAGCATTGGCAAGAACCAGCACAATATCTGCTTGAAAATCAATTTTGACCAAGAATGTTTAATGTTTGATATTCAAAGCTTCTTTGCAGTCCTTCTGTATTGAAACTTAGGGGAGCCTTTTACCTACACTGAATGCTATAGAGAGAACCCAGTCCTCTCTGTTAGCAGCTGAAATGGAAATGAGGGACACATTGTATTATTAATATTTAAATTATAAGTACTGCAGTCATTACTAATCGTGTAATACGTGTAATCATTTACTATCGTAGCCTACATAATAAAACAGTAATTTAGCAGAGCTTCCTACCAGTAAGTCTTTTAGATCAGTTTATTATGTAACACTCACTTTTTTTGTTTTAACCTTGAAGAGCGAATGAGTATAATGTCATCTTATTAGTAAAAGGTTTCTGCTACAGATAATTATTTTGCTTTTAGGAGAAAAAGTCAATATTGTGTAAAATGCCACGAATTAAAAGATCAATGGTGATGTAAACCACACTAGAGTAAGAGAAGGCTGCAGTATGATGCATTTGCTATTTGCCTTTTAATTTAAATGAAAGATGTCAAAAGAAATACAGTTTAGGCACATTCATCCAGATTCTAAGCCAGTACAAATCAAATCTAGTCTGCAGTTTTAAGTGGACAGAATAATATGATGTGTCTAGCAGGAAGAAAAAAAGTTGTAGTTGCTAAGAAAAAAGTAGGAATCTGAATTTGTTCTGTTGATGACATCTGCATCCAGTTTCCTTGGACTGAAAATAAAAGTTGGCCTGCATTTAAAGACACCAGAACTGCACACTCAAACCATAATCCCATGGTAAGAAGCATTTTTCTGGTGGCTGTGGAAGGTCAAGGAGTTCCCACTTCTACAGAGTTTACAGTCCCAAAGTGTTCAGTTTGGCTCCTGTGCTTCATGAATTGATACAGATTGAAAAGAATCTCTTTTTGTCTGTTCATTTTTTAATATTTTTTTTTCCTTTGCCATGCAAGTCCCCAAAACCATGGACTGGCCAAAAATAATGCAATTACAAGTAAAGGGCAGTGCTTTGCAGGACCAACATGGCCGTGAGTGGCTTAGCAAGGGGCTTCCTTACCCCAGTCTTGCTCCCAAATGGTCTCTGCTGGTGAACCCCTTTGGCTGGGTTGAGAAATCAGATCTCTCTAAAATCAACAGTGGAGGGAACCAGTCAGGACCTGAATGACAGTGTTGAACCAAATCATCAGCTGGTAAAAATAGTTGTGCTCACTTTGATATTTAGAGACAGCAGTAGATACAACACAGAGTTTTATAAAGTAGAGAAGAGCATCCAGAATCTGACCTTTAAGCACTGCAGCACTAGCCAGGTGAACATCTATCAGTTTGCCAGCAGGCTTGTCTTGGAAACACAAAGAAGTTACATGCATTGGGCAGGATGGTGACTTTTTTATAGCATCTTTTTTGCAGCCATTCAGTAAATGTTAAGTGATAGACTGTGCTTGCCACTATGATTTTGCTGTGTTTTTGTGGGTTTTTTCTGTCCAGAGATTAGGAGGGAAGGTTCCCTTTCTCCTGTGAATTCTCAAAAAATCACCTTGTTGCTGCAGTCTCCAGCTGTGAAGTTCATCACCAATCCTGAGTTCTTTACTGTGCTGCATGCAAACTATGTGAGTAATTATTTATTTGCTCTCTCATGCTACTGATTTCTGAATCCCAGTGTTGTGCCCCAGGCTGTTTGGGGAGAACACACATTGAGTTTGAATTGTGTGACTCAGGGCTCAGTTGTCCTTTCTGAGCACCAGACCAGGTTGAGGACAGTACAGGCAGGCTGCTCCAAGGAGACCCTTGCTGGGATTCTGCATCACACAAGGAATCCTCTGCTACAGAGAAGCTCATTAATTGACCCTTCCAAAATAAGCAGGAGCCCTTGGTTTTGGCTTGGCTTGATTCTGTTGTCTGTTGCTGCATGGAGTGATGTTGTTACTTTTCAAGCTATGTTCCTGAGAAGTACTACTCAGATGCCATCAAGTCTCAAGGAAACAGAGGGAAAAAAACCTATTAACTCCTGCAGTTTGCACTCCCAAGAAGTAAATGGCCATAATGCAGTGAAAGAAATACTGACTTGAGTCAATGTAGCTATTTTGGAAAGAACAAGAAGGAAAATTAATTTTCAAAAATTCAAATAGTTTTGTATTTTTCTATTAATGCAATAAATCTGCATGTTTTCTTGCAAATCTAATGTGGAGTGAAAAAAATATATATAATAGGTCAACCAGGAGGAAGCAGATAGGGAAATCTCATAAGCAGATGCATCCCTAGTTTTCAGTATCTTGAAGATGTTCTACTAGGCATCAGCACATGCCTTCTGAATATTTGGAAAACCATTCATTTCCGGGTAGAAATGACTTTTTTTTAAAAGGAAAAAAAATTAAAACACTTCTGGTCTACAGGTCTTTAGCAAACTACAGATATCAGGTTTTGGCTGTGGTGCTTTGTGGGTCAAAGTCAGCTGTCCATCTCCAAGCATCTGTCAGAGATTGAAATCCTGGAGAGAAAGGGATATCTTAGCTCATCTGACACTAACTGAACTAGGTTATGGAGTACATGTAATTTCTTGCATTGACAGGGTGTTATATGATTTATAGCTGGGAGCAATATCATTTTCATTTGGTGTAGTTATTTGCAAAATGAGCAACTGATTCCATAGTGGTGTAAGGAACAGCTCAAAAGAGACTGAATCCCAATTTTATTTTTCACTGAAATAAAAAAAACCAAGAGAGGTCTGGAGTTTGAGCTTATAAAGTTGTCTCAAATATGAGAGCCAGAATAATCTGTTTAAACCTCTGTCAAATAGTCATACAGATTCCACTTCTACAGAAATAATAGCCCACATAACTTTTGGCTTAACACAGCTGTAATATTATAACCACAAGCCCTTATTAAAACTTCAAGCTATTAATTATGCCAATGAAGTTGGGATTGGAAAATACTATCCAGCAGTTGGAATTAAAAGGGAAAGTCTCTCATTTTTCAGATATTTTATTTCCATGGAAGGATAAAACTATATTATATTTTTTGCTTCCCTAGTGCAGCTGAGAGATACTCAGACAGTCATTGACCACGTGTTAGATCAGAACACAACTTCTGTCATGGAGAAGGCTGGACTCTTAGCAATTTGTGACCATGAAGCTTTCCTGGGTCATGACCAGGTCATATCTTCAGGGCAGAGATCTTGTCTCTGATTTTGTAACATTTACCAACCTTACCATAATTATGGACCCTGTGGTGCAGGGAATTTTCTCTTCTCAGTGCTACCACCACAATAAATCCTTACATAATAAAGATAAGACTTGTAAATAGTTTATTGCATTATAGTGGTTTAAATGCATTAAAGGACACAGAAATGGATAAATCAAAGCTGTTGGGGCAGATTCTCTGGGCAGATTAAAGGCGCACACCCTGGTGCTCATTTCACTGGAGATACAAGTCCTTCAGTGATCCTCTATTACTCTAGTGAGTAATTAAGTCCTTTGGGCTGACCAGCAGAACCAATGTATTCATTTTTTTCTCCAGCAAAAAGCTCAGAAAGGTTGCAGGTTTTTGTAAAGGTTCATACCTGTCTTAAGGAGCTTTTTCCCTGAAGTCACAGATCACAAGAGCTACGTGTGGACAAGAAAAAGTGTTGTCACCCTAAGAGTATTTTGTGGTGCTTTATCACTGTGGCAACAAATACAGTTCCCTTTGGTCCCTATCCTGCAACCATATTGGCACTAACTCACTTAGATCTGCATCAGGGTGCATTCCTCTAAGAGGTGTATTTAATGCCCATTGTGAGGTACTACTAGCTGCCTGAGGGGTGGCATTCATCTGACTCATGAGAACCTCTCCATCTGACATGCTTTGTAGTCACTGCAGAAACAAATACTCCCTTCCAGGAAAAAATTCTTACCTCTCACAGTGTCTGTTTCTGTCCTCTGGTTAAAGTGACCATAAAGAAGGTAGCAACCTTAGATGTAGACATCTGCACTGCAGTCTCCTCTTAAGTTCATCCATCCTATCACAAGCATCTTGATTTGAATTATAGCATAAATACATGTTTATGGCTGTCTTTACATCTCTCTGGCATCATTCAGTCACACAAGCAGTGTTTCTCTTGGCCAGTGACAGCAATTAAATAGCCACATTCATCTTCAATGTGCTACGTTTTAGCTGACCATCCTTTAGAAAAGTGTTTATGTACAAGCTAACGGTGCTTAATGTGGGGGATGTTCCACCGTCCAGATATTTCTTACCCCTCGGTGTTCATATAAAGTAGTTAATCAAATCAGAACAATGAAATGGAAATGGTTCTTGACTCTTAACAGGATCTGTTTCAGCTCTTTGGCCTTATGTCTCATGAAATAGCCAAACGTGTTGGTTTGAGGTCAGAGTTGGTTTTCTTCACTTCTGTTTTCCATCTCATAGAGTGCCTATCGAGTCTTCACTAACAGCACCTGCCTGAAGCATATGATTCTGAAGATTCGTAGAGATGCTCGTAATTTTGAGCGCTATCAGCACAACAGAGACCTGGTAAATTTTATCAACATGTTTGCTGATACCCGACTGGAGCTTCCACGTGGCTGGGAGATAAAAACTGACCAGCAGGGCAAGGTAAGAGCGCTGACAAAACCAATCACTTGTTTAACACAGCACATCAGGCTACTTTGTCATTAAAGGTTCCTTCCTTCTTGAGTCAAAATTGGTGAAGGTTTGGTTTAGATGACACAAGTAGCAAGCAGAGTTATTTTAGAAGTGGAAAAACCTTCAATAACAAATGTTTCAAAGCACAATGGTGACCCTGGAACTTTCTGTGTAATGTTACACCACAGCCAAGGCAGCACTGGGTTAACAAAAAAGTTTGAGCCAGTGTTTGGATCTGTCATGACTGCAAAATTTGACTTAGGGTCTCTGCCTCCAGTGAAGCTTTGCTGAGTGACTTCTGGAACAACCAAATAGGCTAAAGCAGTGTTCCTTGGTAGTTTTATTACCTTCTGTATTGTTTGCTTCCCAGGCATTACACTTGATTTTGACCTACATAGCTTCAGGTATTTTCTAAGAGATATTCTAGCTTCAGCTAAGAAAGTCATTTGCAGATGACTTCCAAGGACTGTACCCGGACAGGGTACTTCTGACACACAACTGCCAGCAGTTTTCACTTTACAATCCCACAATACTATCACAACGTTGGCATTCTCACCAAAACAACATTGTACCTGTGTGTTTCAGTCTTTCTTCGTTGACCACAACAGCCGTGCTACCACTTTCATAGACCCCAGGATCCCACTGCAGAACGGTCGTCTCCCGAATCACCTGACGCACCGGCAGCATCTCCAGCGGCTCCGAAGCTACAGCGCTGGAGAGGTAATGGTGCTGGTATCAGTACAGTTACTTTTAACAGCAGAATCAAAACCACTACTTACCTTTCAAATGGACTTTAAAAGATTGTCTTGTGGATTTTTATCTTCCAAAGGAAATAAGGGATTTTTTATATTAATTTTTTTTCCGAAAGGTTTATCTTGGAGCTTTCTGGTAATGAAGGTTTATGTTTTGACCATTTTCAGAACAAAATAATAAACAAGTAAAACTGAATAGTCAAAATTGAATGATGGCAAAATAGATTTTAAATGAAGAATCCGTATTTGACATCCTGGTCTTGTTTTAGTAAAGGGAAGTAAATGCCTGTTTTATAGCCTGATACTTCAGCAGCCTCATGTCTTACTTCATTCCCTGCTGTGACACTGTGCTCTGAAGAGATACACGCCCTAGCAGATTTACCAATGTATTTTGGGGTTTGCTTCCCTAGCTTTCAGTTGCATTAAACATCTTTCCTGTTTCATGGGTATGATTTTTATCACTGAGGGGCATGAGCAGAATTGATAGAAGCATAAATCCTGGGTTTGTGTCATGGATTTATGGAGGAAAAAGTTCTAGCAATCACATTCTTCATATAGCAAATCCATACGGTTGAAGATTTGTGAAGATTGAAGCTGAAGAGGAGTAGAGATGAATTATGGCCAAAGGATCTTCCTCTTCCAGAAAAAGTCTAGAGAAATGCTTCTGAAAATAAGATTAAAATTTATTGCAGAAGGTCCAGTCTGAACACTTCCCACTGCCAAATAGGGTTCTGATCACAAGTGGTGTTCCCCAAGGTTCAGTGTTGGGGCCAGTTCTTTTTAGTACCTTGATCAATGATGGAATAGGCTGCCCAGAATGGTGGTTGAATTGTGAACCCTGGAAGTGTTTAAAAGACAGGTAGATGTGCTGTTTAGGAATATGGTTTAGCACTGGACTTGGTAGAGTTAGGTTAATGGTTGGACTCAGTGATCTTAAATGCCTTTTCCAACCAGAACAGTTCTGTGATTCTTATACTAGGGCATGAGGTTAGTACTTTAGGAACAAAAGCAGACTGGGAATGAGTAGCTGGCCCATCTTGGTTGAATACAGCAATATGTTTTCTGTAAACAGAAGTATACCAATGGATCTGTTTCAGTCATCTTCCCACCAACTTAGCAGCTTCCCTCTGCCAACAGCCTGCAGCTTAGTGTTACTATTGTGACTGAATTATTGACATGAATGTGAAAGTCACCTGCACGATGATTCATGTTTGGGCCCATGTTTGCCTGGGTCTCTCTTACAAATTCATCCTGTCAAGGACAGACACCCCGCTGAGCTACTCCGATGGCATAGCCCCCAAAATACACTTGGTTTTGCAAGTGCTGTCAAGGCTGGCAAAGAACAAGTACAGGGAAGGGATTGCAAAGCATTGAATACTTTTGAGTAACAATTCTCTGTGGAAATTGTAAGCTGTTCATCAAGGCCACTGATTTGGCATGATCAGCCAGTGAAAGGCTTCTGTCTAGGGAGCCATCACTGCTGGCACCTTCATCTCACAGCTTCTGCTCTAGAAGTATCTGCTGCTCTGCTGGAAAGATTCCCACTGATTTCCCAGGGCTTTGGATCTGTGCCTAAAAGCCCACCATTCACAAGTAAAAGATTCATCCCTTTGTAATTCAACCCATTTATTAAAAGCTGCATGTTCCATGCCATTTCTTCCAAGTATATTTGGATGTGCTTTTGTCGTATAAATCATGTCTTTAGGGACACACTTGGGGCTTTGTCCTGGTGACGTGTCAGCAGTCTACAGTCCAGCTGGTTTCTTTGAGTAGGTCGTGTGGCCTCTGGAATCTGTCACCAGGACAGTATGAAGGACCAAGAAAACAACCACTGGTTTTGAACATAATGTGCAGATGTCAAATGAACCTGAAGAAGAACAGAACAGTGCAGCTTCAGTCATCATGGTTTGCAGGTGCCAGGGAGAGTATAGAAAAGAGCCAGGGTAATGAGAGGGAAAACTCTACCCGGTCTTGGCAAACACAGCTGATATCCTGCCCAAGTGCCAAAATGAGTTGCCAGAGTGTCATGTGGACTTCCCAGGGACGTTGTGACACTGAGTGATCAGTTGAGGAAAAAGCAGACAAAAATCATAGCCCAAAGTGGGAAAAAAAGAAAAACCCTGGCTTTACACACTCAGCAATGGCCATTAGCTGAGTCACTGTCATGAAATTATTATGGTTCTAAGAAACTGTGATTTCAGTACTCAACAGTGGACAAAAAATGAAATGTAATGTCTGAAATTCTTAGAAAATCAGTAGGAAGATCTGTTTAATCTAGGACAGGACAGGCCTTTTGGTAGTAAAAGGCAAACCAATTCAATGATAATAAGGCAGGGTTGAAATTCAGTGAGAATAGTTAAACAGAGGAACTAATAATTACGTGAGTATTGAGTCTTCATTTCTTCGTACTTTCAGGCCAAAACACAGTGCAAAAGCCAGTTTTGTCTTGGTCACCAACAAGTTTCTGAGCTCCTTGGCCAGAGGCACTCAAGTGAATAGGTTGTGGTGTTGAAGTAAAGACAGTGATCTGCAGTCCTGTCCATGACATCCACGAATCTTTTGTTCTTCGCTCATCAAAATGTTGCCTTGACTCCCACCTAACAATCTGTGGTGTTGAACAGGCTACCTTGAAACACTAATTAAGGTTTGATTTTAGTATTTCAAATATACTTTTAAAGTTCCCTCATGAGACTGAAACATAAAAATATTCTTTCTCAAAGATGTTAGTTTTCTTTGCTTAATGAAATTTGAGTCCATTCTCAGTAGAGACTAGAAGTACCAATTATCAGAGAATTGCAGAATCATAGAGTGGTTTGGATTGGAAGGGCCCTTAAAGATCATCTAGTTCCATCCCCCCTGCATGGACAGGGACACCTCCCTTTAGACCAGGTTGGTCAAAGCCCCATCCAACCTGGCCTTGAACGTTTCCAGGGATGGGGCATCCATGACCTCTGGGCAACCTGTTTCAGTGTCTCACCACCCTCACAGTGAAGAGCTTCCTCCTAATATCTAACCTAAATCTCCCCTCTTCCATTTTGAAATCATTACCCCTTATCCTATCACTACATGCCCTTGCAAAAAGCCCCTTCCCAGCTTTCCTGTAGCCCCTTCAGATACTGGAAGGCTGCTATGAGGTCTCCCTGGAGCCTTCTCTTCTCCAGGCTGAACAGCCCCAACTCTCTCAGACTTAAAGATTGGAAATAAAAACTGGAACATGTTACGGGAACAGGGAACAGGGAAAGGGCAATGACACATGGGATGGGGAACAAACATAAACAAAAGCTGATCTCAGTGACCACAGATATAAGTGTCCAAGGGTTCCTTGTGGCAGAGCTGACTCAGGAAAGGAGTCAACAGCTCTTCTCAGCACCTGATGGATTTGGATCCTGCAAAGCATGTGGGGAGCTGATGAGCTCAAGCCTCTCTCCATGACCTCTAGGCACAGCGAAGGGGGCAGCTTTGATCCTCCTGGCTTTTATAGAGTATGGCAGGAAATGGGAGGGAATATGGACCCTGCTCTGTTCTGAACCCCTGAATTCCTCAGGGTCCGAAAGAACCTCTCTCTAGGTCCTCGTATTGGTCCCATAGAATTAACCTGTCCCCCCTCAAGCCATAGCAAATATTTATCTTTTTCTTCATGTTGAAATACTCCTATAAATTAAGGACTTCTGTAAAAACATTTTATGTCCATTTAAGTAGATGCTTGATATTAAATGGTAATATATATTAATTGGAAAAAATGCTACAGATTATTTAGTAAGTACTTCTTTAAGGGTGTCAGGCTTTTGCAGGAAAAAGATGGTTGATGCTGCTCTTGCTTATCTGGTTTTTGAAAGAAAAGTTTAGATAGCAACACTAGCCATCAGTATCTACAAGAACATAAGTCACCAAGTGCTGAATTTCCCTGTGATGCTGCTATGAACAGAACAGGTTGGAAGCACTTTCCATTCCATCTAAGAGACTTTCTGTCTGTAATGGAAATTAACACCTATGATTACAGAGTATAGATTTTAAAGACAAAAAAAAGAAAGAGGCAGGCATCTGTAATGAAGAGGCAAGATTTTCTGGTTGGCAAGAAACGTGGAGGAAGTACTAGGATACAGCAGTGTATAAATCTCCTTACTGACCCAAACCACAACAAACAAGCAGCCTGACTCAAACAGGCCAGAGCCTCTCAAATTCAGCAGTGATATAAAACCCAGGAAAAGTCTATTATATCATTGAAAGTCTCCTGTGATAGTTTGGACTTCCCACTCTGGTTGCAATATGTCAGGATCAATTGCAAAGCTGTTAAACCCTGCCATAAATCTGTCAGGTTACCCTGCACTAAATGAACCAGGTCACTGAATCATTAGAGGGCCCACTTTATTTTTTTTAATTAGAGAATAGTGTGATAATCTAAATTAAATTATTCAATTAGGAAGTCAAAGCAGACAAGGCGATTGTGATTAAACACTGAATTGGGCCAATCAATTTTACTTTATTAGCTAAAAGATTGGAAAGAGGAGTGTTAGCAAAAAGGAAGTTAATTGAACGGCCGGGACTTTTCATGTTGTTTTGCCAGGGAAAAATTGTTTAGAGGTGTAAACGTGTAAAGACCATGATCCAAACACAGCATTAGTGATGCCTAATAGTGGTCACAAGGAGAAGTACAGCACAACAGAGTGTGCAGTTTATTATAAGGTGTGTACAGAACTGGATACTTACCATCTAGATTACTTCAGCTTCATTACTTCAGAATTGGAAAGAAGGGACAATGAAAGCAAAGATCTCACTTCACGGGCTCGAGTCATGTTTCCTTTCAGATTCATGCTTCAGGAGACATGTGTCCAGGCACACAACTCAGTAGCACTGGAAAGCTAGCCCAAAGGAAAACAAAACAAGACAAAACCAGGTGACATGAGCAGGGGAAGGATACAGTTGCAGGCTGGGCAGGAGTACCATAAGTGGCTTGCAAATATAAACTGGTGCTAATATTTGTGGGGGATGGAGGTGTAGCTCCTCTGTTACACCTCTGTTTCCTCCTTCCTACCACCTATCCAGTAAATCTATGTGTAGCAACACGGGTGTGGAATTTGCCAAACGTGAATCAGAAACCATCCTTACAAACAAGGGAAGCAATGGAAGAAAGAACATGTCTTGCACCTGAGCTGCCTCATTCTTCCATAGCATAGAGTCAATGCCATGAAGGCCACATAGTGCCAGTCAGGGTGGATGCCTGGGTTGCAGGACAAAAGCTGCCTAAGCCAGACTTGCAGTGTCAGAAGGCCTGTGGGGCTGTGAGAAGGAGACAAAAGCAGAAGATTTAGCACAGCACAGAGACATGGTGAATTGTGTATGACCTGCTTGAATGTTCTTCCTGCTTTCAAAGGTGAGAAAGGTTGGACCAGTCCATTAAATACTGCAGGCTTGACTGTTCTCCCTAACACTAGGATAACTTTTGTCGCCAGGAGATGCATACCAGTATAACATGGGTGCAAGTGAAATATGACTGAGTGATGGAGCAAAACATTTACTGTGTACTTTCACAGCAGTTTTGTGTTTTCAATTACAGTATGCTTAATTAGAATAATAAAGTTTTTTAATTTTTTAGCCTGTGTATAGACTCTTGTCAAGTGCATTGAAGTCTATCTTACTGTATATAAACATTTTATGCTTTATGTGCTCCAAAGGCAACTTGCCAGTCACATTTAGCTTCTCAGCTTTCATTTATATCCAGTTGGAAGACCTGACATTTGGCTGCATCACTGAAAATGGGTTGGCATCATTTGCTTGGATGCAAAGTTAAGCCTTTAAACTATTGTAGTAGGAGCAATTTCTTCCTGAAGTCTTTGCCAAGCACTACAATTTATGCAGAGAGAAAGGGGCAGCTGTTAGCACAGTAGAATGGCAAGAGGAATTCCTAATGCATCTTGTCCTGCAACAAGATGTCCTCACTCTGATTTTGTAGCAGTGCTGCTCTGTTGGTTTCACCATGGCCATATTCTAGAGGAACACATAAGAGAGAGGTGGGTTCCCCTCAGCTTGCACAGGTACCTGAAGAGTTACCCAGCAAGTAATGACTGACTAAAGAGAGATTACCAGGCCTCACTGTATAGCTTTTAATATTCTCATACTTTCCAACCTTCTTATGTATCTGCCTTCCTGACATGATTCCTTTCTGTGGATCTGTGTTTAGGACAGTGGCATTCTTTAAGGGGCTCAGTTAAGTAGCAGTTATAAATTTCCTTTTTACTCCTCTTTTTATCAGTTCTTCAGAGAATGCTCTTTATTCAGTGTATACAAGTCAGCTTCTATTTCTGGTTATGCAAGTTAGGCTGGCAAGCCCCTTTTGTGATAGTGTAACCCTTTTCTGTCCTGTGATGTACATAGATTCACCTTCCTCATGTTATTTTCAAAATTATATTTCCCTTCAACAATGCTGAGTGAACATGTTGCAGTGTTGTGGAGTTTTTTCTTTATTCAAATTAACATTTCTGTAAAAACCTTGAAGTAAATGCTGTTATGCTAGAACAAGAGACTGTATAGTATTACAGATATTTTCTTTTCATTGAACAAGGGAACTCTATCACTGCAATGACTTTCTAAGCTTGCATGTACTTTGGGACTCTGGTGCCTTCACTGCATCATCAAAGAGGTGTGACAGCTGCAGCTAACAGTGTCCCTCCATTTTGAAGCACAGGATTACCTGGAGTTTTTTCACCTGGCTGAAGCATAAAGCTATAATTTTCATGCAGGTTTTCTGTCCTCCAATCAGTCAGCAGCATGTAGCATTCTGCAGGTCACAGCAATAAAGATAAGAAACCTTTATACTGACAGATGTGCTAACCAGTGGTCAGTTCTAATCAATCTTTTCCTCTCTGCTGTTCTAGGCCTCTGAAGTCTCTCGAAACAGAGGAGTTACTCTGTTGGCCAGGCCAGGCAATAGCCTGGTAACAGCAATTCGAAACCAGCACCATCAGGAGGCATTACCTCTGGGTAAGCCAAGTTTCTCTTCTCAAAGCAGTGCTCACAAAGATGCTTTTAGAGCCTCGATGCGGCCATGACCCCTCAATGGTAAATAAAGGTTCTGTATTACTGTGGTTTTTTCCTTTTCCAGCTTACAATGACAAGATCGTTGCGTTTCTACGCCAACCCAACATTTTTGAGATGCTGCAGGAGCGTCAGCCCAGCTTGGCTAGAAACCATGCACTCAGGTATTTCCAGACTGCTGAAAACAAGTTCCAGGAAGGACTGTTTATAGTGGGGAAAAACACATTCCAGTAACTGTAGTGCAAAAGGTGAACTTCGGCCCCATATGGAACTGTCACCATTCAAGAGTAGGTGTGGACCACCAGAATCTGTGTAGTTACCATACTTATTTTCCACAGACACCCAAGAAGAACCAAAATAACTGTGGCCAAATAGTGACACATCTAGTTTTCATTCTGAGTGTTACTGAATGGCAGAAACTGTTGTCACCAACAATTATCACTTTGCTTTTCAGATGAGAGAGGTAAAATTGGTTTTGGATGGAAGTCAGCAGCAAACCCCAGCAGCTTCAGCATAATCAGGATCTCATGTCATGCTTGGATTTACACCCGTGCCATGGACATAGTCACCCAGATTTTATAAAGAAATAGGAACATTATGAAGTAGATTGTACTCCTATCTCTCATCTTTCACACTTATGACTTAATGGTAGCCCTTTCAAAGTACTTACATTTTATCTTTCATTTTCTTAAGCCTGTTCCTTTTCTATTAGCTTAAATTAAAAATAAAAATAAAATAAAATAATAAAAATTTAAAAAAAAAACTACACCAAAAAAAGCCCCACACAGAACCAAAAGCCAGTACCATTTAAATTTATTCTAATTCCAAAGGTTACATTAATTGTTTTGGCCAGGAACCCAGGCTGGCATCAGTCAGTCTCAGCAATGCCAGCGTGCACCAGCTATGACTTTGACCAAGAATTTGGTTTGTACTGTGCAGTAAAATGTCCAGCTGCAGGACTGGTAAAGGAGAGAAGGACCTTCAAGTTCCTGCAGAGCAGTTTCTGCTGATAGCTTTACTGATGTGTTGTTTACCTGTGAGGGCCAGACAAAGAGTTCTTTGGTTGTAACGATTAAACTTTCTTCCTGAAGGAATGAATACATTCAAATAAGATGAGGGAGACAGAATGAAAAATGCTCCCAGTATTCAAGATGGACATTTCTGTAACTGAGAAATTTTTATCTTCACCATCAGATTATTCCAGACTTTTTTTTTTTCCCTCAGCTGTAATTTGAATTCTCATTTCTCAGAGAACAGATGATGCTTTTATCTCCTTTTGAGCAGGGAACAAAATTGACTAGTGATAGGGACTAGACAGCTTAGCCAGTGTGTAATGAGATTTGTAACAGGATATTGAGCCCTTCACCTCCAGGTCATTGCTTTGATTATACTTTAGGTCAGGAGTGATTTGAAGCTACCAACTAGTGCATATACAGCAGGTCTTAGTCAAACTCCTGGGAGAAAAATGTCTGCCTTTTCCAGGGCTTAATTCTGCAATACATTGCAGCCCCACTCAGCAAGGTACTAAAGCACATCCTTGATTTGAGGTAGAATCCTTGGATTTGATACTAGAATAAATATTCTTGAACACTGCAATGCTTTAGAAACACCCTGCAGACTGGGATGTAGATCTCTCTCTTCTGTGGTCTGCCAATAGGACACCATCCTATGTGTCCCCCTCTTTTTTGAACAAAAAAAAAGTATGATTTACACAAGTACTGTGTAACCTCTGCGTGGTCAATTAATATCAAGTATATGTTATAGTGTTCATTGCCAGATAGGGCTGACAGAAGTAAAGGAAGTGCTATTACATGAAATTCAGTTCTTGAAAGGTAGTATATTAGTTGTAGCCTTAAAAAGTCTGCCATTGACCTTAGCTATAGTGATATGTAAGAGCTTGGAGGACTAAGAATCATTCAGTTTCCTAAAATGTGGTGTTAAATCTCTTGCTTTTGGACCAGGAATCTGGGTGATGTAAATATTCTTTTTTACAAGTTTGTTAGTGAGATTAGAAAAAGAATCAGGCAGTTGAGATGTTTTCCATTTTTGTAATACAAGAAAGAGCAGCTGGCAAAATGCCAAGGAATAAGCAACTCGATGCATAACTCATGCCTTCATAATGGCATGTTGTTGGTTGGGGTTTTTTTTTCCTTTCTTCTCTTCTCAATAATATTTCATTTATGTTTCAGGGAGAAGATCCATTACATTCGGACAGAGGGTACACATGGGCTTGAGAAGTTGTCCTGTGATGCAGATTTAGTAATTTTGTTGAGGTAATCAGTTTTAGGAAAAGCATAATGTCATTACTTATGGTACCATGCAAGCTGGCTGGCTGTTTCTCAGCATAATTGAAAATATTTTGTTAAATCTTCCAGTCATTTGTAATTAGGATTCACTGCTAGTGATAGTCACCCAAAAATAATTCAGCTAGAATGTATCTGTCAGCTCTTACTTCCTGGAAGGCAGCCTCCATCAGTGCACTTAACTCCATCCCCAGCCAGCTCAATCAATATAGCTTTTACCATCAAATAGCAGATAAAAAAGAATCAGGTCAAAATATTTTCTTTTTAAAGGAAAAGCTCTTGGTTTCCTTCTTTTTTCTTTTTTTTGTTTTTTTAAAGAGGAAAAAACTTGTCTTCCTCAGTACAAGTGAATAGTTTGTAAAAAGCATCCAGCTCATTAAATTGCTAGTTTTACTGCAGCAGTGTTGCACACACACACACACACACAGGGCCATGTCACACTAATGAGACCTCAATGGGCACCTTCGTTTGGCTAATGCAGATAAGGCTTAGTTTTTATTGGGACCAGGGAGCTTGGTCTTTAGGTCCAAGCAACGTTCTTTTTTAGCTCAGAGAAGGACTTATTTTGTTGTCTTGCTCTTACATGGAAAACATTGCATTACCCAGGTGCATTAGGCTATATAGCACTGCCTAATGTAAAATGTTTATCACTTACTGCCATCAGATTAATCCAGATGGTCAAGGAGCTAAGCTCTAAGAAAACGTATGACCCAAGGAAAACAACCTGGGAGACAGATGTGTGTATCTTTGCTTCTTGCTTCTAACTTGTTGAAGTTGTCCCTGTTTACTGCACAGCCTTAGATCTTAACTTTCTATCAGTAGAGTGAGCCACTATGTTAGCATAAAACGTCTAATAAAATGAATCTTGTTGCTCTTTGTTACTGCTGACCATGCCTGATTTGGGAAATGTTATGAAATCATGAGGTCAGAGGTGTACCCAAACTTATGACCACAGAAGAGTTGCACCATTCTGCATGTTTTCATTCCTTCATGTGATGAATGTGAACCAATCCTCTCCCTATCACTTTTTCCACGCAGCCTTTTTGAAGAGGATATTATGTCCTACATACCACTGCAGGCTGCCTTCCATCCTGGTTACAGTTTCTCTCCTCGCTGCTCACCCTGTTCATCACCCCAAAATTCTCCAGGTAAGGGGATGGGGAAAATAGTACAAAATCTTGCCTTTGTGGTATTTCTCCTAATAAATACAAAGGGACAGGTTTGGGACCAGCATGAGATACAGCCTGGTAATTTCAGTGCCCACTCCAAATCTGACTCCAGCTGGTTTTGTTGGCTAAATTGCCATTGCTGTTATCTGTTGAAATGTTAACACTAAAGGAGGCACAGAGATCAAAAATGATCCATATGGAAGAAGGTATTTTCTTGCTTTCTATAATGTTGGAAAGGATTAGAGTAAGGGAATGGTGCACCCCATGGTGCACATAGAAGCACATTCATGTTATGTGACAGAAGCAAAGAGCAGCTGCCCAATCTAAGGTGTCCTGCAATACCTCCAGTACTCCTGTAAAGTTCAGTCTCCTTTGCTTGGTCTTCCAAAGACTTCTCATCAAGACTCATCTATTTTAAGACCTGAGGGGATCGTCTTGATCATCTAGGGTGACCTAGCCCATTGACTTAGGTTAGACAGGAAACATACTTTCCAGAAAGACATGCTGAGAAGGTTATTTCCAGCTGAGCTATGTCTCTGTAGTTCTTGTTTATTCTATGGAAATTTGAGGATTTAATGTCTCCCTTTTGCCAAGATATACAGCCCCCACCACAGTCTCACTGCATGGCTGTGTCCAGTGGCCATTTTGAGAGAACTGACAGAAGTGTGATCTGAAGAAATCCATTTTTTGGCTGAGCTTTTTGAACATTGGTTTAAGTTATCTGGTTTCAAACTAAATTAATGGCCAAGAGACCATCAAGTCTCAGAGATGACTGTGGATGGTTTCTTGATGTGACAAAGTTAAATGCTGAACTCTTGTCTGTAGGAGGACAGTGTTTTGCTAGAATGTCCTATTTCCTTAATGAGTTTTAACATCATTTTAATATAATACCCCTTCTCTACATCAGGACAGATCATAAACAAGTCTCCTGCAAGATAAAAATCTAAGTATTTGGTGAGAATGTAATTTGGGAGAATATTAAAAGAACTACACTGGTCTTTACCTGTTCTTGTGACAACACTAGAAGGGCAAACACTCATTTCTGGCAGCATACTGTCTGCTTGCTCATT
>NW_009953920.1:2343707-2410616 GCF_000747805.2 Chaetura pelagica
CCTGCTGAATGGGCCCAAGGCAGACACAAAATACATTTTGGAAGGTCTGTCTTAAAACATGTCCCAGAACACATGAACAAGAAGGATTTCTTGCACAGATGGTGTTTAAATGTTCTATTCCTTAAGTTGTTTCAGAGATTGGCAGGGGAGTGAGAGGTGTATTATATAAACAGAGGCTGGTACTCCCTTTGTTTACCCTGCTACAGAAGCAGTAATTCCATGGACATCCAATGGATTGAATCCAGGAGAAGTTTGGGGCTAATCTCAGAAAGCTGTGAGTTCATGTACACAGGAAACTCACAGCCCTCCCTCCCATAAATGTTTTTTAAATGAAGGGTGTTACAGAGAGTCTTTAGAGGAGTACTTTGAACCTAATCACAACATTGTGAAGAAATTCACCTTTGAGGCATCTAGAAAAGCCTAATGAAACAACTCACTCAAAGCCCATCATGGTCAAGTAGTATGTGCACCAGTGGATGCAACTTCATTAACTTCTCTCAGGTTGAATGCCTCTCTCTGCCAGCCCTTGTTTACCTTCAGCCTCACAGGTTCACACAAGACTCAATCATTAGATCTCTATTTCTGCCTCCCTTTGCAGGTTAATCATACGACGTGACCACTTGCTGGAGGGCACCTTCAACCAGGTAATGGCCTATTCACGCAAGGAGCTCCAGCGGAACAAACTCTACGTCACGTTTGTTGGCGAGGAAGGGTAGGGAACCACTAAATGCTCTTGTGAAGTAGCTGTGTTATGTTGCAAAACACTTGCTGGGCTGTCTGAGGCTGAGCCTCTCTTGTTACGTAGTGTTTCTTTGGTTTTGTTTAAACTGTGAGGGATTCATCTTATATGAATATCAGGACATAATTAGATCAAACATTTGTTAAAAATAACAGTAGTAATAATACTTCATTATCCTCTAGCACCTTCCATCTGCATGTCTCAAAGTGACAATTTAAGTGGTTAAATCTAATGCCATCTTGTTGCCATAGGTATTTTGACTGGCTGGAAGGCAAAATTTAACTGCAGGCCCTTGTTTACACACTGAATCAGTCTTGGGGTTATCATTTGAGATCAAACCTTTACCCCCTTTGGATCTGGTTCTCAAAGCAAAAATTTTGGCTTTGCATGCCACCTAATCATCATTTGTTATCCATATCTGGATTTCTTCTTTCTGGCTGAAGTGAGAAACCTGAGTGCTGCTCAGTCTGTACAGTTTAATTCACCCAATTGGAAGCTGAAGGCAGTAGGCCTTTTCTCAGGAGACTTTCTGCCAGCCTTACAAATCCATGAGCCATTCTTGTATGATTAAAACCAGACCCTGACCTTTTGTTTCCAAATCTAAACAGAACCTTTCAAAGCCTCCCTGGCTCACCTCATGAGTTATGTTGTAATTGAGGCTTAATCCACATGACCATTGTGCATATTTCCAGTGTTCCATGTAATAAAGGCTTGAAACCATATTTCAGTAGCTTTGCATATTAAAAAAAAACAAAAACACATGGAGAGGAATTTACTCCCAAAGGTGTCAGAACAGTAAAGCTCTGGAGCAGCTCTTGGCATATTCAGCAAGTGCTGACACTATCAGCTCCTAGGTGGGACCTCAAGTGAAAAGCTTCTGCAGAACTGAGTTTGTCTGGGCATGTGTTAGGTCCAGCAGGAAACAGGAGTCTCCAACCTCAGAGTCATTCAGTGACCTCAGTATCAGGGCTTTTCTTAACTCCTATTTTTTATATTGCATGGATTCAGTATTATTTAACAGAGATCATCTTTCACAGCTGGTGTTGCCTCTGGCTTACAAGTAAAGCATAAATGTGCAGCATACCTCAGTGTGCATTTTTGGAATAGTGTTCTAGTGTGCTAACACTGGACAAAATCATGTTGTTTTCCCCACAGCTCTAATAACTTCTGCTGTGTGTGGCATGGTACCCTCAGGAGAAATTACAAACCAATTTGATTTGCAAATTAATTCATTCTTCACTGATTCATTTACATCTGAAGATACATGTCCCCAGGGTTTCTGCTGTTTAATGCTAATATAGGTTCTGCTGGAAGGACTCCAAGATACCAATTCCCCACTGAAAAGAAGAGTCGATGCTGTATGGCCACATGATGCTGTATGGGCACAGCTTCCCATGTGTCTCAAAGCTAAAATGACATTGAAAATTAACTATGAAGGCTTTATGATGAGTTAATGTGTTGCCCAGAAACGCAATATGTAGACTCTCCTTGGAGGTTTTTTAATATAGGCAGGTGTTGTTTGTAATTCTTGACTCCAGCCATCATCAGGCTTAGCCCAGTATGTTTATGTCCATTGAACCAGATCTGTTACAGGGTTAGCACTAGTGGTTCACGTGAGCTTATGAGCATCCCCTTTTGCTGTTGTGGCTTCAGTCTCACTGCATGCTCCTATAGCTAAGACTGCTCAAAGAGAAAAGTCCTCAATCTCCTAAAGTGTAGCAGAGGAGGATGGTTCAGCCTGCCCTTTATCATCTTTCTAGTTTCACAAAGAATCACTCAGCCCTTTGTGGTTGTGCTTCCATAACTTCAAACATAATACAGAGCATTCTGATCCAGCCGTAGTTTTCCACTTACCTTACATTTGTTAAGTAGAAGGAAGAATGCCTACCTCAGAAAATCTTCTGGCACATGTGACACATGGCTACAAAGCATTTGTTCATATTGCTACATGTAGATTTATATTGAAAATCCTATCTACTGTTATTAGAGAATGATCTGTTTTTAATAAAGCTACCACAGCTGGGTTTAATGCATTCATGTAGGTTTTGGGGGTTGTTGGTTTTTTTCATATTGACATAACTGGAAACAGCTTGATGTAAAAGTTGAGTTTAACAAAAAAAAAAAAAAAAAAAGGGAGAAAAGGGGACTCATCAAAATCATGCAATGGCAAACCACAGCTTAAGGTGTACAATAGGTATTTAAAGGGATTAGAAAAGTAGAAGAGCTTGGATGGAACAACTGAGGGATCACAATTCTATATTGAGACAGTTCTTCTGGGGCTTGCTCTTGTTCACTATCAACCTTTAAGTTATACCTATAGCTAAGAAAGCATCCTTGGGTCTAGATTCTATCTTTAGTTGCATCTCAGTATAGGAGAGTAAAAGCAATTTCTGCTTCAGTCTGGGCTGTCTGGTCTGTGAACCCAGGTGTTCACAGGCAAGTTCAAAGCTAGTCACTAAAAAGCCATCCCTCTGCTAGCCAGACAGCTAAGGCAGGGCTGAACTTGTTCCAAGGGAAAAGAAACTACTTGAGGGATGTGTCCAAGTTATGACTCCTTCCAGACTAATCTGGATGCTGGTAAAGTTTCAGTATCCTGTGACTTGTTCAGGGTTTAGAATCAAGTTTTGAGAGGGGAGATACACCATGTTAGGAACACTTGACTGCACAGGGCTGGTGTCAGCCAGTAGCCAATGTAAGCAAAACCTAGGAAATTTACTGAAATGGGAGGGAGCCTCATTTTCTAATTTTTACCTTTTTCTTTCCAGGTTGGACTACAGTGGCCCCTCCCGAGAATTCTTCTTCCTTCTGTCTCAGGAGCTCTTCAATCCCTATTATGGGCTGTTTGAGTATTCAGCCAATGACACTTACACTGTACAGATCAGTCCCATGTCTGCCTTTGTTGAAAATCACCTGGAATGGTAAGGATATTTTATGCAGAGTTGAACAATCCTTTTAGAACACTGCAGAAATGGAAACACAAAGCACAATACATGCTGGTTTAGGCTCAACTGCACACAAATGTTGCTTCTGCTAGGAAGAAGTGGGAAGTAGCTTGGGAGAAGGAAGTGAGGGAGTAAGTGTAAATACAACAGTAGGCTCTGAAAAAGGAGTGTGATGAGCTTCTTCTGTTAAAATGTCCTGCTCGCATTACCTGGGACTTGGTGTTTGTGTATTTCCATATGAATGGGGATGGGACAGGGAAAGGAGCTCTGCTTAATGCAGGCCTCCTCCTCTTCTGTGGTCTTTCTATACATCAAGCAGCATTGTGCTTGGAAGCTATACAGTGTTCTCTAAGTGCCACATTGATGCTCTGTACCCACTCCAGGCCTTAAAAAGGCCCAGTGAAAGCAGTTTCCTTCTTCTCCCCTGACAGAGTCTCCCTTGTGTGTGCCAAGGCCAGCAGAGCAAGCAGGTACTTCACCTTGCCAAGTATGTGTGCAAGGAGACAACTCGCTGATCTTGTTCCTTAATCAAAAATTCTGAATGTGTATTGTGATCTCCTCGTTTTTCTATCTGCCTCCAGATCTGTCTGTCTTTGGGAGCTGTTTCCCCTTTGATAGTTTCAGATGTGGTTCAGTGGAGAATGGACTGCCCACCCTGGGCGTTGTTTGATCCCATGTGGGATTTCATTGTGTCAAAGAAATACTGTCACATGGGTTTGTTCCTATGATGTTTTTCTTTGCTTAACCAATCTCACTGGCTCCTCTCAGGGATCCTTTTTTTAAAAAAATGGAAGGCAGTTCAGGCCCCCTTTCATTTGCAAATGGCACATGCCCTTCTATTCTTGTAAACATCTCCTCCTTTGCTTTGATTTACTATGGGCAGGAGGCTGAGGACAACTGACTGGTTATACCATCACATTTATTAAGGTCAAAATGGAAAAAAGTGATGTGGCTGGGACCTAGCATAGTCTCTGATTTTTTTGTATATCCTTTTGCATTATCACTTCCAGCAGTGGTGCATTATGCTAACAATGATCCTTGCATTAGACTGTTTCTCTGCTGACATTAGCAGGAAGAGAGTGGCTTAGTTCTTAGAGCTTGTCATTTTTTTAAAATGTATCCTGGGCATATAGAATAGCAGAAAGACACCTAATATAGCTGTTAGCATTCAACTCAGAAACCCCTTGCAGTTACTTGGGACAGTATTTCTCCAACCAAATGTATCTACACAGGCTCCTTGTACACAGAATGTCATTTGGGCTTTGGGCACCTTTGGTTTTCTATTTTTAAGGAAAGCAAAATGAAGTCCCCTGGCCTGCAGAAGAAAATAAATGCTCTGAACAAGAAGTTTTTTACATCAAGTAGTGTAAATAGGGCAAGATTGCTGAATGCAAGGGAAAGATAAGCAATCCAGTAAGTGCTTAGAAATACTTCTTGAACCTGTTATGGAAATAAGTGGCTGTGACCAGCAGTTTATAATTAGCCTGTTAGGTTTCATGATTGGCTTATAGATATCTAGACATTCTGAATGTTTTTATGCTGTCTCTGCTGACTGATCTCAGCTAATCATGTAACCCTAGAGCAGTGTATTCAGAAGTGTGTGCAGCCACCTAGGATAAGATTTGGACCAAGCTTTCTGAAACTCTAAAGTACTTTATAGGATAACTTCTCTGAGAGCACTGAACGTATCATTATTTGTTCAGGAGGAGCAAGGTTTTCTGAAGTTCTCAGTCTCTCATCTCATCAAAGTCAGTGCTAAAACTTCTGTTTCTCAGATTTACTTGATATGATTCCAACAGTGCCTCCTCCTTCTAACATGCAGGAAATAGAGATTATTTTCCTGTTCCCAAATCTGTCACAAGAAATCAGTTAACATAGACGGGTGAATCTGTGACCACGGGATGAGTCCCAGGGTCACAGATAATAAATATTCATAGTCTTTCCAAAGACTGAGATTGAGGTCAATCATGGAAACCACACAACCACAGTTGGTTTAGATTTGCAGATTTCTAGAACTTTTCCTTTTGGTCCTGTAGGGCTTATCATTTATGTGGAATCCAGTCTTGACATGTTTTTCTGTGTAGTAATCCTGCAAGACTTATCCAGACATGGCTATATTAAGAAACAGGGCTAGCAAAAATATTCCCTCAAAACTCCTTTACATTTTCTCTTCCTTAAGCTAACAGTGGTGAGTTTGGGGTAAATACAACAAAACACAAAGATGTGAAGTTTTGTTCATATTGACAGAATTGAGAAACACACTGCTCTTTCTTCCTCTGGCCCAAAAGTTACAGTTCTGCCCCTGTTAATGGCTTATTTCATGCCTTGCTCTTTGTACAAACAGCATTCTGAGTCCAAAATGAGCACATCAAAGCACAGAGGAGTTGTATGTATGCCAAGTTAAGACAGAGACATAATGACTGGAAAATATTTCTCATTTATGGAGAAACTGAGATTTAACACCTTTCCTGCAAGCTTCCATCGAATGAGACTTTTTCCTTCAGTTAACATATGTGCCTGCTGAGTGCACAAAATATAAGATATCACACATTTTCAAACTTAAAAAAAAATATTCTAAATCCCCCTATATCTGAAAAGACACAGTATCATCTCCCTAGACCTAAGAAGTTTGATGATACACATTTTTATCTGCATGCCAGAGGATGTACCTGAAGCTCATAGCCAAAAGAGCTGCTTTTAATCCGTGTCAGTAACAAGCCTTTCTACCTGGTCTAGGCAGGTCTTTGCTTGGATATTTGAAAATACCTTTTAAAATACTGTTTACACCCCTGCTTCAGGTAATGTGCTCTTCTCCAAGTAGGTGGGCAAAACGCAGTGGCCGCTCCTATATATTATTTGAGGGGAACAAATATGGTTTAGCTTAGAAAGAATATTCTTGTCTTTGCTCTTGGTCAGGTGTTTTGGCCAACTGAAATAGGCTGAGTCCCTGAAGAATCCTCCTCAGGTTTGGCTCAGTAGTGGGGAGACAGAGTAGTGGGGAATATTAAAAGTTTCTATCACAACCTCACGCAAAGTTAGAGGTGTAATATTTAGTACAGCTCCATAATACTGAGTGCTTACTTACTAGTAAATGGCTCCCAATAGTTTGACTCATTAGCTTCTCAGTTTCCTCCCTGCCAACAGTCCTTTGAATTATTTTAGCCTGACTTTCAGTTTCCTGCAGTATTGAAGTCCTGGGGTCCAGGATGCCCACTATCAGAGGCTGTACAGAGATACTTTTTCCCTGGGTTGCAAAATGTTTCTGTCTCTGATTTAAATACCTAAGATTTGACTAGTATTGTAGTTCTCCTTTTCACCTAAAATAAATTAAAAAGTGAAAAGTTGGATGGGTAAATCAACCCTGAGAGAAAAAAACCCTGACGCATAATAGGCAATGGAAATGTGTTTCTAAATTCTGGGAACAAAATATCTAGTTCCAGAGTTTGATAGTCTCAGATCCTCATGTGGGTCACTGGTTATTCTCCCTGTCTCCATCTGGCATCTGCTCACTGCATCCCATTCACTCTGTCAAATCATGCTGTGCTACATGCTGGTTTTCCTCAGGTCTTTTTTTATGTACCATTTTCCATACTCAACCCTATTCAGCTCTAGCAAAGCAAAATGATAAACTGGATATTGTTTCCAGTGATGATTTCTGTAGCACTTCCACCAAACTGGGAGATTATTATCTCTGTGCTGTTTCATTGTCCATGTGTCTACTAATTTGAGATATTTATGATTTGGCTGTCATTGTAGCATCACATAAGAAGTTGTGCTTCTTAGAATAGAGCAGTCCTCAGTGTTTTCTTAAGAACTTCCCCTCCCTGCTGTTACTACTTAATTTGATAGGGACAACAAGAGTTCCATTGCCTTTTCAGTTCACAAAACATGGCGTTCACAAACTGCTGTCAGGTGGAAATCCAATTTCTCTTTTTTCACATTTTCTGAGTGAGCCAGAATTTTCCTTCACAGCAGTCCTGCCCCCAGGAGCAGTCAAATAAGATAATAAAGTGCACCCTTGTTCAAGAGACAGCACTGTCCTCATGGCATGGTCATCTGCACTAGACTTTTTTGTCCCCAGATCACTCTCCTGGTCTTTTATCTGACTTGCCCCAGCAATTGATTTCACATCATCTGCTTTTTAAATGTTAGTTCATTCTATGTTTGTAAATGTAAAACCACAGCCAGAAATGTAAAAAGAAGCCCAGTTTCTGCACAGATGATTAGATGGCCCCAACAGATAAAATCATTCACAGAACAATCATTTGGAGATCTGTGGAAGGCAAGCTCAAACCATCTTTTTTCTGTGTTTTCAAAGCAAATGAATGGCAATGTTGGTTTTGTTTTGTTGTTTAACCATTAGGCATTTGTGGACCTTTCTGTGACATTTATGCAGCCAAAGAGCCGTGTCACAGTTATCTTAGAGGTAGTTACAGCTTGCTAATCAGACAGATTAGCAGAGGTAGTTACAGATTGCTAATCATACTTAGCATTCCGTACCCACCGGTTACAGCTTGCTAATCATACTTAGCATTCCGTACCCACCCCAGGAAAGTCCTGTTGTGGTTTGTTTGTTTTTCTTTAAATTAAACTTAATACTTTATTTAGCAGAAACTTACTAGAAAGTTAAAGACCTGTGAGTAAAATGTTTTTGTACAGAATCCTACTGAAGACCACAAAAAATTATTACATAGTCAGACCAGTGGCCCAGGTCCCCAGAAGCTGTAAACTGATTCCTGGCTGCAAGATCCTAATGAACTCCATTAGCTTAATGCTGATTTAGAACTGCTTTGGGGCAGGAATTTCTTCATTCAGTTCCCATAGTTAACCTTTCTTTCTGCCCTCCAATACTCCTTGTATTCTGGTCTGTGCTGCTAAACAGAGTCAGACAGAAAAGTTGCATGTGTCTCTACTTCCTATTCTGCAGGCAGACCCAAGCTTGTTGCGCCCACCCTCCATGCAAACACGAACTTGCTTTCCTCCTGCTCCAAGCCAGCTGACATGGTTACTGCAACACTGAGCTGAGAAAATATATGCTACCTCCCATCAGGGCTGATTACTTCGGGGTTGGCAGTGCCTTGATTGCTTTTACGTGCTCTGGCCAGCTTGGCACGTGGGCAGAGCGAGCTCCCTTTGCCTGCGCGGTGCGGTGTGGGTAGAGCCCCAGCCAAACTGTCACCTTCCCTTTTATTTATTGTGTGTAAATGAGAAACCACATAGCCATCACTATCCATCTCAAGCATGCCAAAGAATGCAGGGTGTTGTTTTTCCCATTTTTCGTTTTAATAAACCCAAGAAGAACCAGGAAGGTTGCAACCTCAGCTATCCTCTCTCCCTAGAGAGCTTGGTTGGATTTTTTAACCCAGTTTCCTTAGGAGCTGTGCCTTGTGCAATTGCCCTGTCTCTCATCAGACAGTTTCCTCATCAATTTCAGACCTATTGAAAGGAAAGTGAAGGTCTCAGACGCTAATTTCCTCAAACCTTTGCAAAACTTCTGGCTGGGTAAAGGATGGATATGCAGTAGAGTGTCTGTTCTGTTTGGCCCCTTGACTGGCCAATTAACAGGAGCGAGCTGACAGGTCTGTTGCAGGCACAGGCTGCAAAGCAGCTACATCATCTTGCTCAGGAGCTTGAGGGTGTGAGGGAGAGCTGTGAAAGCTTAGGGGAGACAGAAGGGAGAAACTGGAGAGACTCCAAAGCGTGGGCAGTGCTAGCAGAGTTGTGTAGGTGGAACTGGAGCCTGTTGCAGTGTGTATGGCCACAGAGACAGATCTATAGGAAACAAAGCCCCATTAATCCTGCTACATGGAGAATGGCTTATTTAAAGTGTTTTTAAAGAAAGTGACAAACTACCTTCTGACCTCATGGGTTGTATTCAGATGCTAACCAGTTCACAAGATGGATTGTGACACATTTCCCTGGCTCTTTATAGAAACAGTGGAGAAATGTAGTCAGAGCATCTAAGCAGGAGGTCTGCAAACAGCCATTACTCCTCTCTGCTGACTGAAAGTAGCTCTGGGGAATATGTCACCTGAGTTACTAATCTTTATCTCTTTGATTTTTCAACAGTTGTGGCAGGCAACCTACATACGGGCCCAATACCTGTTTTATTAAGGAAGTCAGAAACACTGAGTTTGGTTTTGGGCTCCAGTGAGCCACTTGTGCAGGTCTACATTTGGGGGAGGAATTAATTTAGAAGTTCAAATTTTGCAGCCATCTTGAAGGGGCCTGTTTATGCTAAGCACTGAAAAATCATCCTCTTAAAAATTGAGTCAGATACAGCACCCCAGAGTGGGGCATCCAGAAAGATCCAGCTGTTTCTGAAATTAGATTATTACCTCTTTGCCTCAGTTTCCATCTGAAGGGATTTCCTAGTATGTAATCAACTTGAATTCCAGTTGATATACATTAATACTGTGAACTGCTTTGAAATTCTCAGATGAAAGACACAATAGAAAACCAAAGCATTTAGTGTTACATTACACCATAAATTTTAATTACTAGAAATATCTTATTTTAAATAAATCATGTTTGCATGAGAAATTTTCAAGCGCTGTTGTAAATCTTCTGGATAAGAATGATATTAAAATAAATATGCAGCTGAAATAATTTTGTAAGACTGCAAAAAGGGTTATGTTGGTAAAATGCCTTCTTGCTGCTACACTGTGATCTCTCTCAGTGCCTTCTGTACTTCAGTAAACTTTTGTTTTTCTCCTAAGCTTGATGTGTGCTATATCACATAGAGCCTGCATCAAAAGCTGGTTAATTATTTATTAAGGGTCAGGAGGAATTGAAAGATTAAAGGCAAACCAAACTGAAAGAGGAAAAAATAATACATTCTCCCTAGCTGAGCTTCTGCAGCAGCCATGTTTTTAAAAAGGGTCCTGCTTTATATTTACCTTAATCGAGACTTTCGCTCTCTTCTTGGAGGATTTTTTTCAAGTTGTTTTGAGGATCTGAATGGCAACGTCACAAGGGTTGAAAGAAGAGATGTTTCTCACAGTCCTCCTTTTCCCTTCTCTGAAACTCAATGTGTCTAGCACTGCTTCCATAATTAGAATTTGGTTGGAGGGAAAGGCGGGTGTTCTGTTTTGTTGTGCTTTTTAAAAAGTCATCTTTATGGTTTTTTCCCCTTGCTTAAGGCCATTTAGTCTTTTGCAACATTGTGGATTAAATTTGCCCAGAGATGGGAGGCTTCACATGAAAATCTCCATAGTGTCTCCACCTTGCATGTGGTAGAGGAGAAAAGGGTAAAATCCACAGTGTCTCTGAGCATCTGGGCCTGGGGGAAGCATCAGGGTAGGCAGTGATTGTGTGTTTATTTGTAGTGGCAAAAAACTCCCAGGGAGTGATGAATGTCCTCATATCTCATGTTCCAGCCACACTAGAATTGAAGAACTGAGCTGTCACTATGAAGTATTGCTCAGTCATCTTTGCCCCTCCTTATTTATCACTACATTTTATTCAGACTTGGGTATGGTAAAGAAGTCAATTAGAGCAGGTGTAGGAATTCCTGAGCTAACCTTTTTTATTAGTAAACACAATCCATACATCAAAAGAAAGATTGCTTGCTGAGCAGAATTGCTTTCAGTAAATCACCCAAATTCCTTTTGGATATTTTTTGAGTAGAAAAAGCATTTATCTTCCTGTAGGCCTCTCCCTTGGAATATTTGGAAAGTTAGAAGTTTCTTTTGTACATTGACAATTATTCTTAATTTCAGTATGTTACCTCAGTATTACATTAAAATGCAGAAAAAGGGAAGATTAAAGATTTAAATTTATCTGATCTGAATGTATTTAAAGGGCAAAGGGCAATGTCAAGTTTGTCAGTTTGCCCCAACTTGGGACAGGAATATTTTTCCAAATCTCAGTAAAATTATGGAGGATGAGAAAAGTACTGACCTGTCTGCCCTCTATGAAAAACAAATGTATTTAGTAACAAGAATACAGGACCATAAATTCAATATCTTATGTCTGATTGAAGGAAGCTTTTTACATTGAGGCTTATGACTTGCATTCTGGAAAACACAGACTAGACACTGGAATTATTTAATTGTACTGGAAAGATGCATAAAGGATAAGACAAAAATCTTCTTGGAATTCAGAACAGCAACACAAAGCTCCAGGTCTGCTGCATTCTGCATGCTCCCAGGAGAGGATCAGAGCTGCCACTTTGCAGTGGTTTTAATAAAAATTGGAGGAGTTCAATGATTTGCAAAACAAGACCTAGAACAGACTGTCAACTAATAGCGTGTCTGAGTTTTAGCACCCAGTCTTCTGAGTTTACTGAATTGAGAACTTCATGCCAAGAGGCAGGGATCATTAACTGAATTGCAGCACAGTGCAAACTCAAGCGTTGTACAGCTGCTGGACCAGGGCTGGGAAGTCCATATGGCCCTGCACTGCAGAGGACCTGTCTGCAGTTAGCTCAGGGATATCTGCATCAGGCTTCATCACGTGGTGTAAACATTCCTGGGTACTTACCAGTGAGTTTATGATGAGCAGTCTCTGTCATGCTCAAATACCCCAGAGAGGCTGGAAAGGATGTGCTTTCTGTGACTGAGAATAAGTCAGTTATTGTGGCTTCAGTGTTTATAGTTAGCCATTGAGGGAAAATGTGCAGTCATCTGGCTTGTGCTTTTATCGCCCTCTTGTCTGGCAGGTGACTAAATCTGTGGGTTTTCCCCTGCAGCTTGACTAGTTTGTTTCAGCACATGGCAAAGCTATGGAAAGCAAACATAAATCATGCAATGTATAAAACTTCACCAACTCATAGGTTTAAAAAGTGCCTTCCTGCCACCAGCTTTTCCAAAAGGTTTGGCGGAGGAACCAAAATCTCTTGAGAAAAATGCTCTTTTACTAGCTGAGAGAAACAACACATGCATCAGCCTGAGTTGATGCATAAGGAGATGTTCATAAACTAGAGCTGATTCACAAAATTACATGTCACTTTATAGAATATAAGAAAGTAAAAAATGTCAAATAGACTAAACAACTAAAATTGATCTGTGACTCAAGAGAACTCTGATTCCACTGCTCTTGTTTTCTGGAATACAATAGATCCATTTTACTTTTGTACTTAAGTTTTCTCACTTGTCAAATGAAATACTGGCAGTGATATCCTCTGGAAGCTGTTTTGAGATCTGCCAATCAAAAATACAGTCTAGGATCTGGGAATCACAAAATGCAGAAGTTTGTATTCTTCTAGCCAGTAGTTAATACTTGATGCTGCGGTTCCTCTGTAATTACTGGGCACAATTGGAGGAGGGTTTGCCAACAGTCTTACAGGCCAGCATGTTTTATCCATTGTAGCAGCAAGAGAAGATAAACCCCATAGCAGCCTGGTTTCTGATGAAGGTTAATCACGTTTGTGCTGCCATCATTTGCCAGGGCCTCTCCCAGAGGAGGATGATTGTACATAATGGTCCATGAGGTTGATAGCTCTGGAAGCAGAAATGGCCACTCCAGCACTTGGCCACATTCCTCCTCTCCTCCTCCAAAAACCTTCATTCATGGAACTTCTTTTCATTGTTAAAATGACAAATAACACAGATTTCTTGCTATAGAGAGACCACCTAGTTTATTAATCTCCTTACTCGTTTAAAGACAGAACTGGAAATCAATTCTCCATTTCCTGTGCTTGGAGTCTCTGCTGCTCACACGACCCATGCCACAGAGACTGGCAAGTCTGTCATGACTCCATGTAGTGGGAATTGTGGAGCCAGCCGTGCTCAGTTCTGTATTTGCAGTAAGAGCTTCTGACACATCAGATGCATCCTCCTGAAATTAACTGTTACAGATTGCACTGAAGAGAAAACTGAGAGGATGTGGTGAATTTCCTGTATCTACATTATCTTTGACCTTCCTTTTTCTGCATAAGGCAGAAGAGCCTTCAGCTTTCCTGATAAAATCATAGTTTTTTTCTCTGTGACACAATTAGTCTTTTAACCTTTCCCAACAGTTCTGTTGTGTGTGATGTAGCCAGAATATGTGGTAGATGAGAAGACATTTTGAGTGATCAAGTAAGATAGCTAGGTTATAGACAAGGAAAAGACTTGATGAGCTTGATTAGGTTAAACAAAGAAGCAGTAAGTTTTGCATTATCTCATTGTTTTTCAGTTACTGGTAAATTAAGTGTCAGTAATGGTTTGTGGTTTAGTTGTTAACTCAGGAGTTGTGAGCTCCAGGGATTTAGAAGGACACAGTCCACATTTCCATCACGTGTAGGCAATAGTTCTCTTTCATGTGGTTCCTCTTTGGTACTGAGAAACAGAAATGTTGCCTTCCGTTTGTAGGTAGATCCAGGAAATAAAAGTTGGGCAAGCACTTACTGGAGTGTCAGTGTTGCCTTTTGCAGCAGAAAATGTATGCACAATTTAGCAATAAACTGAGAGGTTGATTCTCCTCAATTCATATGAAACTCAAGTGCCCAGCAAAAAATAAAAATATCTAAAGGAAGGCTGGCAAGAGGAGGCTCACTCCTATAGATCTGCACCTGAGGAAAATTACCAGTTCAGGATTTGAAGCCTAATGGAAGTTTATTTGTACCAGGTTTATTTTCTCTCTGAAAATCAGTTTTCATCCTTTTTTTTTTTTTTTCCATGTTTAATTTCAGTTCTTGAGTGATGCACATGTATTTCACACATCTCTGAACACCCTCTTTGTATTTTATGACAATCTGCAAGCAGGCCTGCTGGGCTGTTCCACTTGCCATACACTTTACAATCAGGGCTACTTAAGAAAGGCTAGTGCTTTCTTCAATGAGTGTTAAACATTTCCTTTAAAATATAATTAAATCTCATAATTTTTATCAGAATAGTCAGCAGACAGAGTATTATCAAAGAAGGACTCATGGAATATGCTCCTTCATCTTTTGATACTTGAACGAAATGCCCTGGCTCTGAGTTGAATGTTTACTTTATTAAGTCCCCAAAACATTTGTAGGGAGTGCAGGGATAAATTCCTGTAGACTCTTAAGTATTTAACATCCATCAGTTTCCAGGCTGGAATTCTGCACAAACAGTTCCTCCATGTCAGCACTCCTAAATGTTTCCTTTCAGTTTTAATTTGGAAAATGGGTGAAAAATGAAGCTTAACCTTACAGAATTTTCTATGGTTTCATAGTGAGGAAGTATAGAGATTCCTCTTAAAAACTCAGTAACTGTCTGAAAACTTGGAATGAGTTTTGACTGTATTTGAGATACGATGCATTTCAGCATTTAGAACATAACTCAAAGGGGGTGAAAAAGAAAACACCAACACAATTTGGTTGGATGAGTCATTACCATTCCTTCAGAAGACATGTGTGAGGATCCACAGGAAGTTCTCAGGTGGGATGCCAGTATGGTTGGATATTAGAATCAATGGGGTAAGTCCTCAGCACAGCATTGGAAGATGCCACATATAGATGACTCAGCACTGTTATGTTTGCCTCTCTGTGACTTCTCCATATTAGAGATGGATATAAGAAAAGAAAACAACCCAACAATAATCTCATTACTCCTTATATTGGAATTCTCCTCCAGGACTAATTTAGGAATTACTTTACCTTTTCTTTTTAGCGTGCACAGACTTCATGCATTTTTGTCTCCTGGCCTTTTAAAGAGCCATTCCTTTCGTATTAATGACACATGAGCTCATCAGATTCCTGAAGAGGCATCGTGCTGGAATGCCACAGCATCCACCTCTGAGCCTGCAGATATGCAGAGCAAATTTGCCACCACACCAAATGACACGGTGGCAAGGAGGCAGTCTGCAAAGTCTGCAGATGCAGGTCAGATAAAGAGAACAGCCTTAGCTATCCCAGCCTGCATGGCTCACCTGTCTGACAATAGATCCCTTCATGTCATCACATTAGTCCATTCAAATGTTCTGTCATTTGTAAGTGGGATGGGGTTGAACATGCACAGCAAACTAAAGAAAGGTATTTGTTAGTGGGGGCTGATAGAGGTGTGGATTTGAGCCACTGCCAAGGATTTGTAAATATCATCTGATCTAATGACAGATTATTGCTCTGTAGGTTTAGCTCATTACAGGACACATTGGTCATGTCCTGCACTGAGCCAGCACAGGGGTATGTGCTACTAGCATGTAGACACACTCCTCTGGTGCGTGTGCCTGACACGCTGCCAGTTTTGCTTAAAATTCATAGTCCAGGCAGAGTTGCTGTAACCATCTGGTCAGCTTTTTTATAAAATACAGTCTTCAGACTTCCTTGCGTTTTCCTCTGCGTGTCATCCCCCACTTTCCAAATCACAAGATTGCAAATCTCAACACTGTATGCTATAAAAATGGATTTTTAGTTCCTTTAGTCAGTAGTTTCTGGTCCTCAGGATGTTCACGAGTGTCTTCGTAGCACTGGGGGTTTAGCTGTCCTTCAAAACAAGCTGTACTGCAGCCTCTTAACCCATGATGCCTAGTTTCCTGTAAATTTGGGTTTCATAACTGAATTCTCTGTTATCTCATAAGATGCATGTTTGGAGTGAAGCCTTTCCCATGACTGGGCCCTTCTAAATACTTTCCCCTTTCAGTATCTCTGGTATCTAATAATGGTCGAGATTAGGTCCGATCTCTCCTACTGTGGAAGGACTAATGGGCTCTCCAGCTGCATCCACCTGCCACATATTAGTCTCCCTTAGAAGACCTGCCAAGGACAGAAATCCTGTACTGCAGTGCAGCCTCATTTATTCAGCTTGTCTTTCAGGTGGCCAAAAGTTCATCTGCATGATTAAACAGTCAAAAGCTCTAAAAGTGGTGCAACAGAACGTGTAAATTCATCTTACAGATGAAAGCAAGTTTTCAGTAGTCTTGTGAAAGGAAAATGGCATTTTCAAATTTGATGTGAACAATACTATATTATAGTATTCTCTCTTGAGCCCTCCTTTTTGAATATTTTCTTCACAAGCTACTGCATCCAGAAGGGCACACTTAAACCCTGCTGATGTGCTTGAGTGAGATAAGGTTTGCAAGATTTTTCAGTCTTTTTAATCCCATCAGGTGCTTCCTCTATTTAGGATTCAAAGTCTCTCATACCATAGCAAATTTGACCTACAAGGCATGGTTACCAAATCATCCCCTATAGAATGATAAAAACCATCCTTGCCTCATACACAGATGACAGTTTTGTCAAGGTAGATCATTCTCCATCTGCATCCAAGGAAGGTCTGTCATACAGACTAGAGCTGTGTTCCTTCAACCCGTTAAGAGAGAGCCCTGTAACACAGGGTCATTATGGGTCCTGCCTTACTCTGCTGCTATATGATAAGGACCAGAGTAAATTAAATTTCCTGTGACTCACCTGCAATTGGAGGAAAATTTATGGCTTAGTCACTGCTACAGCATATGGTTTTGCCTCTGCCTGTGTACACAGACATGCAGTAAGTCTGCAGAGAGTCCCACTGAGGAGAATAAGCCTGTTACTTTGCAACAGGCTGTTGTGAAAACAGGCTGTTTCAGGGACATTTGCAGCCTCCAGAAGGAAAGGCAGTTAGCTGGGTAGTGTGGAAACCTCTGCAAATGGGTTAGAGAGTAGTGTTGTTAAAAGCAGGTGCACACAATGTCCCTTTTTGAGTGGATGAAAGGTGTCAATAAGCAGGCAAACCAGAGCGGCTCTCCTGCTCATTAATTCTGTTTCTCGTGCCACCATTTCCTGTTCAGTAACTCCCTCCTGTGTTTCCCTTCTCTGCCGGAGCACGTTCACTCAAACTCAGATATGGTCTCCAAAAAGGAAGGGTGTTGAACGAAAGGGCCAGAGCAAGACCTCATGCTCCCCACCTCTCCCAAGCTATCTTTCCTGCTAGAAAGAAATTAAACAGGCATGTTGCACTCCCTTGGAAAGATAAATGCAAGTCAAGTTTGAGGAAGGTATGTGCCCTCCAGCCAGGATTTACCTTTGTGCTGCTTATTCTGTCCAGAAAACTTTTTTTTCTGAAGGGACTGTCTCACCCATATCTGAATCTCACCCATGCTCTAAATCCTTCAGGAAGAAATAAACACAAAAGTCTGACGGGTTTTTTTACTGGCCTTTGTAAGGAGGGCAGTTTGTTTCTTGCTGCTTTTATGCACATTTTTATATATTTTAAGTGGGACTGTTATGCTTTGCTGATCATGGTGGCAGCTTGATGGACTGTATGGACACACACACAGATAGACAATAGTTGTCCTCTGAGGACAGTAGCAAATGCCTCCCTTTTGATAGGTATCCATTGACTTATTATGGTCCATGTTTCTCAGTGCACTTCTGGACCACAGCAGTCCAGAATTAACAAGGGGTCAGAGGACCTTCTCTTACACCACTCTTCAGAGAGTGAAGTGCAGCAAGTCTGCAGAGACACCAAACTTTTGAGCAGAGGAAGAAGGGCTGGAGAGCTTACACATTTTGGCCATGAAGCACTGTCTACTGCGAAGATACAGAGCTGCCAAGAAGTAGAGTCTGCAACCTAGCTTTTTTATCCATTGTATTGACAGTCACCAGGAGTAGCAATGTCTTGCTAATTTTTTAAACTCCTTTAACCAGCCCAGTTAGTACTGGACTTGTTTTCCTACACGGTGCTACTGCAGGGGCTGGGACTGTGAAACCTAAATCAAGCCCCCAGTCTGAGCAAGACCTGGTATGTCCCAGAGGGCTGCAAGTACAGAGCCAGGCTGGTGGACCACACAACCTAGAGCTGCTTTGGCTGGCTGACCCACCAGACGTAGTCCTTTCACACAGAAACACGGCCCACAGCCTTTGGATGGTTCCGTACAGTTCTGCTGTAAGAATCTGCCATGATTCCAATTCAATGCGCTATTAACTGCTACCATAGCCTGTACTCATGATTGTAAACACCTTGATGTAGGGGCACTACCCTTTCACGTCAGCTTTGCATGGACACCTTCAAAGCCAGGTAGAGGTACAAAAGTGACACAAGCAGCAAAGAGAAAAACTGTTCACTCATGCAAGCACTTCCTTATCAGAAACAGTGTTTCCAAATCCATGAGACTTTTCTTGGCGATTCACTTTCAGCTTGACTTTATTCCAAAATACTCCTGCCTTCCCAGCCCAGCACAGTCAAGTAGCCATGGGATGAGTCTTGTGAGGAACAGCCAGTGCAGATTGTATTTTCATTCAGTGTTGGATTGCAAACTGTAGAGGGATGGGTGGGGGAAGGGGGCGGTGAAGAACAAAACCAAAAAAAGCCGACATGCATTATTTAGGACAAATGGACTTGGTTATAGATCCTGGAGGTGCTATAAAATTGATGGATTACAGGCTCAACATTTTTGGGATTTGAGCTGTCTGGCTTCCACTGTACTTCCATTGTGTCAGCTCCCCCCTCTTTTCATTGCCTCTTTGCTGGAAACATTGCACCGGAGCACAAGTGAAGTGAAGCAGGTCCTAACGAGACCCAGCAGCTGCCTTGTGTGGCTGCTGTGAAACAGCTGGAAGGGAGTAATATAATCACCCTTCTGTTACCAGTCAGCTGCATATCATAAGCACCTTCCTTGGGTGCAGGGAACCTGGAGGCAGCTCCTGTGGTGATGTAAATGCTAATTGAGCCCACAGCATGCTGTTTTGTGCCCCATTTGACATACTAAGCACTTGTTGTTCTGTCCCATGAGGATGAAGTGGACTGAATGGATATTCTGCATTGCTTTTAATACAATGACACTCATGTTTCATTTATGTGCAGGAGGGGTCTTTGCACTGGTTCCTGTAGCGGAATTAATGGTTTCTTGGCTTTTTGATCTGTTTCTCATCTTTTGTGCAATAAAACTTCACCATGGTTTCAGTCAGCCCAGGTCTGGAGTGCTCACATTTGGGATGTTGGATTTTTTTTCTTTTCCTTTTTTACAGAGAAACAAGTTGGGTGATGGGGATTGTTTTCCCAAAAAAACAAACTCACCTGGACTCACACCAGTTCTATATTTTTCTGTCTGTGGTTACTGATTTAAAACCAAATTTGATGGAAGAATATCTAGTAGGTCACAGTAGAAATCATTGGAATAAAAATTCAGTAGCTTATTATCACAGGTCATAGATTGTAGTGGAGAGAGCACTGTTTGAATGTATTTGGAGCAGGAATAGGTGCTTCTTAGAAAACAAACAAATTCAGGAGTATGTAAATACTGGAGACAGCTGAGCATCAGCGTTAAGAAGGTGATGTGGGGACGGGTTGCTTGTTACCAATTTTAATACATGTCCTTGGTCGCAACAGTTAACTTTTTTGAATATGAGTTTCCCCTCCTAAAAAGTCATCTCACTACCCTGTTACAGTACTTTAAAGCCCCACCTTGGAAAGGGCTGTAAACAGTCAGAAACTGGGTCTGCTGATTCACCAAATGTCCTTTGCAGCTGTTTTGATAGCATGTTTTTTGCTGAGGTGAGGCAGAGTATTACAGTAGTTTGCTGGCTAAATACTGCGTGTGACAGAGTCAGTCTGTATCAGAACATTCAAGTAAAGATCATAGAAGGTAAGTCTTCAGAGCAATTATCTGTTTGGCACAGAGGAACATATAGCATGCCAGCTGCATGGATGGATCAAGAAGAGATCCATTAATGATCAGAGGTGCAAAGGGTGGTATTGGATGTCTGCTCGGAAAAAAAGAAATAAATTAATACATATAAGAAACTAAGTCAGAAACAAAGAATAGTTGCTACCTGTGTAGGTTGCTATGCTGAATATCTAGCATGACAATTCATTTACTCTGCATTTTTATATTCCAGGTTCAGGTTCAGTGGTCGTATTCTTGGCCTTGCTCTCATTCATCAGTACCTGCTGGATGCTTTCTTCACAAGGCCGTTCTACAAAGCACTACTAAGGCTGTAAGTATGAGCGTGCAGCCTTACAGAAACCATGCAGAAACAGTCATCCTGCAGTGAGTTCTACAGAGACACAGGCCCTCATGAAGTTGCTTTGAGTGTTCTGACCTTCAAGTCCTTTCAACTGTTGGTTGGTCTGTGATAGAAAACAAACATGTTTTAATTTTCCTTCACTTTCTTCAAGAACTTTCCCTTTGTAAATACTGATTATGTTGATTAAAAAGCATTATAAGGATGACATTTAGGAACACACCTTTAAAAGTACTGACCCATAATTCCAGAGTTTACTACTGGTGAAAAGTTATCAAAGCAATTAAAATTATATGTGTCCTACCATCTTTGATAAAACGACAACAGCAATGAAAAAAGACTGGGGTCATAATAAGAAAAAGATGTATTTTCTTAAGCCTCAGTGAATATTTCATGCTGGTCTTCTGTCTTTTACACTAGTAAGCAGAAGCTACCAGTAATATATTACTTTCAATGTCATGTTAATGAGGTTAACTTTTATTGACAATCTGTCCCTCTTTAATTAATAGACTGCAGTAAGACAAGATACATTAAATTTGTAAAAATAAGAAAAGCAGTAAGTCAAGACTGCAATTCAATTACAAGAACAGAACAAAGCTTAGCTAAAATAGTTTATCATTTAGGATGATTCCAAATCAGAAAAGGTATTTGTGTTAGCTGTCTTTTGAGTTCTTCAACTGTATTTAAATACTGGGGTCCCAGTACTCATATCTGTACTGTATCTGAGCTAATCTGGAAACAGCCTGAAACCTAGAGTGCTCCCTGCATCCTTATTGCCCCTTCAGGGGATGTGAAACCAGACTTCTCTTAACATCCACCTGCCCTTTCAGCAAACAAGGCTGGGTCCTTATGAGCAGAAATGTAGGCTGCCTGGTCTGCCTTACATCAGTCTTGTGTGCTTACCTCAAGGATGATAGATACATGGAAGCAGCCAGGCACAATATGGCAAGGCCCTTCCGCACGGAAGGTGAGCATCCTTGAAGATGCACATAAAATCGAGCCCCTGGGGTGCCTTCCGACAGCAAATGGTGCAGGCAGCCAACAGCTTTGGCCTTGAGCCCAGCCATGCAAAGCAGGCAGTTGCAGAACTGCTTTAGGAGGGTCTGGGTAACAGGCTTTGATGTTAACAAAACCAAGCAAACACCAGTTTTATGTTGGATCTTCGGCATAAATTTGTTCCCGCTCTTAGCAGTAAGTCATCCTGCCAATAGTTATGGGGTCATCTATTCAGCTACTTCTCTTTTTCTTGCCTCGCAATCAGGCCGTGTGATTTAAGCGACCTAGAGTACCTGGATGAAGAGTTCCATCAGAGCTTGCAGTGGATGAAGGATAACAACATCACTGATATCCTGGATCTCACCTTCACAGTGAACGAGGAGGTGTTTGGACAGGTGAGCACAGCTATGCAAAACATCTGAAAAGCAAATCTGAAGCTGACAGAGTTGAGCACGATGAACATATTTCTGTCAGGAGAGATCCTTTAACCTTTCAATAACATTTTCTTCCCCTGCCTTCTGTTTCTTTCAAGCCACCTGTTTCAATGCAGATGTTTATTCTTAGAGTGTATAATATAAAATTCCAGCCCCCCTAGAGGCCTATTGAGCCACACACTGATGAGCATGAGGAATTCTCTGAAGTGGAGCTCTGCTCTCCAGGGTGCAGTTCACACAGATGTGGCATTCTGTGAATGCAAGCAATGTAACTTAAAGCTGATGTGACTGAAAGGGCAGAGGGGTCTCACCATTCTTTTGTCTGGTGTCTCCCTCTTAGATTCTGTGTCTCTTACTTGGCTTGTACCTACTTAACAGCTTGGTTTGCACATCCACTTATTATGCTTTCTGCCACTCAACTCTGCCTTAGTCAGACAATTCTTTTAAACCTAACAGAGCTGGGTAACTTTAGCTTTAAATAGGGTACAACCCTGGCTTAAGTGCAGACTGGCAACCAGAACATGTGTCTTCTGGGAGATTCTTTGGCTTGTACCAAAGCTTGGGTGCTCTTTGCTGTTGTAACCCATGCTAGAGTGTAACTGTCTCTGGAATGCCTTGAAGGGACCCAAAGCAATATTCAGACCAAGATTAGGGGCCTCCAAGGAGATACTGGAAACTAGAGATGCTGAAGAGCTAGGCTCACCAAGTACTGCAGAAGCTCAAGGGGTGGGAGTTTAGTTGTGGAAGGAGCAGACACACAGTGTCAAAGGGAGCAGAGAGATCAGGTGGAATATACAGAGAGTGGCTCTTAACCCTTGAAAATAAATTTGGCAGGAGGAGTTTGCACAGAGCTAGGGGAGAGTTAAACTGGTTTCTGCAGGGAGGAATTCTGGCCCTGAGAGTAAAAGGGCTGCTCCACCAAAAGCTTGAAAGTAACAGAATGCAAGCAAGACTTCAGGGGGTGTTTTCAAAACTGAATTTAGTCTGCTTATAGTACAAGGTCATGAGGGGTGAGCAAAGTCAAGGGTGGAAGAAATGAAAAGGATGGGGCAGAAAAATTGAAGTAAGAAGCCTCAGTAGGAAAGGTAACACTCTTTTTCCACAGACTTAAATGTAAGGGTTTTTTTCACTGACTTTGAGCTGAGAGCTTGCGTGACATTCAACTGACAGTACAGTGGTTTCCCTGGAAGGTATGGCCATGTAAGACAAATACACAAAGACAGATAGAAACATACAGACCTATTCACAAAGACAGATCAGACAAGTTTGTATTTACATTGGAAGACTACAAAAATTACTAAGAATCTCAGCCTGAATTGGCCTGATGCATCTGAAGGTAACACTTGGCACACTAATTACCTGGTATGCTTTCCCCAAAGAAAAGTGCTAGACACTGACATAGGAAGATAAAAGATGGCTCCAAAGAGAATTAAAAAAAAAATAAAAAGAATCTGTTGTAGATAGTGTGGTATAAAGGCAAAAGAACACTAAAAGCCAGACTTTTATGCCAGTTCACATACTGTTTAGTACTTTATTTCATATGTACTAGATACTAACCTTACTAGATCTAGTGATGGGGAAAAAAATGTTTCACTAGGTGAATTATGACTTTAAGAATCCAAGAGTCCTAATTGAAAGTGAGTTTTTTCCTCCTTCTGAAATTTGTTAAGTGCTGACAGCAGAAAGAATGAAGAATGAAGAAATTGCAGTCACATTTTATGCTCACAGAAGGATCTCAGTTGGAAATTCTTGCATGCCAAGAGTATCTGACCACTTAAATATCATCAGAACATTGCTTTGCTGGATACACTTGCAAGTGTAGATCACAGTGGGAGCTCTGCTAATATTTGGGAAGCTGGATGTCAAGCCTTGGGTGAGGGAAACAAGAAATAGCAGCTTTTTGAGGAGCTGTGTGATGGTTAACAGCCCTTTTGTCCTGCTTCCACAATGATGTTATTATGGACCAGTCACTACCTCTTTCATTTTTTCTTTCTTGTCTCATCTCTTACATTTATGTAGCTTTTAAGCCTTTTGGGCCAAATCCTTTTTCTTGGTACCTTCTTTATGAGAATTTACTTCTGAGAAGTGCTGGCCTTCTTGCATGCTGGAGCCCAGAGCATGACTGTAATAGCAAAGCTATGATGTCAAACCAAGCATTACACATTTTTACTGATGGGGACTGAATGCCAGTTTGAGAATTTCACTTACAAGACAGAGAGAGGTGCCATTTGCTTGTACTTTCTCATACTTTTACCCAGTAGAAAATGTTCTTCAGGCCTGTTTCTGAGCTTTATATGTGGATACATCCTGTCTCTGAGCCCTGGCAATTGCTCCAGCCAGGTAAAAGGAATGGACTCGATTGGTTTCAATGTCTCCTTGCTACTCTGAAACCTGATTCTGAATTCTAGTTCACAACTGTGGTTAATGCCATTTTGAACAAGAAAAAAAATAAATAGACACATCATTACTGATTGCCTGCCTCCAATTCTAGGTTAACTACTTTTATTTCAGTTTATATAGATAATGAGAAGTTAGAGAACTCAGCAGCAACTCTAGGTGCTTGTATGAAGTCTTGTTGGAGATCTAGAACATCTGAACTTACAGTCATGCTTAAAGCTAGACAATATTTAGTCTTTGGTTTTGACAGATGTATCTTAATGCCACACAGTCTTGAAGAATAGAGCATGGCAGCTGGGCCAGGGTCTTACCCCTGGGTGATGCAGCATTGCTTGTATAATGGTGATAAAGTGACTTACAGTTGGGACTTTAACCTGAACCAGCTAAGGGTTCTGAACTCATTACATCCAACCTTACTTGTTCCTGCTGTTTCTCAACAAAGCTACAGATTAGGTGACTCATTGAGTGTTTCCATAATTCATAATATCACAACAGGTCCCTCAAGCAAAGTGACCTGAATACTTCATGTGCTGTGTGTTGTCTGTTGGGCTAATAAATAGTATACATAATAGGTAAATAGTACAAATGATGATTATGTATTCATGTAACTTATGTACTATCTGTGCTAGACATCATTGTTATAGCAGCAGAAAACTGAAGAAAGCAAAACATTCTTCCTTTTAAATCCACTAGAATGGGAGAATAATTGCAAGATAAATAATATTTTCTGTCACATGTGAGGAGCATGTGCCTTCTGGGTAGAATCTAGATTGATTCCTTAAATCCCTTCTCACTTTTAAGCCAAATAAATTAACCATTAAAATGCAATTAAATGCTGTAGCTCTTGGTTTAAAAAAAAATAATAAAATGAAAAAGTTATTTCACGTACAAACACTTCTCAGGTTTGGATAGCTGATACAAAACTCTAAATCCCACAGTCACTGTTCATCATCTGTGCAGAGTGCTGTAGAGGTCTTGATTAGGTAGTGTAGCAGGAGTATTCCTTTTGTGATAATGTCTTTGGATATTGGCATTTCTGAGTAAACACGTTCATTAGCACTTGTTGCCTAGAGAGACCAGATATCCTTTCCAGCTGGCAAAACAGTCTGCCTGTTGCAGTACCCTGTGTGCCAATCCATCCTGTAGTTTCCCATCCATGGATTGGATCATCTACAGCACGTAGCAAGCTGGTTTGGTTGTTGCCCTCTTTGCAGCTCCTAGACCAAAAAAGGAGAGGAGAAGGATCCAAAGGTGGGCCTGAGTGGCACATTGTACATGCCTTGTGGATGGTGCTCTCCAAATCAGTCTTTGTGTGTCCAATTTGGAGTAACCTAAAGGTCAGTCCAGCTTCAGCTGGGAGTAAGGCAAGGTCCCTCATTATCCTTTAGTTTCTACTAAAAATGGACAAGAGGCCAGGAGGCCTGAACTGGGAATGTGGCTGTTACGTTTTTCACTTTCATTTTCAAACGACAGCTTAATTTTTAAACACCATGTGATCCGTAGATTGCTATACCACTGTTTATCATTGTTTTGTAGGTGACAGAGAGAGAGTTGAAATCTGGAGGGGCAAATACAGCAGTGACAGAAAAGAACAAGAAAGAGTACATTGAGAGGATGGTGAAGTGGCGAGTGGAACGAGGAGTGGTTCAGCAAACAGAGGCCCTGGTCCGTGGCTTCTACGAAGTAAGTAACAAGTCTTGCTTTCCTCATCTGAATGAGATGACCCCATGGGTAAACTATGCTGTGATACGAAAGAAAGCTGTGAATAGTTGCACATTTCAGTGAGGAGCTGGTGTGATGCACTTGGATTTGTAGGGACTCATTCCAGTAAAATTGGTCCTAGGATGCATGGTATCTTTGCTCATATTTATGGATGCTGTTCTATTATTGTCCCTGGATTTTGCTAATTTATCTCTGCTGAAGACCTGGGTCTTAGAACACCCTTCTGGCAGTGTTGCTACAAGGACTGCCAAAGGCTGGACAAAATCCTGTTGTGTGCAGATTATGTCCTGTCACTTGTATAGTTTCATTCTCATCAGATCTCACGTCATCATTGTTTGCAGCTCAAAACACGAGCAGACACCCCAAAGAAGAGCACAGATTAACCAGCAGAGGAGAGAAAGTTAGCTGTCAGCATGCAGACTTTGTCAGAATAAAAAGCTGGCCATCAGAGCCATAGGTTTACAAGACATGGCATCTGCTTTATTTCCAGTCTGAAACTGTGCTAACAGGTGTGTTTTTTTTTTAATTCTAGGTTGTATGGCTTGCGCTTGTCTCTGTTTTTGATGCCAGGGAACTGGAACTGGTTATAGCTGGCACTGCAGAAATAGATCTCAATGACTGGCGTAACAACACAGAGTATCGTGGAGGTAAACTGCCTGCTGATGCTCAACATCTTGACTCTTCTCAGTCTAAAACATGAAAGACTTGATCCATCATTTCCTTCTCTTTCCTGGGGGAAATGCCCAATTTTATTGAGGAAGCTTTTGTGAAGAATAGCTCATGAGATAAAATAGGGAAGAGATCAGGTTTGGATCAACAGATGTAATAATGTTGAAGGCACTTCTGCTACTTCAGATTTTACCCACTCAATTCCCACCAATTGAACAGGAGTTTTGACTATTAAGGATTGAAAAGGATTTGCACAATTAGATAAATAGGTTACTTACTCAGATGGCTGTGAATGAACTCCTGGCCTCACAGTAGTGTCACAAGTCCTTTTGGCTTCAGCAGGGAGCTGAATTCAAGAGCTGAATTTCACAGCGTCCAGATACACTTCAACAAAATACAGATCTTGCTCAACCATCCCCTCAGCCTAAGCTATGTCAAGTTGGATGTGGGTTTTTTTCCCCTTCTTCTCTAATGCTTGGCCTGGTTTTGCTTTAAACACTGAACATGATTTGTCCAGGCTGTCTTGGATGATGTATGCATGAGAAATCCACCAGTTCTGCACTACAAAAGGAAAGTCCCTGAGGTTCACATATCTTTCCCTGAAACACAAGTCTTTGCTGCTCACTGCCCAGCCTTTGTGTTACCTTGAAATATGCAGCTTAGCACAAGCAAAGATTGTCCCCCGGGATATTTTCCTATTTTTTTTTCTGTGTAGCTATTGAAACATACTCAGCCTGGGTTTATGCTGGCTTTCACGAGCACAAACCAAGGCACAGAGCCTCTCAGGTGGGAGGTTTGCCAGGGAAGGGCTTGTGGCAGCAAATTCCTCTCCATATGCTGAACACTGTTGCAATCCGAAAGAGAATTTATTTGGGAACCAGAAACTGTTAAGTCATTAGGACTCACACGGTGTGGCATATTGCAAATGGTCTTTTGTATGTCAGGCAGGTAACCCCAGTTCTTGCCAAGAGGTTTGTGGGAGGCCAATGTACCTCAAACAGATACTTGAGTTTCAGGGTTTAAATGAGTTAGTAATATTATAGTATCCACAGCCAGGACAAGATGGGTGCTGGGACCTACTGCTCATCAAGAACAATCAGGATCAGGGTTAGATCAGGATCTGTTGGACAGCAGATGTACTGCCCCGTGCTAGTGGGAGCATACTTGGATGTTATGCTTCCCGCTCAGAGAGGGCCATTTTAATTTTTCTCTCTTCCTTCTTTGTTTAGGTTACCATGATGGACACATAGTAATACGGTGGTTCTGGGCAGCAGTGGAGAGATTTAACAACGAGCAGAGGCTGCGGCTGTTGCAGTTTGTCACGGGAACATCAAGTGTGCCCTACGAGGGCTTTGCAGCTCTCCGAGGGAGCAACGGGCTGCGGCGCTTCTGTATAGAGAAGTGGGGGAAAATAACCTCCCTCCCAAGGTATGTCCCAGATAGGCTGTGACAATAGAAGTGCTTTTTTTGCATCTCTCTGCAGTGGAAGGTAATTCATGCAGTACGGGCATCATAAAACAGCAAAGAAACAATTATCAGTTTGATGTGTCATTACTTTCAGAGAAAAGTGTTCTCTTTTGCTGCCTTTTTGATTTGGAGGTTCAGTTTAAGCTACTTTGAATCCTGGGAAATGAGTAATAAAGATTTCCATAGGTCCAAACCTAGTTCCTCTTTTTTTTTTTTTTTTGGCTGGAACAAATCCAAAGCAACAGGAGCCTGTCAGATGATTCTGTTCCTTTTACTTCCAAAATAATAGGAAAAATACTTACAAGTTTACAGACCCATGAAGGCCAGAACCTGTTTTGGAATTTTGGCCAGAGATCTGAGTGTAGTCCCTTCATTTGCTCTGATGGTTCCACTTTTTCATCACGAGGAAGCTTAGTGAAGAGACTTCAGACCATGTGGTGGTAATGCCCAATTTGTTAAATCTAGTTCACTCAGCCAACTAGGAGCAAATGAGCCATAATGTCATACAGAGTCAACAGACTTCACAGTGCTTTCCGAGGGGAGGGCTCATCTTCCTTTTCAGAACAAAGGGACTGGGGCACAAAGGGTGGTCTGACTTGGCTAAGGCCACCCAAGAGAGCCATGGCACAGCCAGCAATACATTCAGCTTTGAGTTCTGCTCCAGCACTTTATCCATGACCAGCACTCATCATTCCTCACCAAAGTGAGTCACCTTTTCTTGAATGTCCTTACTGTTGCCTGAGGCTCTGCCTCATTGAGATTATTACAGATCTTTTTTCCATGGGGCAGCTTCTCAGCACTTGTGAAATTCTTTTGTTATGTGACTCTTTGACATAACATTTGCCTTCCAAAGGATGCTTTATTCCTGTTCTTGTTACTTGCTTTCAGCTGCAGTCCAAAACAGGCTGCTTTCATGGCATAGAGCAAAAATAATAGAATCATAGAATGGTTTGAGTTGGAAGAGACCTTAAAGATCATTTCGTTTCAAACCCCCTGCATGGGCAGGGACACTTCCAACTAGATCATGTGTCTTCTCACATAACTCACGGATACATTAAGTTATGGGTCTGGTTCATTTTTCTTGTTATTGCCATCCATGATGTTTACCCAGGAGCATACTGTAAGACATGGACTTGAGCAGACCTCCAGAGTCCTCTGCAGAGGGAAAGTTCAAGTGTGGTCACAGTACAAGCATGCTCAAGTCCATGCTTTTCCAGTGGGGAGACATAGGGTGCTGTATCAGCAGACTTTCTGAGCTGCTTATGTGGACTCCCTCTAAAGTCAGGAAAAGTGAAGTAAGTGTTTTTAAGGCACAATTCATACTGCCTGGACACAGGCTTTTAAAATTGCTCAGTTGAATCACACCTGGTATATTCTGATTTATGTCCATCAATTATAAAGACTCTACAGAGACTATATAGAGAACTAGAGCCTATGAGAAAGGTAGATGTAGGCCCTGAGATTTAAAGACAGATGAAAATAGGTAAAGTCAGTGAGATTCTTCATGCCCTTGAGCTTCAGCCAGCAATGTGGAAAGAAGGGCTGAGAGCTACAGTTTGTTATGTGTAAGCCCTGATCCTCCTTTTGCAGCCTATTTATAGTCTGGTTCTGTGTGAGGGTTTTGGAGCTTACCAAGGGCATTCCCACCTGTAGACAGGCAGCAAATGGAAGTCAGAGACTTGTGCAGCATTTCAGCAGAGATCTCTTGCATTCCTTCTGGGATGGAAAGGGGCAAGAGGAGAGGGTGGACCTTGGCGTGTGCACAAAAAATGCCCTGGGCTGACCCATCAAGTTGTGAAAAGGTAATTGGCCTCTTTCTGCTCTGCTTAACTTTCTTTGTGATCCTAAGCAGTACTTATGACCCAGATTCAGTTAGCCCCGAGATATTCATAGTAACAACTTTATGTTTGTCTGCTGATCACCAAGCTTGTTGCACTCCCTGAAAGAGGCCTCTTTTCCAGGTGAAAGTTGTTAGCACCTTTCAGAAGTCTTAGAGCTCTGCATTCATTTTAGCCAGGGGAAAGAGAAACAGCACTTGCTCGGGGAATAAACACAGCTTGATCACTGTGAATTATTACCTGCATTTTTATAAAATTATGGGCTGCTGCCAAGTATACACAGTGTTAAGAAATACATAAAACACACAGGCTAAACCTGGAGGCTCCCTAAATCCTTAGTTAAGCAACTAAATAAATGTTATTTTAAACTTTTTTTTTTTTTTTTTAAATGCCTGATTATGGCTTGCTCACGTTTATTTAGATTTACTTACATATTTACTTAGACTTAGAGGCTAAAAAAAAGTCAGATGTCATATCCTGTAGGCCTTTTGGCCCCTGCGATATGAGTGTAACTAATTTTACCTGTTTAAAAACAAATGACAAAAAAACACAATAAACCCTTGTCCTTCTAACAATCCCTACAGTTTCACGGTGAGAGTTAGCCTGACTCCACCCTTTCAAAGTCCTAGGAAAAAAAACAACAAACAAACAACAAAACAAAAAAGCCCAGCTTTCTCATGTCTCAGCAATCATCAGATTTAGTTGTGTATGTGCTTAGGTGTGTATTGCACATCTTAATTACTGGCCTTAGTTCTGAGGCCCTAACCCAATAAACGCAATGCTGGGAGAGGTGTTATGAAAGTTTGCATGAAGCTGATGCATTTGGCTTTCCTGACATCCAAGTAGATGATGGGTCACTGGGGCTAGGTTAGTCTGCCCTTTGGTTTTCAGCTGCTTTGCAAAGTATCAAGATAACTCTTAGCTCTATCAGAAGAATCCAGGACTCTCTTTGCACTCCCTCACTCCTGCTCCATGCGGCTGAAGTAGTAGGTGACTCTCCCTTGCATCTTGTCCTTGTCCTTCAGCAATGGAGCATGGAACTGCCATTTGTTTATGGTGATCAAAGACTCAATAACACTCTTGCACTCCCAGAAAAGAGGCATGGTGTAAATTTCCAAAATGCGACACTTTTCAAAGAGCAACCATTGAACATAATGCCTGGAGTGCTGCTTGAAAGCACTGAGGGTAAGAAAGACTTTTTCAGGAAGGCTGAGAATCTGGTAGCTTCATTCTGAATTGGTGCACTTCTTCATCAGTACCATTTCCCCTACACAGAATCATAGAAGGGTTTGATTTGGAAGGGACCTTTAAAATCATCTATTTCCAATCCCCTGCATGGGCAGGGACACCTCCCACTCGATCAGGTTGCTCACAGTCCCATCTAACCTGCCCTTGAACACTTCCAGGGGTGGATAATGGTGGTGTAATATGTTCATGTAAGAAAAATAAGAGTTAGATTTCACCAGTGGTTTATGTCTGGACCATGTGTGTGTACCAGGCACATTGTTCCTATCTGTCTTTTCTTTGAGTCCACACACATTAGAAAGTCAAAGTACTGTACAGCTCAGAGATGCTGCTCTAATCCCAGATCTCTAGATGATGACCCTAAAGCAGGTTCTAAAGAGATTGCCAGATTTATGGATCTGTCAGTGTAAATCAGCAGTGTGGTGTCTTCCAAACTGATGTAGCTGGTTGTATGAAATAACACTAAATAGGTAACAGATTTGACCACTTGTTCATCAGGATTGAGTTTTACTCTCCCTATCTAATATACCAAACTTTACCTCAACATAAAGGAATTACATATTTTACTTCTTGAAACTGGTTGCCTGAGTAGGGATGATAGAGAATTCTTCCAGCTATAGCCTGTTCCAAAGCAGGAAGCCTCTCTTCACTTTTCCTGGATCATGCAGATACAGAACCAGCTTTAGCAGCAGTTTCATGAGAACTTGTTCTTTGTTCCCCCCACCAAACATTAATGGACACTGGCTTTCTAGCTGGAATAACGTCGCTTCATCTGATATTGTGGGAGCAGAACTCCTGACCCAAAACAAACCTGTGCAAAGAACTAGCAGTGTTCTCTGCCATAGCTGTAGGAGACAACAGTTCCCTTTTCTTAGAACTGCAGCCTGCAAGTGTTCAGTGCCTTCAAATGCCATTGTCCCATCTTCTGGTTGTGCTTCTGACCTGGCTAAAACTTCTGTCAGCTCCAAAGTTATTTCTCGTGGAGTATCAATCAAGTAAGAAACTCCGCATGTATTCCAGTGGTTCAAACAGTGGCATTTGACACCATGAATTCACTTTCCTCATCAGTGCTGAGCTGCAACTACCCTTTCACCAAAGGAGATTTTCATTCATCAGAGTAATATTAGTGATTACCACTATACACTCTCTGGTTTATATATGCTAGAGATATATGCTAAAGATTACCAATGATAGTAAATATCTGATCTTTTGTAAGAAAATTCTGTCCCTTTTTATTGGATGATCGAGTATTTAATCATCTCAAAATCCCATCTAGTAATTCTAAAAATATTCTGTATGACTACAAAGAATAATTTTCTTCTTTCCCAGTGGACTGAGTGTGTGTACTGTGCTGTCTTCTATCCTTTATCTCCCATCCCTCTCCTCTTTCCTCTTTTCTCACATACAACAAAAACACCATCTACAAATCTACATTCATTAATTAAGCAGTGGTTCCCATACAGCATATAAGTGTTCCATCTCACAGACAAAAGGGGCAAGAGTTGATACCTGTGGGTCCTGAGGTTGAACAAAAAAGGGCTTGTGGGCTTGAAAAGGAGAATTGCCCAGTATTTGCCTGACAGGCATGGTTAGGTTAGTATGCAAGTCTTATTTTAGTTGATAGGTTTGAGCTATAAATAAGACAGGAGGGATTTCTGTGCACTTACTGCCTTTGGACTCTCATTGTTATGGAGATTAAAGGAAGTGACAAAGAAATGATGAATGCAAAGATCTTAAAAGCTTATACTCATCATTTTTAGAGAGAATTCTTAAAAGAAAAGAAATCGTGCAGCACTGTGAACAGTGAGCAAAATTAAAGGTTCAGACCCACCAAAACTACTTTGAACAATAAAGACAGACTGCCAGGAATAATGAAATTTTAAGTGGTCCATTTACTGCTTTACTTACTGGAGGATGAGGGCACATGAGGGTCAGAGTTAGTTTATATTACTTTATCTTGCATTTTCTTCTAGAGAAGCCAGAATCCTTTCCATAAAAGTTCTTCCCAATCTTAATTTTTCTTCCAGACTTCTCACTCTGTGAACACCCTCTCAAATGTCAGCAGGCTTATGTGGTAGGAGGCTTAATCTAGGGAAGAATTTTCTCATTGCACAGTCTGTGTCTTGCACTGCTGATGTAATATTTTCACCCAAATATGTGCAGCAAGCCCAGTACTACAAAACAGCAAGTGTCTCCTGGGTCATGCTTACTGTAGACACTCTCACTGGGATCAGGAGGAGTTTACCCCTTTGGAGGAAAAGGCACAGAGTTAGGCAACAGTGGATATTATGGAAAATATCCTTGCCTCTTTATTGCCCTGTGTACTGCAGTATCACACACAATATGATCTAACAGACCAGAGGCTGAGCAATTTCTCTTCAGTCTGGTTTGGAAAATAGTTCTCAGCTTTGAATTTTGAGAGGCAAAGGTGCTATTCTGAGGAGAGAGAAAACACTGAATGAGAAGGAGTCCTAATGAACCCTCTCTCTTATTTTAGGTGAGGCAGAATATCGGAACACAGAAGTTCCACCTCAATGTGAGGAAAAACTTCTTTACTATAAGGGAGAGGGAGCACTGGAACAGGCTGCCCAGAGAGGTTGTAGAGTCTCCTTCTATGGAGACTTCCAAGACCTGTCTGGGTGTGTTTCTGTGTGACCTGCCCTAGGTGATCCTGTTCGGGCAGGGCTTGCTGGACTCGATGATCTCCAGAGGTGCCTTCCAACCCCTGTGATTCTGTGATTCTATGTCGTTCAGTTACGCAACTAGACACCATGTCTGACCTTTACAGCAAAGAACCAATTAGACCCATTGCTGGATGCATACCAGACAATTTTGCACATAATTATCTTGTTGTAAGATTCAGTGGGCTTCACTGGAATCACTGGATTTGCAGTAGGCCCACATTAGTTTCACAGACCAGAATTTGAACTTAGGTTATTCCCTGGGCAATATATTGTGTTTTGCACCTCAAGTAGGTAAAAGTGCAAACCTAACCAGCACAGGACTCCTGAAAATTAGTTGTATTTTTTATTTGATGACACTTTTTGGAGTGAAAGGACTTTTTACTACAAAATTGTTGAATTGAAGAATACGAGAGTGTTCCTTAGCAAAATACTTCTGTTTTTCTAGACGTCAACTCTTTCTTCCTTTCTCTGTAATTGTTTCTCCCCATAATAAATTCCTTGACACCTTCTACAGAGGAATCCACTGCCATAAATCTCCTAATAGGGAAAGGAATGGATCTTTTTTTCTGAGTTTGACTAGGTCAAGAGTGACTAAAATCAACAGCATTGCATGGTTGTTTCATAACCAGGATGAAATGAGATAGATAACAATCAGTCAAGGTGAATGTCTGCAAGAAAGTAAACACCAGAGTCAGTGGCTGTGGATATGTCTGCACCACACAGTAGGATGCACGACAACGATGTCTGAGATGCTATGGTCTCACACAGTTAAATGTGCCAAGGTTAAGTGCCATACAGAGAAATTACTTTAGGTTCAGCAAAGTTGTATTAGCAGAAGCCACACCTGGGCCACCATGACTACACTTCTTTCAGTTCTGGAGCCAGGCAGCTGAGCTCCTCAAGACCAGCTGTCTCTGAATGGTGTTCTCTTGCCTATGAGAAACACATTCTGAATGGACTACAAGAGTCCTTCAGCTAATTAACTCCCAGTGGTTGATAGTGTTGGCAATGGATTGCAGAAACAACTTACACTGCCAGAGATTGCTGAGATAACAACAAACAGTGCAGGGCTACTCATGGATAATACACAGGAGCTGCCATGTTTAATTTCAAGAGATGTGCTAAATAATGGCTTTATTAATGTTCCTTTTTCACTAAATCACATGTGTTCCCAGCTCATTTCCGCAATTTCTGTGTTTATTGTACTCTCTCTCTGAGAGTGACCAGCTAACAAGTCTTCATTCAGAAGGGGAGAAAGGAGGGTAAAAGCTCTCCTAATTGAACTTGTGTGATGCTGTGAAGATTACATGCCTCTGGCTCTTTCAGTTCTCTGATGACTTTTTAATGATTCACCAATGGTGCTTGATAAAACTCTCCCTCTGAATCTGCAAGTCACAGGCCAGCCCATCTACCAGAATTGTGTTTTTCTCACTTTGTGGGTGGCCTAAGATATGCCTAGTGTGGCTTCAAATAGTTTCTCCAAGATAGCTCTTCTGCTTCAGTTTTGAAGAAATAATATTGAATTAAAGTGTGAGATAGAAAAGCTAAAAGTAAAACAACGGCTTCTAAAAGTACTAGGGATGAGGAGCTTAGACATTGTTAGCCCCTGAGGCTACATTTCCTTTTGTGAGTTGACATTGGTCAGAGGGAGCAAGAGGGAACAGAAATACTTCTAGCATCATGCAAAACTCCAAGCTGACTGAAAAAAAATGAAGCCATTTTAATGAAATTGTGCCCCTGTTGGTTGAATGAGCTCTCTGGTTTCTCAGTCAGTTGAAATGGATGAACTCTTAGGGCAGGGACTGTTTCTGTACCACACATTTGTGTAGCCCCTCACACAGTGAAGCTCAGACCACATCTGGGTCTAATTGATGCTACCAGAAGAGCTGGAACAAGGTAGAGGCATGTGTGGAACCCATCCCACTGCTTCTTTTGAAGGTGCTGCCAACTGGGGGGTAAATATAATGGTAGAAATAGGGGAAGAGAGGGTCATCAAGTTGGCAGCTTGCTCTGCACAAAATACTTGGCTTTTGCCTTGGCTACTACAAATAAATAACATTGAAAGGCCAGACTTGCAGCAGATGGCCAACAGCTGACTTACAGGAATATTTTCAGCAACCTTCCTTATTTGGTTAGCAGATCCCTGAATGGTCAGCCCTGCCTCACTATAAACACATGCTGAGCCCATTCTGTCCTATAGTTCATCACATTATGCTTGTCCACTGATGCAAAACTCACAAGCTGCTCATGGTGGATGTACAGCTGAGTTGCATTTTTTTAAAAAAACTCGAAGCAACTAAGATGATATTTGTGGAATTGTCTATCGGGGCCTAAACCCCTACTCCTCAGTGGCATCCAGCATTGTTCTCCATGAAGATCCCAGCAAGATCCCTGCTACATCTAATGCAGAGATAGCAGAGAAGGGTGTTATGTTGTTACTTATCTTGTGTCTTCTATTTGAAATATTGATCTGTAAGTGCATGTTCATTTCAGTACCTCAGATCCTGGCAGAATTCGAGAGTTATACTTTGAAAGTTAGATTTATTTTCATCCCTCTTGAGGGAACTTGAATGTCTTGAGTCTCAGTAGAAACTTGGATTAAACTTAACATGCAGCATGTTTTCCTTTTGCAGGGCACACACCTGTTTCAACCGTTTGGATCTTCCACCTTACCCCTCCTATTCTATGCTGTATGAAAAGCTGCTCACAGCTGTTGAAGAAACTAGCACCTTTGGACTTGAATGAGGAGGCTCAGGCACTTCTGGTGTTTTTCTGGCTGGTGATGTCACCTTCCCTCTCCACCATCATTTGATCTTGGTTTCCCATGTTTTTATTTTTGAAAACAAAACAAAACAAATCAAGATTGACAAAAGCTGTGCATGAAGAACTGCCACCCTCTAAGATCTAACCTTCATGCTTTCATCCTCTGTTTCCAATGGACTGCTAGTCTGTATGCAATAGAAAAACAACTGTCTCAAGGTTTCTGTATATCTCTACATACCTCCATTAATAACAATGAAAATACAAATGCAAGTTACACTACACTTGACCAAATGTTAATAAATGTTTACTTCCACCTACGTTGATTAAAAAATAAAAAAAAACCTCATCAAGCATTCCAAGCTTTTATATGCCCACATCTTCTAAATCAATTCACAGTCCATCTTGCTTCTTAACTGTTGAATCCAGTACTAGGAGATGGTCAAATATATCTTCATCCATCCTTATTTTCCCTGTATCTGTTGTCCATCTGAGCAAAACTGAAATTTTTATATATGAACTCATGATCCACATCAGTTGCATCAGCTGGAACTGGCCCAGATACATGGTGCAGATTATGATCTTCAAAAACTAAAGAGAACTTGCACTTCAGAGATATTGGGAGGGGCATCTCCACTGTAATGTTTACCACACAAGAAGCACAAGGTTGTGCACACTCAAGAAGGATGTCTTATGTAGCATAAAGGACAAGGCTCCCTTACCTTATTATTGTGTATGACAAGGAAAAGGGGAAATAAGAAGAATGTTCTACTCTTATGAATACCCTTGGGTTCTGTTTTCCTGATCTTTGTTTTCTGATGTTTAAAATGCTCCTTTCCAAATGAGAAGTCTAGACAATCCCATCCCCTGTGTCAGAAGCCATTTATTTTCTGTCAGGCTGGGCTAATCTATGGTTGCTGGGGGCAGTTTTCAGTTCTCGCGTTTTTCTTTTCTTGTTCAGTGCAAATCTCCATAACTTCAGGAGTGGCTATGGACAGAAGGTTTTAGTCAAGGGTCTATTAAATGAGAAGCTGCAGTGAATGAGAGTGCTTGTCAGGGATGAAGGGGACTGTTGCTCTCTTTGGGTTAAGAATTTGCTGCACTTGCTTTTGGAGTAAGCCGAAAGGCCCTACAGTCATGTTAGGTGCCATGAAACTGAAGATCAGGCTCTGCAGGCATAACCCTCTTCAGTTTGGTGTACTTTGCATTGCAGCTCCGAAGCTGGGGAATGAAGGGAAAACAGCAGTAGGCTTGTCTTCAGGTCAGTTTTGCAGAGGCTGTCACTATCAACCACACTGCTCTGATTATTTCCTGTTTATTAATCTTTGCTGCCCTTGTTTTCCAAGGCTAATCTCAGATTGAAAGTGTTTGTCTTAACTGGGAAAAGGAAATACAACTTATCTTTACTACTGACACTCAATATGTTAAAAGGAGGCATGAAATATGAAGTGAGAGACTTGTGAAGGGTGACTGAAGGTAAGTGTCTAGCAGCTCACATGAAATGCCACACTCCTTTGGGGGCTTCTTACTGGTAGTTTTGTGTTAGCGTTGCTTCAGAAAACTAGAACATCAGGAGATCAGTTCAATGTCTGACACATCTAATTCCCGTAAGTTTTCTCTCCAGAGAAAAGAATTGGACCTTGTTTTCCCACATGTTTTTATTGTGGCTACACAGAAACTCATCACACCTGAAAAACTGCATTCTGAGAGTTTTAGATCATTTTCCTGCTTTGATTCTTAGGTCAATAGGTGTTTGAAAGATGACGGACACCAAAACATGTTTCTAAGCAGAAATTATATATAAAATATTTGTGATACTGAGATTGCTCCATTCATTCAATTTCTGTGACATTTCAGCCACTTTTTTAGTAATTTACTGTATGACTTTTACTGACAATCTATTTTATAGTACATGTTATTATTCTTATTGAGTGCTCATATTACAGTTGCATACAGAGGCTGCAGCTACAGGCCAGCTTCATTGTACCAGACCCCAACAACTATTTATTTTCACAAACAAGCTCTCAGGCATCTATTCCACATGACCAGCCTCCTGCATAGTAGAGATGGAAATCTTTGGGCTTTTTTCTGAAAGTGTCTGTCGTGTTGTACATGAATTTTACATCAGAGCAAGTCACACCAGGAGAGACTGAACAAGAGATTCTTCCAATGTATGTAATTTCTGCCTCTTCACCACTGGGCCCCAAACTCTAGTGACTCTTGGATGGTTCCTGTTTTATTTCTGGCGGTGTTAAAAAGTTACCTGTCAAATGTTGGATGTCTTCTAACAACAGAAAAAAAGAAAGAGAAGTAGCAGGCTGGTTGGTCCATGTTTGGCCAAAGAAAATAGTGCATCAAGAGCTGTCTCGTAACACAGGAAAAAAAATAAATCCAATCTTTACAATACTGTATAGTTAAATTTTATAAAGTATTTAAAATATATTTTATTAAGAAAAAAGGAAACTATTTTTTGTAGCATAATAAAAGACATTTGTATTTCAGAGAGAGCATCAAACCCCACTGATTAAAACAAGGATGGCTTTCTCCTGAAATGCTTCTTCACAGCATGTTCTGGCACTTGCTGCACCGTAAGCGGGGTTAGGTGGGTGCTATGCATCTCCATTGTTGGCAGATGCCATCTCACGGATCTGGTGTGTTCCTGCTCTGGGAGACACACAGCATAGACAGCTCCTTCCTATCAAAATCCTTGGTCCAAGCTGTCTTTCAAGTGCACAGCCTAGTATTTTTAAAAGGTAGCTTTCCTAGGTTACCATGATGACATCAAAGTAACAAGGTCGTGTAGATTTCCTTGGAAGTTTTTTTGGTTGTAAAGCCAGGAACAGGGGAAGACAGTTGACTATTTTCATGAAACAAAGAGAAAGACAATGCCACACTCTGCTTTTCTAGCATTCTGTCATTCCAGTCTTAGCCTTCTTACTAAATGCCTTACCCCAAGAGCTTTTCAAACACTAACATAATCTCTAGGATACCTGGTTCGACACTTGGCAGTGCATTCCTCCATTTGTTGCCTCATAGCCTGGGCTGAATCTGGTCCCAGTCCAGAGTGAAGGGGAAGCCCTGCATTGAAGTGGTACCGTAAGGTTAGAGTGAGGCAGGGAATGGTGCTAAGAGGAGAGAGGGAGGAGCCTTGCCCTGTTATTTAACCTGCCCATTGTGCAATTAATGGACTGTGTTGTTGCAGTTATGCATATGTAAGGCATATACCCTTCCTTGTTCGCCTTTTGATTTGAATGCTGTTACTCATATAATCATCTGTGCTCTTACCCAGGTCTGCATTTTCATTTGTAAAACACTGTTAATGACAGAATTTCTGGTTTCATTGTTTTCCCACAGGAAAGACTAGAGGATACTCCACAGGGCAGATTTACAGTGAAATAATCTGTTCAGCTCCTTCACTTCAGTTCCCTTTAAACTTTGTGGTGGTGAGATTGAGAGATGACATCAAACGTCAGTAGATTTTAAAATGCAAGTGAAAAATGGAGTAGGCAATCTGACAGCTTTTGTGAATTGCAGTTTTCAAAATAAGCAAAGAATGTTGGTAATTTGTATGTTTGGTTTCAGAGGGCCCAGATCTTCCTCAAGGTAACTGTTGTGATGGTATTAATGGTAGAGGGAGCAGAAGGGATACTTCTGTCAATGAAATCCTGTTGACACACTTGCATTAAGCTGAAGAGGTGAGAATGAAAATAGGTATTTTAAAGTGCCAGTAAGTCTTCTGCCTTGAAGTACTCTCACCGAGTGTTCAACCACATCAGCTATGCAGGATCTGCTCCAGTACTAGCAACCATACCTTACTGGTAATGGCATCAGGCCTAAGCCTTACAAATGCTGTCACTTCAGTCTGCAACACGTTACATGAGCATTCAGTTTCAGTCGCGTGGCTGTGCATATTCAGAACTTGGCTTCTATGTTCTAGGGAGATCTGTGGTTATCACAAGGCAAGAAGGGAGTGATCCAAATAGATCAAACCAAGAAATCATGAGTTTTGTACAGGTCAGACACAGAGGATGTTTTTCACCCAGTTTGCTCAAGTGCCCATGATCTTTTGAATGAACTGTAGCTAAGGTTTGAGTTTGTAGTCTAGTCTGAGAGACAGCCTGTGGGAGGGGGTGTGTTTGTTGGGTTTGTGTTTTGTTGTTCTAGTTTCACTGTAACAAATAGTTGACATACCTCTAGTTGAAAACAGTAGGATACTGAATGTGGAAATAAAATAAGAAATGTGCTAAAATATACACTCAGAGAGGATGAGTTAAACTCATCCTTCGCTATTAATCCTGTGACAGTCTGTGGAATTCCAGAAAGACAAATCTGACTGGAGATTTGTTTGATTTCTGTTGCAATAATAATTATTTGCCCTGTCTCCATAGTAATATGAGTAGGGCTTCCCAGTCAAGATTAAACACTTTCAGTCAAATGCAGACCAACAGATCTTTCTACAACAAATGCGGTGCTTTTTTATTCTTATTCTTGCTGTACCTCAGTGTTTGTTATTAAAAGAAAAAGATTACTGCAATATACTGAATCTGGGATAGGTTTTCCAGTAATCACAAGGTCCAAAAGATTGGATTGTTATTTTCTCTCTAGTGAGTCATGTAGTTCCTTTGTTCTAGTAGAAAAACAGATGCCTGTAGATAGTAGATACTAGGTATAGTAAATATTGTACCATTAGCCAAACTCCCTGCAGCTTCCGATTTATCTAACAGAAATGTCTATTCTGTTTTTTGTTAAAGACTACATTAAGTCAATGGCAGGAAAGGTCCTCATTATTGGACTGATTTTGCTTATATTGACAGAAAAATGTCACACGATACTCAGGCTGTGCTTTCTATTCAACCATATCACTATAGAGGAATGTCAATAAAATCACTTTGTTATGGCATTGTGTGGACTGTCTATTACAAAATAACTTATTTCATAGAGGATAGAATTTACTAGAGTGGGTGGAAACTGGCACTAGCGGAAGTCCACTGATGGAAGGAATTACTCTTCGAGAATCTTATCCTTTCTGACCCCTGCATTCAGGCCCTCCCACTGCTTTTGTTCAGTTTCTCAGGGTAAATGTCTAAAATGTGAGGTTCTTCACTTCGGTGTACATAAGCAAAGCCCCCATGCTCTCCAAATACCCAAAGACCAGCCCTGCATTGAAAGCATGTGAGCTTATTCCTCACTCTAGAAAAGGTCTGGACGCACAGAAGGACAAAAGGAACATACATACTACTTACACATACCTCCCTTCTAGGTATAATTACTGCATTATAGGTATGAAATGCAAGTGCAAAGATGGTTTCTTAATAGTATATGCTGGGTCTGCATTAGGTGTTGACAGCAAATAAATAGCGAGATGCTCTGGCATTCTCAGTATGTCACACCCATTTCTCTACTGCTCATCACTGTAATCTCAGGCATGTTTCATTAGCACATTCCAGGGTAGATTAACATGCCTCAGATGCACAGTCAGCAGACACCTTGCTGACCATACCTGTTTTTGTACATAAACAGCACCTCACGAGAAGTCATGGTACAATGAGAAGGATGGGAAAGCTTAAATACGAGGAGCAGTGTTTTTAAGGAAACAGTAAGCATGTCTTGCACAAGACAAATCAGTAGCAACCGTGAAACAATATGACTGTGACAACTCTTCAGAGATCTTCTCCAGTTGTCACTATATTTTATCTTGTGTGGAGGAGCACAGGTCCACATGGCCTGTGCTGGCTCTCCTGCAATGGGGACACTGGGGTGGCAAGTAGTGGTTCTCCTGCAATGGGGACACTGGGGTGGCAAGAGTACCCCACCCATGCATGTGCTCAAGAAATCCAAGTCTCACAGCCCAGCCTTTATTCAAAACTGATCTGGTTTGATGGCACAGGTGTGTGAGGAGGAAGTGGGGGGAAAGGTATTTGAGACACTAAGCTACATTTCTCTGAATTTTTCACATACAAAGCAAGGAAAAATTGGTATTTACTGAAAGCAGTGAGGCCAGATGCTGATCACTAAGGGTACATCAGAGGTGTCAGTTTCTGCAGCAGTGATTTGTTTATGTGGCTGGAACTGCCCCTTTTACCAGAACCCATCCTGTGATCTGAATTCCTGTTAAAATATAGCAGCAGTCCACCTGAAGTCTCCATACATACATCAGATGTCTGTCTTGTCATGCTAACAAAATTCCTTAATCCTATAGGATATTACAAAATCAATAATAATCCCCTTCTACCCTGTGGTAGCAAAGTTATAATTTTTTGCTATAATGGACAATAAACCTACTTGTGGCCTGACATTCATTCTTGTACAAGAGGCCAGACTGGACAATAGCTGTCATCTCTGGACAACAAAGCCACAAAGGATCTGCTAAATCTCCTCTAATCATAAATCCTCCTTAAGCTGCAAAGCCATGCTCTTTTTTTTTTTTTCTTTTTTTTTTTTTAAATTTAATTGATACATTTTTCCAAATCGATTTTGCCTGAAAATGTCCCTCATGAAAATACCAAAATGAAGAGCATTCATTTGGTTAGTTCCTACACTCCTGGAACTAAATTTTGAAGAAAAAAAAAAAGATACATTTTTCTGTCTGAAACACAAACCCTGATTCTTAGTTATAGTCGGGTTTGGTGTAAAGCATATTTGTATCTTTTTAACTCTAGTGTAAATGAAGCTCATTACCACAATGATATGTTACAGCTCTTTGAGGTTGAAACAAAAAGAAGTCACTGGATAACACAGAGACTGCAACTAACGATGTTTTTTCCTGAATTGCAGGCACGTAGAATTTCATATAATTAACTCCTGTAGTCTAAGGAGATAGTGGAGCTTCATGGGACAGTTTTCTGTGTCAATGATAAACAACAGTAAAACTAAGGTAACTTGTCTTTCCTTCTGTGAAGAGCAATATGATTTAGAGACCTTTTAAATTTTACAGTATGAAAATAAAAGATAAGTTTAGGTTATTTTCTTTCCCAGTTACAAAACTAATCAGCTGTAAGAAAAAAAAATAAATGTAAATACTCTGTGGTGTGACACTGAAAATCTGTTCAGTCAGTTTCAGAATGGACCACAGCAGTTGAATAACTATTGTTGGGTGTAATTTTCTAAAGCTGCTCTTCCAGGATCAAAACAGCATAAAAAATAAATTGTGCATGCTCTTATTTTTCTGTTTTCAGCACTTAATATGCTTCAGTTCATAGACAAAGCAGTATAGGTACCAGTGTGCCACAGGGAGTCATCGTATTTAGATAACAGCTTTTCAGGAATGCAGCTGGGGCAGCACTGGAATCTGCTCAGGAACTTGGTTACAAGCTGTGATTTGACTTCAGTACCTCTTAGGTATGTCTTAGTATTAAATACACACAGTGACTTTTTAAGAATGACTGAAATTAGTAATACAGGTTGCTATTTAAGATTATACTTACAATGTGTGAGGACACATTTACTGACAGCTTTGGTATCTTTGGCAATTGAGTATAAACTTTCCTGCTTCTGGCATGCCAGTTAACAGCTTTAGTGATCCGTGCATTGATTAAAAGAATGGGGACATTTAAAGTCTAACCTCTCTACTGTGGTATGTAAAGCACACAGCATGGCTTTTGAACATCACAGTTGTGCTTCAACTACATGTTTCAGTCCTCCTAATGTACAAATTGAAACAGGTTACCCTTATGCTCTTGGACACAGGCAGGAAATAAGTAGTAAGGCACCTTGGATTTTTTATAAAATGTAGTCTGCCTAATTTCTGAAAGACAAACTGGTCTTTGGGACTGCCTTGGCACTGCAGAGAAGCTGGGAAAGTCATTTGAGGAGAACCCAAAAGAATGTGTGGGGACCTACATGATGTGTTTTCCAACTCGTAGATTAGTGTTATTATAATATATATAAAACTCAAATGGAAATTTCTGCAAAATATGAACCCATGAAAGTATTTGGAAAGGTTGTTCTTAGACTCTCTGAGCACAGGTTTTTTTCATCTGTCATGCATCAATCATGAATGCAATCAAACACTATGAGCAAAAAAAGGCATACATATTATTGCCACATGAGCAGCAGTTCCTATTAAATCTCTCACAAATATAAAAATAATTCAACAAAGCTGGCACTAATTATGCCTGGTGCTGCCACTTAGTGGAGCTGTGCTTTCCTGCCTTAAATTGGAAAAGTGGAGATTTTTTTGTTGTAGCTGGGAAGAAACCTCAGTTTGTACAAAAGTGTCGCATGGGACTGGTTTTCAGCAGTGCTGGGTACTCGGAGCTCTTGTGTAAGTACCTTTATGTGATGACAAGAAGCATTTGAGGAATACAGGAGTGAAGCACCTCAGGTGAGGAATGTGTACTCTTCCTGCTGCCTCATGTATAAAACAAACACATGAAGAATAAGTAGCTTCCTCAACACAAAAAAACCCAAAAAATTATACAGAACTGATTCTAGGATTAAGCAGCCTGCAGAAATTTCAATCACAGGAGCTCGTGATTTTTCTATCATTATGGAAATTGAAAGGAATAATTTAGCACCTGAAAAATAATCTGAAGTTACATGTGCTGAGCTACAGATGGTTAGACTTCATAGTTCTGTTATAAATGGACCGTGATGATTATTATTATTTAGGATAACTCTTCCATGTACAATTTGCCTTCCTGTACAACGTCCCACAATCCAAGTGGGAAGTGGAATGTCCTGGGAAGATCAGGCTGGAGTCAGACAGATATAACTGAGCAAAGCTTCTGTCCCTCTGCAACACATTTGATCCACATCTCCAAGGCAGAATTGAAATTGCTCTTTCACTCCAACGCATGCAGGCATAAATTGAAAAGGACAGTCTCTTAAACAGAGTACCTGTGGTGGCATTTTTCACCTCACCTCCTGCTTCTTAGCTTGCAGGCCAAATAGAGTTCATGAGAATGAACTCCTTGGATGTTACTGGCAGGAAAGAAAAGAAAAGAAAAAAAAAGATCAAGATATAAAACAGTTCATGTTACCTGTACAAGCAGAAATTAGTATTTATTATGCCATCTGAGTTCACTTGAGCAGGCAACAGCTAATAATATTTATGTGATTGAAGCCAAACAGCCAAACAACAGGAAAAAAAAAGAAGCGCATACTTTTTTCAATAGGTAACATATGAGAGTAACCAGCCTAGATACATCTGTTAGCTTATCTCTAAATAAACTGAGCATTGTTCACGTCCACGTATGTTTCTCCCTGTGTGGATAGCACATATAAGCTTATGCTGCAGTATGTAAGACTAAAAGCAGTGAGTCATAACACTTGGGTTTATTCATTCTACTGGGAAAACTTAAGACAGCATATACCAGCTCCATAATATCCTGGTACAACTAGGCAAAGCATAGTCTGTGCTCTGGCTAGTGCATAGGAAAGTGGGAAAAGTTTTTATTTCAGTCAGTTTTCAAGATGCTAAAACACAATTTTTCTTGTTGTCATTGTCTTCCTATTCCATGGATAATTGTTTTTAAGAATGCTACAGATCCACATTCATGTTACTTTAAGACACTGCTCATGTCTTTGGTAGCTTCTACCCTGTGGAAGAAAACACAAATATTTATGTACTACATAGAAGAAAAGTTCTTCCACACAGGAAGAAGCAATATACTCAAAACTCTCCAAAACTTAGATACAAATATATCTTAAATTTATCTGAATAAAATAATCACATGTGGGGAAAAAATGTAAGACCAACATAATCAACTGTGAGGTTTTTAAAGGCACTGAAGAATCTAAAACGTATCATTAACTTAAAAGATCACCAGAGAACCCTATATATCCCAAAGTGTTTTGAGGAAGGTCTGTTCATATCCCAGAATCAGGAATTGCACTCCTCTCCATAAATTCTTTGCAGGTTCCCCCTACCCTGCTTCCCAAAACATGATTGTGAAAGGAAGTGAAGTAGAAAATAACACAAGAATTATCTGACACCTTAATTTAGGGTTAACATAATTTAAGATACTATCTATTTTTTTCAGGAAACAGCCTTTTCTCTGTAGTAGATGCTTCTGATACATACTTTCAGATACATCAATTTCTTAACCCTTGTTTAATCCAAGTTCTTTTTTGTTCAGCAGTAACAGTCTGGCCCTGCTACAGCATAACCAATGCTCTGAGTGGAAAGCACATGGACACTCAAGTCTTGAACTCTGCATTAAGCTATTTACTGTTTCTGGAATTTATTCCTAAACTATTGATTTCTGCAAATCAGATTTGGTGTTGAATGAACAAGGGAATTCCAGAAGAATGCCACGTCAGCAGTTGACCAATGACCAGGCTGAATCCTTCCCTGTGTGCTGGCCTGTTTCCTCATCAGCCTCTTCTCCCTCATGCCTTGGATGTTGGCAGGCCATGGCAGGGAACACTCTGTGCCCTTCGTGGAGACAAATGCAGCAGCACTGCCTCGATAAAGGACTGCCACACAGAACAGGTCTCTTAAAGGTGTACGTTAGGAAAGCTGGATGAAGAGCCTGTGAATTGGATCCAGCCATTTCTCCACCTGTGAGGCAATTCCCAGCAGCCTGGACAAATGGGTGTCTAGGAGGCAGCTCCTGCACACAACACAGCAACATTTGGTGCTCAGGCACGTGTGGAGAAGAAGAGCCAAGTACACCCCAGCTACAGGAAAGGCTTAACTGAAGCTTGTTCCTTAGACACCACAGAAGCTGAGGTTTTGTTAGGTGGGCTCAAGTGTACTTGCCCCCTTCAGAGATGCTACTGCCCTGTTTTTTATCCTCACCTGCCTTCAGCCTTGCATTCCAGAGTCCCCACTGCGGGCCTGGGCCCTGTTTTCCCTCAGGACCAGCTCTTGTGGTTTCACCTCAGGCTTCTCCCTACCCAGGTACTGCTCCCTCAGGGCACACCTGAGTGCCCACAGGTGTGAAGAAGCCCTGACACCGGTGCCTCACCACTCAAACAGCACATCCCTCAGATACTCATTTTGGCTGTATGATCATGTAATCACAGAAGGGTTTGGGTGGGAAGGGACCTTAAAGATCATTCAGCTCCAAACCCCTGCATGGGCAGGGACCCCCCCTGCTAGACCAGGCTGCTCAGAGCCCCATCCAGCCTGGCCTTGAGCACTTCCAGGGATGGGGCTTCCACATCCTCCCTGGGCAGCCTGTTCCAGCGTCTCCCCACCCTCACACTAAAGAACCTCTCCCTAGCATCTCCTATAAATCTCCCCTCTTCCCGTTTAAAAGCATCACCCCTTGTCCCGTTGCTACAAGCCTTTGCGTTTTCCCTCCCTGCTCAGCTTTCCCGTCATCCCTTTTCCAGGCCCTGGAAGCCCAACTGCAGGGTCTGCCCTGCATCCTTCTCCAGCCTCAACAGCCCCAAACTTCGCCCCACCCCGGTGTCACACACACACGCACCCCCCGGTGTGACACACACACACACCCACACACCGGTGTGACACACACACGCGCGCGCACACACACGCGCGCGCACACACCCCCCCACACACACACCCCCACACACACCCCGGTGTGACACACACACACACAGACACACACAGACGCACACACACGCACACACAGACACACAGACAGACAGACAGACACACAGACACACCCCCCCCACACACACACACACACACCCTGGTGTGACACAGACACACACACCCCAGTGTGACACACACACACACACCGGTGTCACACACACACACCCCGGTGTGACACACACGCACACACCCACACCGGTGTGACACGCACACACCCACGCGCACCCCCGCCCCACACACACACACCCCCCCACACACACCCCGTTGTGACACACACACACACAGACAGACACACACACACACAGACAGACACACACACACACAGACAGACACACACACACACAGACAGACACACACACACACAGACAGACACACACACACACAGACAGACACACACACACACAGACAGACACACACACACACAGACAGACACACACACACACAGACAGACACACACACACACAGACAGACACACACACACACAGACAGACACACACACACACAGACAGACACACACACACACAGACAGACACACACACACACAGACAGACACACACACACACAGACAGACACACACACACACAGACAGACACACACACACACAGACAGACACACACACACACAGACAGACACACACACACACAGACAGACACACACACACACAGACAGACACACACACACACAGACAGACACACACACACACAGACAGACACACACACACACAGACAGACACACACACACACAGACAGACACACACACACACAGACAGACACACACACACACAGACAGACACACACACACACAGACAGACACACACACACACAGACAGACACACACACACACAGACAGACACACACACACACACACACCCACAGACACACCCACACAGACACACCCACACCCCGGTGTGACACACACACACACGCACACACCGGTGTGACACACACACACACACAGACATGCACACACAGACAGACAGACACACACACACGCACGCACACACAGACAGACAGACACACACACACACCCCCACACACACACCCCGGTGTGACACACGCGCACACACACGCACAGACACACACACACACAGATACACACACACCCCGGTGTGACACACACACACACGCACACACCGGTGTGACACACACACACACGCCCACACACACCCCGGTGTGACACACACACACACACTACATTAGTTAATTTTAAGTTCTTGGATAGAAAATAAAACTCTTTCAGACCTTCTGTATGGGCAACAAAAGGGAACACTAGAAGTGTTGGCCATCTTGTACTGCAACCAGTAAATATACAGGAGTCAGAAAAAAATAATTTGGTATTCTCCACATGGTGTGTCCAAGTATTTTCAATAAAATCACAAGGTTGTGTAACAATAATCTATTTGAAACTAAATTCCTATCTTTATTTCTTAGACTACAGAGCAAACACAAATCTGTCAAATTCTCTGAAAGTCTACATGACCTGACATCCTGAAGACAAATTCTCTTCCTATGTAAATTCTGGTCTCAGTGTGAGCACACCCTAAGAATGAAGTGAATTTTGGAGTCCTTCCATATAATTTTGGTAATCCTGCAGCTGTTGTGCTGCAGAACGTAAGACCAGATGTAGGACTCACAAATCTCACTACTAAGTCAGTCTCTGTGCCACTAAACAGTGTTGCAATTTGGCATTTCTGTGCTATTGTTCAAGAGACTGCTTTTCTTTCCTGTAGAGCAATATTCACCTTTAGTTACCAGGTAAATCTTTGTTACACAGAGTAAAAATAGGTAGTCACCTGAATAAATATGTAGTATAGAATTTTTATCCTTTAAAAAATATTTTAAACTTTTTTTTTTTTTTTTTTTTTTTTTTTTTTTCTTGACTTTTCCAAGCCCTGAGACGGGGAAAAAAAAAGTCTAGAGGGGACTGGTGTGTGGTAGCGTGTGCTTGGGAATAACCCGGCGGTGGAACTTGTCAAAGAATTAGGAAGCGGGTTAGTGAAGTCGGCTTTGAAAGCGGCTCCACATGCAAGGTGGGATCGATGTATCCTTTCCACACCTGACTGATAAGCGAGCAAGGTTTGAAGCAGAACACCTCATGAACAGGTTTTTGCACCTCAGCACCTATGCATGTGACATTTCAGCACCACTAAAACAGTACGTTATACTGAAATCGTCACTGATTAAAAGAGTGATATTATTCACAACCACACGTGCTTTATCTAAAGAGTATTCAGATTAAAAAAGATTAGGTTATGTTCCACAGGATACGCAACAAGAAAGACTCCTTAATGTATGGGGTTTTTGCAAGTTCTGCTTGCAGTGTGCTCACTTCATACAGCAGTCAAAACCCGCTGGAGTTTGAAAACAAACATAGCTGCTGTAAGCAGCTCTAACAAATTTTTAGGTTGTCTAGGTGTCAGCTTAATGTTTGCTTGGTAACCCTAAATTACTAATAGAATAATACCTGTTTAAACATAGTGGCCTAAAGCATTTACTTGGGAAGCAGGTGGGAGAAACATCCTGTGAAGTGAGAAAGCTTTTTTTTTAGCCTATGACCACAGTGTCCAGGGCCCAGAAACTGAAGCTAACTTAAATGCAGGTTACAAAACAGCCTAGATTCTCAGCAACAGCCAAGAAGACATGGGAGCAGTATAGCACTGGATATCCTGTTATCGCTGCTTCTCGGGTCTGTTTGAAGATCAGATGACTTTTCAGAAAATACTTTGCAGTTTTCTCATGGAGTGAGAGCTGGGTGATGTTCCTTGACGTGATCAGAAAGTGGACTAGATGCAGCTTCCTTCTCACACACAAAAGTACAACTGAAATTATTAGCGTTACACTGTGAACAACAAATAAGTACTGCAACAAATCTTGATCTGCAGTTTAAGCAAGAAAATCTGAGCATGGCTTTTTGTGTGGAGTTATTTTTAACCTTTGCATGAAGGTTGTGATTTTGGACCTGCAGTTATGCTAAGTGACAGTTCTAAGTGTCTGTCTTGTTTTTGTGCAGCAGTTGCACCTGTTTTGGTTCAGACTTTTTTTTTTTCTTCTCCTCAACTTCACAGGTGTTTTCACTGTCTTCTCTCTTAGAATATAGAAGTTATGCATTTTAATGTGCATGCTTAGCTTTTAATTAAACAATTTTGAATGCTTTGTTACTACATTTTTATGGGAAAAAGTGGATACTTCAGCTCAAGTACTCCTATTAAAAACAATCTATTGTAAACTCTGTTACAAAGCTTAGGTGGCAAATGGAATGCCTCTCTGCTGCTTGTAACTGTCCCTGTCATTTTCTTCATAATGTGTATGCTTAGCAGAAATTGTTTCACTTTTATCTGGTCCTAAAGTGTGTATGTCTCTACTTATGGGTAGAGTTTATCTCTACAAAGGACTTGGACAAATTAGCACCCAGGTATGACAGGTTTTTGTCTCAGATGAAAAGCAGTCCTTGTGGACACAACATAGTGTATTTTAATTCTAATTTGGTAGCTGAATTTACTAACAGAATGTTTATACGCTCTGTGTTCATCCATCCTGCTTCCTAGAATTAGGGAAACCATTTAAAAGCTGAGCTTCAGATAGAGTTTTGTGAGAGCAATATTTGTCTAAGTCAAGCTTAAAACTGACAGCAGGCAGAGAAAAGCAAACAGATTTACCACCGTTGCTGTGAGTGAGGCTGCTGCGTGAACTCGGCAGGTTTGTGTGCTCTTTGGCCTCTATCCAGTTAGTCAACACATGCATATTGAACTTGTGGTACTTTAGGCCTCTGTCCCCTTGTCACCTGTGTGTGGAGGGAAGTGGAAAGAGAGGAGAACATGGGAAAATGGCATTGGAGTTCTAGCAGTACAGGGAAGGGAGCTACTGTAGCTGCTGGCCCCTGGGTGGCACGTTGGATATGGAAATGCTGGAGATGTATCGCCGAAAGAGTAGTAGATGAGCCTGAGAGGAACCTGGTCATAATGTGGTGAACCTGGTAGGACTTGGGTGCAAAGCCATGGGAAAATCTGGCTTTGTTAGTTCTGCTCACAGGGGAAAAAGAACTGCTTTGAGAATGCAAACTTTATGTGCTTCAAAAGGCTGCTGCCTCATCCAGTAGCTGAACAGGCATTTTCAAGTCTATCAAAACATACCTGCTAGGGAAAACAGGTTAATTCAGGAAAAATACTGAAAATTTGGTTATAAGGGCTACTCTGGAAAGGAAATTCAATTGCTTAAACTGACATGGAAATTGTGAGGGTTTTAATAAAATGTTTTAATAAAAGAAGTTTTGGGCTGGTCTTCACGGGCTTATTAATTTTACTGTCCTGAAGTCAGAGTGTTCTCACACAAATCTCTATTTAAAGTTGCCTGCTGTTTAAAATCAAACTAACCTCTGGTGGATGCTTTATGGGTGCCACCTCTTGTCAGCTCACTCAGAAGTGTTTTCAGCTGGTGCTCACTTGAGTTAGGTTGGTTTAAAGGAGTGTAACCTTTGCAGGGGGCAAGACACCAAGTTGCTTAACTCTTCATTCCCTTACCATCTGTGCCTAAGCCAGAACTGTACTGCAAAATGGGGAACAATATATTTTATATTACCTAGAGCTTCAAGGAGTCTATAATAATTGTACTGAGTTGCTCTGTTCTTCTTCTTAACAAAGATGTCCTAACTAATTGCAAATAAAATATTACTAGACTATTAGCTAATTTTTTGTATCAATGATAGATTATTGCACTTTAGTATGTGCATAACTGGTTTTACATAAAGAGATTGTAAATCATGTTCAGAAAATAATACTTCTAGAGCTGGATTGGGGGGAGGCATAAATGACTGGCCTTGCTTTCTTCTCACTGGAAGGTAACAGTCACCTTAAGTGGTTGCTCTAACTTAAACAATCTTCTAGTGGAATGTATGCAGCTCATACATGTAAATAAATGTATGTCAAGTGCAATTCAGGTGACTCTCATTCCCAGTTTTTTCTTAAAGCAGACAAGCTCATTCTCCACCCAGAGCTAAGAATAACAAGTATGTTGTCTGAGGAGACTGAAAACAATAATAAGGAGATATTATTCTGTTCTTTGTTTCTGGCCAGCGACCTGGCTGTAGCTTCATGTGCAGATAACGGATATCTTGAATAGTTTTTTTCCCCACAATGTCTGGCATGAACTTGCTTATTTCTTAGGCAGTTTTTTATAACGTGCATCTTAGTGCTACATGACGCTTATACAGTTTTGTGCATCAGTAAGAATGTATATGCCCACATTTCTGTTTTCAGCTGCTCTCTGCAGTAGCACAGTTTGGGTGAAACAGTTGTGAAAGTGGAAAATAGATTAAAACGAAGACTTATAAGCAGCTGGTTCCATCATTTGAGAATAAATTTGTGAGTAAATGATTCATCAACATCATAAATGGAATCCCCACACCTTGGTCTTTGGAAATGAAAACTAGTAGGGGAAAAAAATGTACTTTAAAAAAGTTTGTAGTGTATATAGTTTTGTGGATCTCAGAAAAGTTTTCTCAACTTTATAAAGTAAGTATATTTACAGGAATTGCTGTTATTCCTGCATTTGTTACGGTGACATGGTTTTATAGGTCACTTGAAAAACAATTATTAAAGTAATGTTAATTCTCTGATCTTCTGAGCCTATGACAACCAAAATTAACTGGTGTGACATGAGCACTCGTTCTTATCTGATTTGACATTTGCTTTGTGATTTGAGGCTTTTGCTTTAAGCCATGATGTATGCCAGATGAAACAATGCTAATTCTGTTGGCAATCTGAAAAGATGACATTGGGCTTCTTTGTAATCAGATATGATTTATCTTAAATCATGATTCTTGAATGAGGCTCTTGTGAGGACTGAGAACCACTTCTAGTTTCCTATTCATGTCCCCCTTCAAAGCATTTTTGTTTGTGTTTGGATGACTGGTAGTTAGTTTTTAACTTTGGATATGCACATTAAGTATTTCCTGTCAAAATTGTTCTTCCTTCAGTGCAATGTTCTCACAGCTAGCTCTTCTCAGTACAGCTAAACTAACAATCCTGTGATCTAATACTGTTTTCACTGTTAAAAAGATTTTTATAAGGACTACTGAAAATCATAAATTTAACAAAAGCAAAGCTGAAGCATATGCAATGTGTACTTTACAGGAAAGCTTGTTTATATCTGTCCTGTCTACTTATTTGGTCTTTTTAAGAAAGAAGTTCTTTACAAATTTATCTTTTGGCTTAACCATAGAGTGGATGGTATCTTTGGATCTTGGCTCTGAAATTGTCTCAGGCATGAATCTAGATTGCTGCACAGTAATTAGCTCTATGAGCTGTAAAAATCAGGTTTGTCAACTTTGATCTTTTTTGGGGATTCTATTCAGAAAAGATTAGTTCTACAGAATGTAGTTATAATAGCTCTAATTATAGGTATAACTGTAAAGGAACCAGGCAGAATTCTTGGTCTTAAACAACTGAGTATTAGTATCTGTCAGCCAGCTGAACTCCCGTGTAACCTGTCCTTTTGATTACGTCACCTGTCAGGCTTCTGGCCAGCTCAGCTAAACAGGACACGCGTGTCCACACAGTGGTGGTTTTTGCTGCTCCTTGCTGCCCCACGAATACTCTTTGATTTCCATAGTGACTAATGTGAGATGCATTGGCAACATTGGTGCTCATTAGGCTAGTTAACTTGCTATCAGATAGATTTTTCTATGTGGTTCAAAACAACGCAGCACTTCTTGAAAGCTGTATTATGGAGGTTTTAGACTTTTATAACTATTTTCTCTACGTCCTTTGCTAGAATTAAAAGCTTTTGACAATGTGCTAAGGTGACATTCATGTGGAAGGAAACTGCATTCAGAGGCTGTTTAAGGAAAAGAGGTGGCTGAACCCAGGGGTCTAGATTTTTGGTATAAAGGCTTAGTATCTGCCAGGCAGTGAAATTACTTGCTGTTAAAGTGCTTATCTGTTAGTTTCTCAATTAATTTTTATCTGTTGATTTTTATTTTTTTTTTCATATCAGCATTGTTGCTTTTTTTCCTGTGCTTTTTTGGTTTTGGTACAGCAAAGATTCTAACACTCTTGGTAAATGCATAGCTTTATGTAAATGCATAGCTTTATGTTGTACACAAAGTATACAGATGCATGTCTTCATCTGGAATAACTTAAGCCTTTTCACTGACTATATGAGCATTGCTCTCTGTCGTAGTGTTACTTCTTCCAAAGTGGTTTTGGATAGATGTGTTCCAGGCACGTAACAGGTTGTTAGCCTTTAGGCGTCTGTTCCTTCTGTGGTGACTATATTAATGCATTTTATAGTGATCTTCTCACCACACCTTCCTACTGCTGCAAAATCCAATGAAATTACTTTCATGCATTTGCAGAGCTGTAATGTTGTCTTAACAACTATTTTAGTAATTGAGGATTTTGTCCCCAAAAATGGATTGAGGAAATTGGAAGCATGTTCGTACTGTTTGTCTTCCTTCACAGCCATCTGGGCTGTGCTCTGATCTGGTCTGAATACATACTGTGCTGTAGATAATGTGCTTATGCAAAATATTATTCAAAGAATAACTGTGGCTGTATCAGCGGTTATAAGTGATTATTTCAGTGAGATTGCCTAGCAAATACCCACTTTGTGGGTGCTTATTTGACCTAATCCATTTAGACTGGGTAATTTTGAAATAAATGCCTGTTAAAAGCAAGCTGACCACAATTTCTTCTACCAATTACACTTCATGGATAGCAATGTGGCAATAGATTTGAAGCTGATTTGGAGCGGTAACTTCAACATGAGCCGAATTAGTTAATTCTGTGAAATTCAACTTGGAGATAGGAGAGGTAAAACCTATGTAATTGTATTCCAAACCAGATGCGAACTCCTATTTTGGTTTCAGCAACGCTACCCTAAGTTAAGAATCAAAATAAATATCGCCAAGCTGTTCCTGAAGCTTTATGAGAATTTTTTCACATATAAATAAAACAATAGGTCTTGCCATCAGGTGTAATGTTTGTAAAAACTAAAAAAAGATTGCTCTGCTTCAAAGTGTGAGAAGTCATTCATTGCATGAGATGACCAATATTGATTAATAGACGTTTCCAGTCTAAAAATCAGTACTATATGAATGTAACTTGAGTGTGGGACTCAAGGAAGTTCAGGCAGACACCTCAGTCCAAAATGCTGTGGTGAAAGTCTTCTGATGTAAGTGCAGAAATGTGGTTTTAGCTAGTCTGCTGCTGTGGTGTAACTCATTGTTTGTGTTTTGTCAGAAATGACGCTCATTACCTATGCTCAGTTCTGCTCAGTGTGCTTGTATTCACATTATGATGTCATAAAAATTCTGTTACAAAGCCTTATGTTGGCTAATCTGCTTAATTTTTTTCCTAAATCATCCATGTTTCCTACGCAGTAAGGCTAAGGGGTGTTGAGAACTGTTAATCAGAAAACTGGCTGTCATCAGTTGAGGCACCGTGGTGATAATACCGAGTGACATCTTTGAAAATGCAGAGTCTGGATATTGCATGGCAAATGGGGCAGGATTCTGAGCAGTTACTCATTGGGAGTGCTGGTTGCTGTTGTCTTGAATATGGTGGGATACCTTAGAAAACATTAAATGAGTTACTGCAGCATAGTCACAGAGAACATAAATTGCCTATTTGTACACATCTGTTTTCTGAGCTTTTTTAATGAAAGGCTTGAGGATAACAGTTTATTCTGTATTTTTGAAATCCAGGTTCCTTGAATTGATAGGGGGCTTTAATTTCTTATTTTTCATGGAGCTTATTCTGGGTTGTGGTGTTCTTAACTTTTCAGTGTAGAGGGACTATCAGGCATACTTCTAAATTTGGATTTTTTAAAATTTAGATACATTTATCTAATTGATATATCTATCTAACAGATATATTAGATAAATTTAGATGTATTTTAAATATATCCAATTTAGTTCAAGTTTCCTGAAATGTTAGCTTATGAGGGCAAAATTGTCATTAAGGGACTCAATTTTAACTTTAAATTCTTCAATTTCAGGGGGAAATTTGCAGTGGTGAAGAAGTGCATCCAGAAAGACACTGAAAGAGAGTTTGCAGCAAAATTCATGAGAAAAAGAAGAAAGGGCCAAGATTGTCGGATGGAAATAATCCATGAAATTGCAGTCCTTGAGCTGGCACAATGCAACCTTTGGGTCATTAACTTGCATGAAGTTTATGAAACTGCGACAGAAATGATCTTAGTCCTTGAGTAGTAAGTACCATTAATAATTTCTCAATAACCTTCTGCAGTGTTTTGATATAACTAATAATGTAAAAATACCGTGTATCAATATGAATGATTTGATTGCTTGCCTGTTACACTTGCTTGAGTTGAAAAAGAATTGCCAAGAAAAGCAGTATTACAAGAAGTTATGTGCAGTCTTGTAACTACTACAGATTATAATAAATTTATCCAATTATGTAGTATCTTTCAAAGCTGAGCTATAATTTATGTAGTTAAAAAAATCTTTAGTGAAATATGAACTGTGTACAATTGTAAAAGAGGAAGAGGAAAGAAGCAACAAATCTATCCAAAAACTGAAGTTTATTTAATTGACAGTCATAAAGACAGGATGAAATCTGGGTGTTTTACAAGTTATAAAATAGGTGTTGAAAGCATTGACATTATTAAAAAGAAGCCATCAAAACCCCCTATGATTTACAAAGAAAAACTCTATAAGTAATTTTCTTTTGGGGGAATAAAAAGAGTAGGAGGATTCAGACCTAGAATAATTTATTTGAAATTACATTTAACTTGTGACTCTACACTTGCCTCTGTGTTTTTTCTGTCCTTGAGTTTGTCCAGATGGGTGTTTCTGCAGCTGTTTTGACTGTTCAGCTAATATGCCAGTCACTTATATATTTGATGTCTCAGTTCAGATGCAGCCAAATGTTTGTTGCTATTGAGCTCTTGTTAAGATCCTGTTCATGTACTATGGATTTTAAGTAATTAAGAGTGGAGTAGTGAGGCTTTATAGTTCAGAAACTAGTTACCCTGTCTTGTTCAGATGAACAGAGTTTGTGCAGCTCTTTTTTTGCTTGATAACAAAAAGGAATGGTGAGAAATCTTGTGTTCCAACCTGACCTTGCTTAGAAGTCAAACTATTTTTAAAACTCAGTGAAATGAAATGAGACTGGCTCTGCTAAGGTAAACTTCCTTCTAGAAGAGATTTTTTCCATTTCATTATGTCCTTATGGAATTAATGATTTTTGAAATATTCCAGTATCTCTTGAAATGCAAAAGTGTGACAGTGCTTCTGGACTTCTAACCACTGTTATTAGAGATTAATAAAAGTGTGCTTTAAACACTAACAGAACAGATCTAGCTAGAATACAGTTTGCATTTTTGGATCCTGTAGGAATACAATGTGAGCAGCAAGATTCAAAACTGGATACAAGCAATGGGTTTTGTGATAATTTTAATGCAAAATTGCTAGTTTTCTTCTTAACTCAATTTTCTTACAATTGCAAAACATTTTTAATCCAAAGTATTAACTAGGTTGTTCGGTAGTCACCAAGCCATTCAGTAATTAGCAGCATTATTGTTTTTATATGCATCAAACAGCCATACCTTGTTTCAGATAAATAGCTGTGTGTTAGAGTTGTAATTTACAAAAACAGGCTTTCCCTGACTTCAGTAAATATGTCTGGATGCTTCTTTAGTGTCAGCATGTTTCAGAGACATGTTGCAACAGAACAGGTATGAATGTTAGTAAATTTCTGACATTCTGTATGCAGAGGATTAAAGAACATACCTAGACTGCAAGCTTCTCAAGGGTATTTCAGCTTCATTTAAGCTTGACAGTCTGTGGCCATTCTTTATCTTGGGAAGGAGAAAACTAAATACTTAATTGTTAGCCACTAGCTTTATCTGCTAAGGTTTTAAAGTTTCTTGTGTTGATGTTCAATCTGTCATAAGGGATGAGGGAAACACTTAGTGTTCTGCCTTCATCAAGTGAAATAGTGATGTTACATTGAGGGTTATCTTTTGAGTAGGATCCATTTTTGACAGAAAACAAACTTAAAATTGGCCACTAAGTGTTAATATTGAAAGTTCTGAGTAATAGGAAGAAATGAGGCATTACAGTGTTGGCTTCAGTTGGATAGCAAATTGGTGGCTGTCTGCATCCACCCTGACAACAGTTTGTTTGTTGTCACAAGACGTCAGACAGGATTTAAGTAGAAGTTGAAGGTGTGAATAAGTGTGAAGGGGTAGTATGTAAAGCCTGGAATTGAGCTAGGTCAGACATGTTTCTGTATTTTAGTGAAAACTGAATGAATTAAAAAGAAAATTGGACTTTTACTGAAAAAAAGAGATACAGTTTGGGAAACCTGGCACGTCAGATATACAAGGAATAAAGGAAATGTGACAACTTTTGAGCTTAATATTTGTATGTAATCTACCTGACTTTCTCCAGTTTCTTTTGAAGAAGAGCAGCAGAGCATCTGATGCTCAAGAACTGGTAGTTTTTGTAAGTGTTCATCACCATATATTGATACATGTATGGAAAAGATAGGTGATATTGGTAGGTCATTAATGGGTCAGATATTACAGAAACCTATATGTGTAACTTCAAAATCTGTGCCATGAAGTACTTTTTTTTGTGATGAGCTTCTTAACTGAGTAATTACCTGCCGGGGTCTGGTTTAGATATAGTAGGCTTTTGTTACACTTTAAAAAAGAAAAAATATTGTATTTTATCATCTTGAAGACGTCATGGTTTCTTGGATATTCTGAAGTGTTATTTTTCACCTATAGTTATTAGGACCTGGATAATGTTGCTACTTGTATTGCCTTGGACATACTGTCCTACTTACTGGAGGGGTGACTGGTTAAGGTAAGACTGCTGGCAGGAGACACTTCTTTTGGCATGGGATTCAACAGATAAAACTTGGAGCAAAACCATTGTAGCCAGAAATAACTGTGCTGTTCCAGTTTTTGCATCTTGCCTATTAGAGTAATTAAAGTTGTTCTAAATGGCAGTCTCAAATCAAGACTGGAGCTCTTAAAAAAAGTTTATAAAGAAGATTTCTCAGATGGTATTAGATACCTTTTGTTGTTGTTTTGTTCAGTTCTTGGGCTTCCTGATTGGAAAGATTAAGGGGGGAAAAAGCACATTTGTTTGAGAACTAAGAACTTAAAAGCAGTATCTACAACTTCATGCATTTGGATGCTTTTCTTCCCAGATGTCCTCTTGTCAGATACAGATTTACAGTTTTCTCTGGTTTTGGGGACATTGGTACACTATGATAACCTTACACTGAAAAACGTCTTCTTGAAGCTGTATTGCTGATAGCAATACAACTACCTTGATGTGATCTTGTCAAATAAGCTCTGTGTACAGAAAGCAGATGAGTTTCCATTATTCTTCCAAAGATAATCCTATTGAAAGAGGCTTTTGACAGAGCATAAGAGTCAGGAAGTAAATTTTTCACTCTTGCAGACTGTATATGGACAACAAGGTATCCACAGGACAGCAATGTGCCCTGGTGGTCAAGAAGGCCAGTGGTATCCTGGGTTGCATTAAGAAGAGTGTGTCCAGCAAATTGAGGGAGGTTCTCCTCCCCCTCTACCCTAGTGAGACCTCACCTGAGTTTTGTGCCCAGTTCTGGGCTCCCCAGTTGGAGATACAGGGAATTACTTGAGAGAGCCCAACGAAGGGCTACGAGGATGATTAAGGGACTGGAACACCTGCCTTATGAGGAAAAGCTGAGAGACCTGAGGCTTTTTAGTCTGGAGAGGAGAAGACGGGGGGATCTAATTAGTGTATATAAATACTTGAGGGCTGGGCATCAAGAAGGCAGGGACAACCTCTTTTCACTTGTGCCCTCTGATAGGATGAAGGACAATGGACTCAAGCTAGAGCACAGGACATTCTACCTCAACACCAGGAAGAACTTCTTTACTGTAACAGAGCACTGGAACAGGCTGCTCAGAGTGGTTGTGGAGTCTTCTTCTCTGGAGACTTTCAAGACCTGTCTGGATGCATTTTTGAGTGACCTGCTCTAGATTTGGTCCTGCTTTGTTATGAGGGTTGGACTTGATGATCTCCAGAGGTCCCTTCCAACCCCTAACATTCTGAAAAATATGGTCTCACTCAGCATTTGAAAAAAAAGTGTATTTTTTAAACTTGTTATCTACATATCTGTTGTGTGAGAGTTTGTACCTCTGAGTTTTTCAGAAGACTATCTTGATGTCTCATCCATTAAAGCTGGGGGTATGTTTAATTTTTTCAGGTGCACGAAAATAGATTTTTTTCACTATTTTTCTAATGATATGCTAAGCGACTCTTAGTGTATTGTAAGTGCACTTGAAAGAAGTGGGATGCTGAATTCCATATAGTGCATTAAGATACGTTTGAAGGAAGATAAGCAGTCTCCATTGAATTAAAAGTCAACATAATTGTAACCAAGATTAATGCTTCAGACTTCCAAATTACTTTTAGTTCATTTATGCTGATAAGCAGCTAAAAAATGCTAGCATGTTTTTCACTGATGAAGAGCAGTTGGATTTCACATGAAAGTTTAGAGAATTTAATAGCACAACAGCAAATTCATAAACAAATTAAAATAGCTAAATAGTTCAGGTTACCATAGCTTTTGAGTTTGGAAAGAGTTCTTATGTCTTGCATTTTTTTTGTATACTTGGATGAGGAAGTGTGTACTAGAGAAATAAGGCATTTTAAATCACACTGGATTTCAAAACATTGTGCTCCTAAATATTTTCCTTATCATTCTTTTTTCAGATTAAGGTGGCTTGTTTTCCTAAAGACTTTTTTGTCCTAAGGACAATTCTTTGCTTTTATCCCCTAGGAACATTTTCTTTCAAGGTGGGTGGGGGTGCCTGGAGGTTTGCAAAGTTGTTTTTACACAATGACCATTAGAAAAGATGGAGCTTAATGGCAAACATGTTCTTACAGGAAAAATGAGTAAATGTTAAAAACATCAGAGAACTCCTGGTCTACATATATACAGAAATCATTGCAATTACATGCACATACAGCAGCTATTTTAACCTGTGTTTTGATTACTACTGTTTTTTTCCCCTGAACTGTGGCTAGGGAGTATAAAATAACTGAGTTGAAAGTCTTGTTAAGGAGCTTGGCAATACATGGATGGGTGTGTGGGAGAATCTTTTCGGAGTTCGTTTTGACATTGTATTTCTAATCACTTGTGACTAGGTTGGCTCACAGCTAAACTGTTTTAGTTTAGGGAATCAGTTAAGCTCACTCCACAGCAACGATACATGGAAGAGTCTTGCAGGAACAATTTTCCTGTGTTCTTGTAAAGGTTTGCTAGTTACTTGTGTGAATATGGTAATTTATTGATAGAATTAATTGTCTAGAAGAAGATGCATTATTGTTTTAAGATAGAGCCTCTGCTTATTTTACTTTTGATGCCACATGATTTTGCTGTAAAACAATTTTGGTTCTCTAGAGTCATTACTAAACAGATAGTACTGCTTGTGGCTTCAGAGTACTTTTTAAAACACTTATTCACCTCTAGTTATTTTAAATTTTTGTTACTTTATTTAAACATACATAAACAGAAGATAAAGAAGCAAGCTAAGACCTAAAGTTTTCCAAAGTACTTTTAGATGAAAGCTATTTAGAAGCTTAATACATCCCTGTATAGCAGAGACTTCATACACATTTCAATTACAGGCTTTACATTTAGTCTTTTGAGGGTGTGCAAAGCATTTTAAGGAGGACTGGAGGTGGAGCTGTTTTGGGTTGTGTTTACAAAGGCTTACCTTGGCCAAATTTCCATGTAGTTTAATAGGAATGGCAAAAGGCAAGTATTTTTTGTAAACACTGCCCTTAAACAAATGTGGCATTCATCTAAAGCATAGTCAGTAGTGTTTCCAAAATAGTCCCCAAAATGTCAGTAGTAGTCATATTCTCTAACCTAAATTACTAAGATCTTTGCTTTTCTCTGAAGTTGCCATACTGTAGAGAAGTCTCCTAGGCTGTAAAAGCTTGCCAGATGTTTAATAACTTAAAGTACTGTTGCCTACTCTGAATAAAATAGTGCAACAAAGTGGGTGCTGTATCTTAGTTGTTGAAATAATAAAATTCATATTGTTTCATAGTGCTGCTGGAGGTGAAATCTTTGACCAGTGTGTGGCAGAGAGAGAGGAAGCCTTCAAAGAAAAAGATGTTAAACGACTTATGAAACAGATCTTAGAAGGAGTTTCATTCTTGCACAGAAACAACGTGGTTCATCTTGACTTAAAGGTAAGATTCATGCTGGGTTTTTTCTCATTAATATCTTATCTGTTGACTTTCTTGTTGGTCATATGTCATGCAAATGATAATTTGTAATTAACACAATTTTTATCTAGTTATTCCTCAAATGATAAAATTGAACCTTTGGGATGCAATAGGGTAGTTTTTATGATTATGGCAAATATAAACTTCATTTAAGTGAAATGTAATGAATTCAAAACTGGGTTTGCATTGTACCTTAAATTGTGAATGTGTGCTTTGGGTGAGACCTGACTCACTTTTCAAGTGCCATAAAAATGTCTAGATGTTACATGGCTGTTGAAAAATAGGTTTGTTTTTGTATTGACTTGAGCTTCAGTGAAGCAGAAAGGTGGCAGAGGCACTGCTAGTGTTATGCTTCAGAATGAAGTCTTCGTACTGGACTGGTAAACTGTGTATTAATGTGTTAAATACTTTCCTAACACTTTGGTATTTTTTTAAATTACTGTAAAGCTTAAATGTTTGTCATTTACTGCCTAACAGTTGGCCAACACACTATTGGTATATAAATTGCCATGATTTACTGGAGTAAATATTTTTCCTTACTGAAGAGCAGTTTTTACCCAAATAAAGAGATAAAAGTACAGTTACTTAAAAACTTTTCAACTGATCAGAAGAAAAATTTATCTGATAAAATAGAGCATATCCAGTTCTCACTGAAAGATTCAGCATTGCTTTACTGGCATGTAAAAGTTCATTAGCAGAGCATTAGCAGAGATGTCTAGTGTTTGACTTGAATAAGTTTATATGATATTGCAATATATGATGTCCATTTGAAAAGGAAACTGCAGCATGATTGCTTTCATGATACAGAATACTATCAGTCTTTTGATAAATAAGTTTTAGGGAAGTCTTCAGAATCTTGGCAAATAAAGATGATGGAAACTGTAGGATTAAAAACCATGTTTTGCAATGATTGATTGTCCCATATGCCTTGCAAGACTTCTAAAAAAGGAGGGGAATTCAAAAATTGAAGTTGGGTGCTGGCTTTGTCTGCATGTTAATTAAACCACTGGCCTCAAAACATCATCTGTTGAATCATATAGCTCATGCTGCTTTACCATGAAACTTACTAAATGCTTGGTTTTTTGAGGTGACTTTGGAAGACTGTTAAGCATTGTGTTTGCCAATATCAACAAGTTTACAAATTCTTGGCAAAATGTCTTTCTTGTGCTATTAGTTACACCTTTGGGTCTCTAAAGGTTTTCCTTTTATTTATCTGGTGCAAATACTTTTGGAAAGGTCTGTCTAATTTTCCATGAGTTGCACCTTTAAAAAAGTCTGGCTCTGTACCCAGAAGAATTTAAGTCAAAATGGTTGTCAGTGTGTGATTGTCAGCTTGTTGTAGTTTTATATTATACATCTAAGCAACCAGGTCTGACACTGATGCAAGAGTTTTCCTTGAGACTAAACACTGAAGAAAAAGGGGGGTTTTGATGTGCCTTAGCAAGTTTACCACCTGATCACCTCTTTCCAAATGCCTGGTTCTCCTGAAAAATGGTTGAAATATGGCTTGGTCTTAATAGCAAAACACAATCATATCATTCAGTTTTGACTTGGAGAAAGAGCAAACATAATGCTAGTGAGTGCAAATTAAGTATCACTTGACAGTATTGTGTTGATGGTATTTAATTTGCAGGGTGTACACAGATTGTAGTCAGGAGTCTTTCATCTCCTCTTAATGGTGCTTAAAAGCTGCAGAGTAAGGGAAGACTCCTTGCTCTGTGTTTTCATTTGCTGTTTGACTTGATCTTGAATTGGTGTTTGGAAAAGCTTAAAGTAGTTGGGAATGGAAGAGAATTAAAAAAGGTGTGGGGGTTGAAGAAGGACTAGTTGCCTCTTGTCTACAGCAGAGATAGGTAAAGAGCCTTACATAGTCCTGGAGTCTGGGAGAATGATTGCTCCAAGCTGCACTCTCCTGTGGCGTATGTTACTCTGGTTATCCGACAGACAACGTTTCCCTTCCTTCTTCTATATGGCTTTCAAGAAGTTGTGTTTGGTGAGAACAGCTAGCAGAATCATTTGAAGATGGCTTGAGTGGCAATTTACACCAATATTCAAAAAGCAAACTAACGGAATTATGGAAGAAGTGGCCTAATACAAGAACATTCATTTTCTCATTTGATTTTTTCGGGGGGGTTAAGGTGGAATGTTTATTACACAGAAGTGTAGTATTAATAGCAGTGTAGTATTCCTTGACTAAAAGAAACATGCAGAAAGCTGAAGAGAGTTGAAAACTTACAATAGAATTTTTTCAAGGCAAATTAACACTGGAGTTGAAATATTTATAGCAATTAGAGCAAAGCTGTTGGTTAATAGGCCCCTATAGACTGTCCAGGCTATACAGAACCGGTTTTGATCATAGCCTTATTTTTTATTTTGGGGAATAAGTGTGATCCTAGTCTAATAGAGCTACTCTTAAGTGACTGTTGATCAGCCTAGTTTAGTGTCTACACAAAATGTAGCTGGTGTATCCCAGTTAGTCTGTTTTTCCTGTTTCTGCCCACTATTTCTTAGATAGTTCTTGTCTGTCTTCTCAGGATCAGATTTTTTTACAGTGTTAGAAAATTAGATACCTAGCTTAGTTACTGTTGGAGGTTAAGGTTTGACATTGATTAGTTTAAAACACAACCTTTATTATGTGTCCCTAGTCATACTCTTCTTGAAACCAACTGAAGATAGAAGAAATACTAGGGCAAAAAGCTCCTGAAAACTTCTGGAGTAATGGCAAATTTGCTATGTACAGATTTTGCCATTATATAGTGAGTTTACAGGATTCCAAAACCTTCTGTCCAGGTTGGGTTGAAGGCTATCCTAATTTACAAAGTACACTTTTTACAAACAGTGTGTGCTACTTGCAGAATAAGCTTCCAGATGCCACCAGATCCTTGTATACATTGCCTTAGTCTGACCTTTGCACTGCAAGGACACTGACAGAAAGCTGTGTTCTTCATGTGACAGTAGTTTAGTCCAATTTAAGTGAAAAATGTAAGACTGGTTAATATTTGCAATGATAAAAAATGCTTTTTGCTGCTATTATTCTTCATGTGATGGTACAGATATAAGCAACATCTCAGATTCCTAAAGCCAGAGTTTCTGGTTGTTGGCAGTATGCTTGGAAAATGCAACTTTTTTGACAGTCTTTCCCAAGGTACCCGTTTCTGTTTGCACTATGGTGTTGGGCTAGACTTGTCTGGCCACATGTGGTTTCTGTGCACATCCTAGTCTTGTAGTCAAGTTCATCCCTTCACATTGCCCATTTAGCCAAGGATTCTTTCTTCTTTTGTTTTGTTGGTTTTTTTTGGTGGTGGTGCACAATGAAAAAGGATATAAATCAGAACCTTTAAGCCTTACTGTATTAGAGAGGGAGGTTTTTTAATGTTGCCATTTGACAGTTTTCATCAGCCATTTCATTCCT
>NW_009953920.1:2410806-2461569 GCF_000747805.2 Chaetura pelagica
AGTGGCTACCAGGAGAGCCTCTGTCCTGCATCTCACTTGTGGACTACTGAGTATTAGGCAAACCTAAATGTATTATAGCAGAGGGAAAACAAAAGAGAAGCAGTATTACATATGAGAAAATGATCTTCCTTTTATTAAAAGTTTTTGAGTAATTGTGTTGAAAGCTATGGTAAGTCCAAAGCTAAAACTTGTTTAACATTTCATGCTGGCGTTTAGGCTGTCACTTCACATGAACCCCATAATGATTCCTTAAAAGAAGAAAACAGCTGGTATTTCCTTATGAAATGATTTAAGGTTATGACTTGATTCATACTGTAGACAGGTGTGGTATTTTCTGCATAGGTTTGTTTTCAGTAGGAAGATCTTTTTTTATAAAAATACAAGAAAAACTTCTGGCAACTATGTTCTCTACTGAAATATTGTAATAGAGGGCTTAAGGGTTTCACATAACATTTCCATTAACAACTTATCCTCATTTAAATATAGAGGACAAATGCTTTTCTCATGCTTCTTATTTGCCTCTTCAGAAAGTAACTAAATTTTCCACTGGGAAGAACATCTGAGAGGCTAATTAGGGAGGCATGGTCAGCTTTTTTGGATATTTGCTTTTCTAATACAAACACAGAATAACGAATGTGAACTATAAAGCATATGGTAATGCAGAGCTCCAAAAGCCTTTGTACAGCCACCAGATCCAAGTTTGTAAGCAAAAAAGAAGCTGCTGTTAATGCGTAGATTTACAAACAGAAACAAGATTGACAACATTGTGGAGTGAGTTTGAAATACCACGGTTTAACTTTGCAGGAATGAAAGAACTCGGCTATATATAGGTCTTGCAGCAAGGAGGACTGTCCCAAGGTTTATAAGATGTTCTTGTACAGTTTTATTTCTGTGTTCAAAAGCAAGACTACTCATGTGGAAGCATGTCTTCATGATTGATACGGGGATGAGGAGAGAATGGCTCAGTGATTAAGGAAAAAGTATAAATGTTGGTGTTAATCCGGTTGGATTATCAGTCAGTGGTTGCTTTGGTGTTCTTACTCTTTTACCTTCCTCCATTTTAAAAACTACCCCGATTCAAACTCTGATCCAGGTTCCCGATAAATAAAGACGACTTTGCTTTCATGGAACTTGTGCTCACCAGAGGCATGAACACAGTGTCAACTGTCAGTCTTCAGAGAAGATAATGACAGAACCCAACGTGATCACTGGCCAGGGGCAGGGAGGGTCACACCTTTTTACATTTTGGCAAAGAATTTTCAGTTGCAAAAAATCTCCTAAGACATGTTGTTTAAATTTAGTTTTCAGATTTATTTTTTTTAACTGAGCTAGCATTTAAGTAAGGAACTTCTTAATGACCACAAAGTTGCTTTGAAGGATGACAGCCAAGATCTAGTGACGTCAGAGCCAACAAGTTTATCCAAAGGTGATGCTGTTAAAAACCTGTTTTTCAGGCTGCTGTACTTTTTTAAACTGTTCTTCAGTTAGTGTTCTGTAATACAATTTGAACACGATTGAGTTTGGTTGCAACAGACTTTTAACAGGTGTAGTCAGAATAGTTTTATGTGTTCAGGTTTTTTAATTATTGGGTGTTTTTGGACATCCTGCAACAGGGGAGGTATTTTACACCACCTGTTGGAAGGAAGCAAGGAGAGAAGGGGAGTTAAAAAGGGGGTATGAAGGATTCAAGGTATAAATATGGAGGTATTTATATGCTGTTGTTAAATTATAGCTATTGCAGGCTTTTTGTACGTGTTTGAAGCTGTAAGGGGTAGATGCTGGATTCTCAGTTACAAATAGAAAATCTTGCCACTCCCTTTAGCCTGTGTGTCTCTTCAGGTTCACCTTGAGGAAAAACAAATGATCCTGGGTTTCATACTAGCTATGGAATGCATTATTGCTAGACATGATGTAAAATAATTATCTGATGCAGTGTCACAGATAGTAGATTTGGGTGAGTCTTAAATTCTCCTCCTTTTGTTTTTCAGCCTCAAAATATTCTACTAACCAGTAAGTCTCCTCTGGGAGACATTAAAATAGTAGATTTTGGCCTTTCCAGAATAATGAAGAGCAGTGAGGAACTAAGAGAAATTATGGGAACTCCAGAATATGTAGGTAAGTTGTTACTATAGAAGTGATGTATAATCCAGGATTTGGGGAGTGAAAAGAGAAAATACCTCAATTTGGTGAATGCCAGACTGTCTGTGTAGTTTTGTGTCAAAGAAAAGGTCATTACTTGGACATGATCCTGCTGTAAAAGGTAGAATTGACAAGCCTTGCCAGCCTAAGAAGTGATAATAGTGTGCCTGTGTTGAAGAGGACATGCTTTAGATTATTCTTACAGCAGTGATAAGAAGTGTTACCTGGATTAAAAGTTCAAAATTACATATTCAGTCTCTGAATATAATATTTAACTTCTGGAGGTTTGTATCCTTTTTTCTTTTTTTTCTTTTTTAAAAAACACAGATCATTCCAGGCCTTGAAAATGTACTTGAAAATATCTGGTAAATCTTTATGGGTATAGGTTTCAGTGCTACAATATGGAATGTTGGATATTTCTGATTTTTCCGTAAGAGTCTGGCCTGGCTTCTAAAGATGACAATAAAAGGAAAGCAATTTTATTTTTTTTTTTACTTTAAACCAATGAATAATAGTAATCACTTAATAAAAATATTTCTATTTAAGTTATTTATGAAAGACTGCCAGGGTTCAAATATGTTATCTTAAATTTTACCACATGCCTGTTATTGCGCTATATAACTACAGTGTAATGTCTCCATGTGACAAAAACAACTTGATTTTTTTTTTTACCCTGAATAGCTCCTGAAATTCTGAGTTATGACCCGATCAGTACAGCAACCGACATGTGGTAAGTTGAACAAATTAATGGTCATTGTAACTTACTTAACTGAAAAGGTTTAGAAAAAAACCCAAACCAAGCAACTAAACAAATGGACTAAAACCTGCTTTTCTGATTGTTTGGTTTTTTTTTAATTTATTTTTTACTTCTAATTTAGGAGCATTGGAGTACTGGCATATGTTATGCTAACGGGGATATCACCTTTCTTAGGGGATGATAAACAAGAAACATTCTTAAATATATCTCAAATGAACGTAAGTTACTCTGGAGAAGACTTTGACCTCATATCAGAGTCTGCCGTGGATTTCATCAAAACTCTGCTGGTTAAGAAACCCGAGTAAGTAAAATACATATTTGTATATGCTAAATGTCAGACTAGATTTGTTTTAAATGTAGCAAGTGCTGGCATTGCCTTTTTTAATGGAAAAGGGAACTTGGTTCATAGTTCATTGTTCTATTACTTTTCATGTGTATGAAAAGAGTATTTCTCCATTTTCCTCCAAACTTGCATATTCTGGATGTGTCCAAGTGTTAGTAATTAAAATTTACCTTGATTTCATAACACTGTATATCAATTGTAGCACGTGCTACAGTATCCTGACTTTCCTTGCGGGTACTTTGCTGGTGCCTTTTAGATAAACTCTGCTTTCAGGGTTTTATTTTTTATGAGCTGGTACCTGAGTCTTTTCTGGTTGGTTAGTTGGTTTCTCAGTGGGCAGCAAACTGGAAATTCCTGGTTGCAAAATAGGTGTTTTCTGTGGATCTTCATGAGGCATGTCAACTATTGAAATTGCCCACTGCTTGTCTGTGGGAATATTTGAAGACTGTAAGGATTGGATAGTTTTCCTATCTATTAAAAAAATAAAACCTGTATAAACTTTGAAAGTTGATTGGCAATGTGGGAGAATAAACTTAAGGCTCTATGAACTGAGCTCCTTTAATTTCAGTGTTAGCAGTTTACCTCCTTGGGCTGCTGGTGGTGTTTTTTGGTTAAAAAAAAAAGCTATCAGCACCTAAAAAAGCTCTATCAGTCCATCTTTAATGCAGTCATGTCCTTGGAATTATTTCTAAGGATCTCTTCTGCAAGATACTGGATTTCAACTTCATTTGAACATGTATTTTAACACTTCCTCTACAGGGACCGGGCAACTGCTGAAGAATGTCTTCAACATCCCTGGTTAGAACAAAGTGATAATCCTGCTTGCAGGGCCTGGAGTAAGAGTACAGATGGGGAGACCAGTGATGTCACCCAGGGAGATGCAGATTCTGCCTCTGAAAAATCAGTAGATGCTGAGAAGACTGAGGAGGAAGACGCAATAGTGACAGAAGAACTAATTGTAGTGGCATCATATACACTGGGACAATGTAGGCAGTCAGAAAAAGAAAAAGTAACTGAGCAGAAAGCCATTTCCAAACGATTTAAATTTGAGGAACCCTTGCTGCAAGAAATACCAGGAGAATTCATTTACTGAACTGCGTGGAGCTTCATAGCTATAACTGGAAGGCAATGTTTTCTACTAAACAAAAATATCCTAGCCAAGTGAATTTCTGATATGCAATAAATGTTCTAGATAAAAGAAAATGCTGATAAATCCAAGGAACATGTGCCAAGTTTTTAATTTCATGGAACAGATAACAAGATTTCAAGTGGCTGACAAGTTAAAAGTTTGGTTTTTTCACAGTTTTTAGTTCTGTTGGGGTTTTGTTGTTGCTTGATAGCAAAGGTTTTGTTAATTGTTCCAGTGTTCTGGAGAAGTTGACATTGGAAGTGTTTCAGTGACAGATGTCAAGAGGAGTTTTTTTAGGATGTGTTTTGGCATTTAATGCAAATAGGTAATGCTGGGTTTTCCTCCAACACCTTTTAGGACTCCTGACTTCAGTTGAACTATCTTCTGATCTAAAAATTGTATGGGAGGAGAATTTGATCAACTGGTTTGATGTACAGATTTCAGAGTTATACTGTATATATATTTGTTTACATCACACCAAGGACCCAGACTCATCTGGTGTGTAGCCAGTGAGCTGTGCTTCACTAGGAGGAGATGCACATGTCCCACAACTAAATAAATCTATCGGGGAATACTTCCAGGTCACAGTGGTGATATTTCTTTGGGAGCATGTGAACTCTCCTGCTTCAGAGGGTGATGAATTTGCTGGAGTCAGTCACTCTTGAGAGCCAGCAAAAATTGCTCCCTTCCCCTCTGGTGCTGGGCAAGATGTGCTAATAGAATCCAGCTCACTGTGACCACACAGTGTTGATGAATGGAAAAAAAGAATGACACAGGGTCTGATGTAGCTCTACTGAAGTTCCTGAGTTCTCTCCACTGACTTCACCATGTTAGATCAGACAGCTTGTCCAGCTAATGATAAATCAGCCCTCAATTCCACCCCCTCTGCAGAACCCAGCTGGAGTTTTACTGGGAGCATGAGGTAATTTCTGCTTTTTCTCTTCCTCTATTTACTGCTTTAAGGAAGAAAGAAGCATCCTTAGGCTAATGGCATTACCTTGTTCCGTATGGCTATGAAATGAGGAAAGAGAGAGGGCTTCCTTTGAAACAATGAAGCACAACTTACACTTCATGCTTCCCAATTGCTCTCCTTTAGACACTTGGAAAAACAGCATGTGTATCACAGGGCAGAGTGATTAGGGAGCTGTATGGATGGGTCATCATTCTCAATGGACATGGTCCCTCAGAGGGCAAAGCTGGGGCCAACTGAGTGTCAAAATTGCAATATACATGTCTGAGGGTCTTGGACTGAGTCCTAGTTTTCTAAGAAATCTTTCCTGTTGATGCTGTTCCAAAGTTTAATTTTTATGTAGAAGTTTAATACTGTTATATTGCATACTGTTAACTATTCAACTATTTATTTGGTTTCCTTATGCTGTTCCTTTATAATAAACCTTGACAAAAGTTTTCTTGCTTTAAAGCAATTAATAGAAACTGTTAAGCTAGTTGTTCCTTTTTTCCCTGTGGCTACACACTTCCTATGGTCAAATGTACCAATTCTTACTCTTTTTAGTGCACGGGAGTTCAGTGCTCTGTGCTAATATTACAGTTCCTCCTTCACACAAAAGGTAAATGGTTTCCTAAGACAAGCAGTACCAGTGTAATCTGAGTGTTGCTGTAAGGATGGGAGAAAAAGAAAACTGAAAAGCAGCATCATGACACTGGGGCAATGAGCACCTTTCCAAAGGCTTCATTGCCAGTGGTCTGGTTGCCTTCACCTTAAGCCACATCAGAAAAATTGCTCCTAAATTAAGCTGTTCTATTAGGCTTCTTCCCTTATGGAATTCCATGTTGAATATTCATGTAGGCAGAACAACTTTTCACTCCTCAGAAGACTTCATGTAAGAAAACTTCCACTAGTACTCATAATGGAATTTGGATGCATTTTGCTTTTTGTCATACTTTTCATACTCTGGAGAAATGAGTCACTTGCTGTTTCTTCCCTCCTGTAAACAGAACTTACAGGATCCTACTGAGAAGCCACCATGTGAGGTTTTCTTGGGTAGCTCTTGGTTGCCACTAGTAGATGTGTTAACCAAGACTATCTGAGCCACCAGAGCAGTTGCGTTACTGGGCATTGCATTACTGCCTGCTTGCTGACCCTGCCTGTGGTGCTGATCTCCTGCAGAGTGCTTAGGCAGGACAGTTATCTTCATGGGCATCTTTCTTTTGCTGCTCAGTCCTTTGCCCAAGACAACTGGCTTGCAGGAGGACAGACATGCCTTACCAAAATTCCTTTCTGCAAGATTAAAGTTTTTCCCAGCTTCAGTCATGGCCCTTCTGCCTGCCTTTTTTTTTTTTTGCATCCATCCTTCCTCACTGTTACAAAGTTCAGCAAAGCACTGAGGTTGAAGCATGTTGACATCCTCCCACCCTTACAGAACACGTTGATGTTGCCAGACCTGCACACCTAAATGTGTAATAGTTGTCATGGTTGTTCAGATCATTCAAGGGACCTACAAACTGTTTCAATTCCTGTTTGTAACCACAGATCATGTCTTGGATGGAGACTGGTACTGGTGTAAAAGAGTAGATGCTGAGCAGCATACATTTTGTCCTAAATTTACTGTTTTTAATGTATGACAATGAAGCTTAACATGTATAAATGAACTATGTACTTTTACTACAAGGCCAGTTTCTCTTGAATTGGCTGCTTTGATGCTTCAAGTGGGCTGCATTTCTGTTTAACTTTTTGTGCCTTAAGGTGGTTTTGTACAGTGTTTTTTAACATCATTAAGAGTTTGTATAAAGTTGTGAAAGTTTAATAGTGTAAGTTATAAACAAGGCATTTTAGATTGGGCCTGTAATAAGAAGAACTTTCTCTAATGCTGAACTGCAGGGCTATCAGCCAGTCCCACACATGCCTGAAGCTATATTTGTTCCACTGTAAGCGTGGGTAAAGCTGTAAATGAGATATTCTTTCCCTGTGCTGTAGGGAGAGGCTATTGAGGTTACTGGTTTGGGGAGGCTTAGTTACTAGTGAAGTAACAGGTTCAAAACTGGAAACAAGTCACCAGCTTGTGATGAGCTGGTTTTCTGCAGCTCCATGAATATGGAGGACTGCATGTACACGTGCAGTTCCTCTGGAAAAAAGCTGCTTATGCCTTGAAGCCTTTGTGAAGAAGGAAGCAACTCCTTGTCCCCTGTGGGCAACGTGCTCAGTCCTCCAGACTGGGCACCTGCTGTTTGCTTGAATGCAGGAAGTTGGAGGGAGTGCAAGTGCAGGTGTTCATAGGCATTGCCAGAGAATTGTTATTTCTAGGGTTCTGATGTGAGAGACATGATCTGTAGGCAGAGGGAGGTCCAGGCCTGTGCCCCTCTTGCAGTTGTTGGAATAAACAGCAAACATCTCGTTGAGAGCAAAGCCTTCTCTGGTTTCATTGCTACATTCTTTTATAGTCATAAATCTGGAAGTTCTATGAAATACTTTTTTTTTTTTTTTTTTTTCTGGTCCAAAGCTGAATTTGCCTTGTCTCATTTCTTCCACCTTTCATTTGAGGGTCCTTAAATACAAGTTGGGTGAATTCCAGCTTGTGACCTACCAGGTGAATGCTGAGAGCTGTTGGGTAGGTAATGCAAATACAAATTAACTGCTCATTTTCCACTGGTGGGACTGGCAGGCGACAGGGAGGAAGGTGGGCCTTGCACCTCATTATTCCGTGGCTTAAGGTCTCTTGAATATTCCAGATGCTGTTCCTGGAAGACAGTTCAACATCTTAAAGAAATAGTGCCAATTTGTTGTATTTCTGATAAGGTGTTTACTGTTTCAGGAACTTTACAATAAATGAAATGTTGTTTTCTGAACAGGTGCTGGGTCTTTTGTTCTTCATACACTGGGAAACACTTTAAAACAGAATTATTCTTTTTAAAAAACCTAATCTTTCTTCAAGACAACATTACTGATCTAAAACAGAATTTCAAAAGTCACACTAGTTGGCAGAATGACTGCATGACGACCGGAATCAATATTACAGCTATAGTACTACATGCTGCATTGCAAAATACTGCAACTTCAACTCCTCTGGGGCTGGTGATTGTCCACCTTCATGCTTGGCTCTGAGCACTAGAAGTAGTGTGTTGCTGGAACTGAGTTCTGATCTGTTAGATGGAGTCTCCTCTTCCAATGTCCTTGCTTTTCTCCAAGGAATTCTGTGAAATTAGTTTTCTGAACACCCCTATAGCAGAATTACTGGTATTTTAGTTTTCTGAATTACACACTTGTTCAATTTGTGCAGCAAATATAAAACACACCAACAGTCTTTTCCACTCTCAAGCAACATGCTTGAACTGAGCTCTTCACAATACAGCATTCACAGATGTTGAATTGAACTGTCGCTGGGATTAATAAATACAGTCACATTATCCAATCTTCCCAATTGGTTTGTTTTTCCCATGGTGTATACTAATCCTAGAAATACATGGCTATTAACTTTAGGACTGTTATTCTGCATGTCTGACAGATGAGAAATGACCTGCCTGAAGGTGTGGGGGTGGAAAGATGGTATTTAAATACCAGTGCATGGGGTGCCATGTAGGGTGTCTGTATATCAGGGTGTACATCAGCACTGATCCAGGTTTAACAAACCGTGCTGAAGTGTGGGCTCCAAAGCAGTGAAACTTCAGTGTCCCCTCCAAGGTGCACAGTGTCTGGGACTTTCTTGGCCTCATGGGGCTTCCTGTGGGACAAGTCAGAGCATCAACGAGATGCTGGGTGAGCAAGGTATTTCCTTTTCTAACACTGCTTAATTTCATTAATTGTCTCTGTTATAAGACAACTGACAGCTGTATAGCTCTGTAAAAGATTTTGGTTTCATAAAAATACAACCTGGAGGGGTTATAAAACAGGGGGGAAGAAAATGAAGTCCATATGGGTGTGATTAAAAATCTCCCTTAATTAAGAAAAGGTTAGGATTTGTCCAAGTAAGGCAGAGCATTAGGACAACAACACTTACTGCAAAATTAGAGGAAAGGGAATTTTAACTACTTGAAGGGATTATCTTTTTTTTCCTGTAAACACAGAGAATTTAAATTGCACTTAGTCTCGGCTTGTTTGTGCAATCAGTGTCACACCTAAGCTGGTGATGCATGGAAACCAGTGCACCCAGCTCTTTGATTGATTCACTGTAACCCCAGTATACAGACTGAATTTCACAGGAGCCCTTTAGCTAATCCTTACAAGAAAACCTCCTGGGCTGTTTGGGTATCACCTTTCCAACTGCTGCCTTCCAGTAAGCACCCAGTGAGATCCAGCTGGTCTTCTTGCTGGATGGAAGTTTACCAAGCAAAGAGGGGCAAAGGCTGCCCCTCAGGAGTTACTGAATAAAGGTGCTTGCTTCTAAATCTGCTGGGAAAGTAGCAGACACTGCAGGAGATAGGCCAAGAAATTACATTATTCTTAGTATTTTATATCCTTGGTGCTACATAAAATTAATCAAAGGTGTTTAGCCAGGTGTGATGGGTCTTCCAAAGTAACACCAGGAATGTGGCAGGGAGCACCAGCCAATTCTGCAGAAAACACAAGGAATGTGATTCTGCTTTGAGAAGCAGACAAGATGCAGGCAGATTGTGGCAAAGAAGTGGATGCGGCCTCATTTCTAAATGGGAGGTGATTTAGTGACTAATGTTTCCTGTCCATGCAAGACATCTGCCCAAGCCAGGAAGTGAACTGACAGGCCCATGAGTTGGACAAAGCCATGTTACTACCTGGAGACGCATTGTCAAGAGGGAATACATCCCTCTGTTCAGCCTTAGTGAAGCCAGGGTTTTTTAAACAGCTGGTTTTAAATAGACCCTGTGTACAAGTCAGGTCCAGCTTAAGTAGGTGCAAGTGTTGTGACAGTCTGCTAAGCAGGGCTTGGTTATTGTTCCTCAGTGGTAAATAAATTCTTGCCCAGAACAGACTGCCTGCTTGATAGTTTCCTCAAGGGTGATGACTGCCTGGCAGAAGCTATTAAAATCAAACTAGAGAGTAAGAAACAAACATGTAACCCAGCAAAGGTCATGAAAAAGATGAGGGTTGTTTTAACCACACCAACAACTGGAACTATGCAAATTTTAAAGCCAATTTAAAATAAATTATTTAATGTGCTGAAGATGATTAAGATGATTAAAGGATTGTAGCACCTGTTAATGAGGCTGAGAGACCTGGGATTGTCAACCTGGACAGGAAAAGGCTTGGGAGGAATCTTATCAGTGTGTATAAATACCTGTGGGGGGAGAGTAAAGAGGATGGAGGCAGGTTTTTCTCAGTGGTGCCCAGTGGCAGGACAAGAGGCAATGGGTACACACTGAAACATGGGAAATTCTGCTTAAACATGAGAAAAACAAATTTGGGGTCGTGTGTTTTTTTTGGTTGTTGGTTGGTTTTTATTGTGAGAATAGTTGAGCACTGGCACAGCTTCTCCACAGGCTGTGGAGTCTCCATCCTTGGTGATCTTCAAAACCTGAATGGACGCAGGCCCAGGCAATTTGCTGAGTGAGTCAGCTGGACTAGCTGATCTCCTGGGGCTTCTCCTGACCTCAATCATTCTGTGATTAGAAAAAAAATGGCTTTCTAAAGGTGTTTAGCTGGGGGGTCTTACCAAAAGGTGAATATTTTCTCAATAAAAAATGCCACACAATAGAATTATAATGAATTAGTACTTCAATGGCCTAATGAAGTTAAATACAAACCTAATCTTCTCCAGCATTCCTGAGAAGGAAAAACTGCAAGGGAAAGGAAAGAGGGGTGCCCAGGTGCCCTCCTAAAGTCACTTGGGCTTTCAGCAGCTGTTGCTGCTTCTGAGACCTCTGCTCTCCCCATTTTCCTGGCATGCTCCAGCTCTCCTGGCTGCTCCTGCTGCACCTGTGTCCTCTCTGCAAGCAGCCCCCCTGGGCTGTGGTGTGTTTAATGGGAGCCACGTGGCTGAAGCAGCTTGGTACCAAGCACACCAGCTTGCTGCTTTTTTTCCCTCCTGTTGAATATGTGTGTCTTGAGAAGAGCTGAAACACTGAGAGAGGAAGTGGCTTCTGAGGCTCTTCAAGGTCAAGAGGTAAGACTTTCTGTGTTTGCTGTTAGGCAGTAAAACAAAAGCAAGGATTTGAATGTTGTTTTGTTGTCCCACTGCACTGACCCACTGGCATCCAGCTCCACCTGTTGCTTTCTTCCTCTTCAGGTTTAAAGATTTGATTTAGAGTTGTGTGGGGTTATCTCCCTCAGGCCTGGGCTAGAGCCAGGCCAGGCAGTGGCATTGTGGTGCAGCAATCTGTGAAGCCAGGCCAAGGATGGTGTGTGTGTTGGCTCCACAGACAGGAGGCTGGTGAGCAAGCATTACAGCACAGGCTGGGGTGGTTGTAGCCAGGTTTTCTGGATGCTTGTACACCCTGCAGTCACTGCACGTCCCAGGCTTACCAAGCACCCTGTGATGACAAAAAGCAGGTGAATGGCAGTGTGACCAGATGCTCCTAGTATGGCCGCAGGGAGGAACTGCATGGGCTGGAGTTGCTCTCAACAGCCACAGCTTCTTTAGAGATTGGTAGCAAGTCAAAGCTGCAGCCAGGGAAGTGATTGATGGATGTGAAGTGGTTGATTTAGCTTTTCCTTTTTGAATGTTTGAGTCCCCACCAAACTTCTCAAGTGACCAAAGGCCAGAGTTGCCCAAGCTCTGAGATGCTGGGTGGTCAGGAGACCTCCACATCCCCCAGGTGGTTTTCTTGCTAGGTAGGCTGCAGTAGTGCAAAGCTAATATTTTTTAATCAGATGGTTTGTATTTTGTTTTGTGAAACTAGATAGCAGTGTTTTCAATCTGAAAGCTGGGACATGCTGTTCTCTCCTGGTGCATCATTGATTCAACTTAATCCTTCCCCTGGTGTTTTGAGCATTCAGATGGGTTGGATCAGGTCCTACAGGTGCTGTTTATCCTGGGCAACTCTTTGTGAATCCCAAACTAAATCTGGAGTGGTTGTTGCTTGTTTCTCCACTCCTATAACATTTTGTAACATCCTGTTGCTGTGGTTCTCTAGTCTCTCCCTTCATTTGCTTTAGCATTTGCTCTGCAGACTTGTTCAAACGTACCCTGCCTGGTTTGCTGGGTCATTATTGAGCAGGAAAATGGTTGCTGGTCTTTAATGATTCTTTGCTCCAGCTCTGCCTACTCGTTACTCTTGAAAAGTTTTGCATTGCCTGTGCCTTTGGTGGATTTCTAGGACTCAAATTTGGATATTGTGATGGAGAGGGGAAAAAAAAAAAAGGAATTGAGTGGTGTAAGTGCTGGGCTTTCACTGGCTGCATCTTGATTAACCTGCTCTGTTAGAATAAATCCAAGACTCTTCTGGACATTCTTGGTGGGTTACATGTTACTGCCAGGTATGAAGGCAGACTTACTTGTCTTCTTACCTTCTCAGACTGTGCCTTAGGCTTTGCAATTTGTTAGGATGTACAGGTGGGGGGTGGTGGAAATTTGCTTCTTTTTTCCTTCCTCCTCAACTTGCTTCCAGGAATGGGTAATTGTCTGTTGGCTGAGCTGGTGCTCTGGCAGAATCAAGGCACAATCAAAATCTCTTGTAGCCCAGCTGAGCCATGTCAGTGTTTTCCCTGTTCTGCACCTCCTGATCATTTACCTCCCTAAGCAGAAGTGAGGGAGTGAATGTGCTCTCCCAAACTCGTGTTGGGCAGTTGGTGTGAAACACTGGCAGCTGCTGAGTAACCTTCAGTGTGAGCAGTGTGAGTCGTGAGCATCTTCCCGGAATTCATATGACAAGTGACCTTGGCCATCTCTGAGGTTGTTAATGATGACTGTGAGGGTGCAAATCTACTTGTTCATTAGGAGTGGAGGAGGCTGCTGCTGAGCTTCACCTTTGCTGCTTCGTCCCTCCTTCTTTAGGTAACACCTTGTTGAGAAATGGGGGGAAACAGCAGCAGTGAGAGAATCACTTTGAGAAGCTGACTTAGTATTCTAACCAAGACAGAGAATCCCAACTGTCCTGACTCTGGGCTGCAATGGTAGGAAATCTCTTGGCAGTTGTCTGTTTATCTCATCTGTGTCATACCACCAGACACAGGACATAACACGCCACTTCTCTGGAACAGCAAGTTTTTTGCAAGATATTTATTTTAGGCTTCTGCTGAACACACGAATAAATCAACTAAAGAAAGAAATGAGATAAATCTTAGAGAGGAAATTGCCTTGTGAACATAAATGAAATTGTTACTTGTGACAATTGTGGAAGTTCATGGACATGGCAGGATGCAATCAATTAATGGCTCCTTTGGTTCAATAGAAGGTGGAAAAGCAGCTGCCTTTGTTGTTAGCCTTCTTGCACACTGGTGCTTCCCACAGGGGAGTGGTAAACTGGAATATTCTGACCATCCCGCAGTTTCAAGGTGACATCCTGAAGGCACCAGCTGACAAAAACCAAAGAGATTTTTTAACTTGTTTCAGTTGCTGTTAATACGGTAGTAAAGTGGTGTACAAACAGCTGGCACAGAGAAACAAATTGCACATCCATTGCTTTAAAAAAGTCTCTCAGGTGCCAGCTTCTGAAAGCTGTCTTCCCTAACAGCACAACAGCCCAGATTGAAAGGTCTGGGAAGCATGTTCCTATTTGTTGCAACACAAATAAAATCCTGCCAGCTATTTTTAGACAGGACATTCCTCCCCCAGCCCAGTGCTTTCTTCCTCTCCATCCTGCGGGTGCATTCCTTGCTGTGTTCCTCTCCAGCCTTGGAGCCAGACCATGTTGCTAAGGAATTATCCTGGCTTGGAGGAGTTTGAACACTGTGTGATTGCTCAGTGTGACTGCTGAAACCCTGACAGGGTACGACAGTGGTTACTCAAAGGAGAAGGAAAAATGCATTTGTTGGAAGCTGAGGGGGAGCCTTTTCCTTCCTCTAAGCCCTGCTCCGAGCCCGCTTCCATGAGACTGCTTGTGCTGCTTTTCCAGTTGGGAAGGACTATTATTCTGGCATACTAAGACAGGGTTTTTCAAAAGCTCCTGGCACTTGCCCAGCTTTGCTTTTGCTGGGGTGGGTGCTGAGTAGGTGCAATGAGGTAAGGAGGCTGCCGCGCCTCTGCGTGCTGGGCCTGGGGCAGGGCTGCTGGCTTGCCAGCCCTCTGCCTCCCTCTGCCCAGGGACAAGCACCAGCCTCGCCTGCAACAGGGTTGGAAGGAGCAAGTGGTTGCTCCCCTCAGCGTGTCCTGAGGTCTCGGCCCTCCTGCTTCACCCTGCAGGACTGGTGCCTTGCCTGTCCTCACTGCTGGGCACCCTCCCCAGTCCCTGCGCTGTCCCTGCCTGAGGGAAACTCCTCCTCCAGGTCCAAATCACTCCCGGCTTCCTTTTCCAGTGTCCTCTTTTTTTTAAATAATCATGTAAATAAATTTAGCACTGGACAGACTGAGAAGTTGGAGCCAAAAGCATTTCAGTGGCTTCAGAGCCTCACCTATGCTTGCACAGAGCACTGACCTCCTGCTGTTGTTAAACTGGGTCTGTATCTCTCTGGTTGCCTCCCCCATCTCCACTGGAAATGCCCATCCTGCAGAGCCCCACCAGGATGGGCTGCTCTCATCTTTGTTGTTCCCGTTGGGATTTCAGGAGCTCCTCCTCATGGAGCAGATGGGAAACAGCCATTTTATTCTGCATTCCTCAGATGGTTGCAAGGACACCAAGTCTTGCCTAGCCCTGCCAAGCCTCAGTGTGGGTGGAGGTGGTTGTCTGACAGATTTGTCTGCCACAAACCCTTCTGCAGAAGATGCTTTTTCTGTGACCCCCTCGTCCTCCCCCAGGCTTGCAGAAATGCATGGAGGGGTGAGGAGACCAGAGCCCAGGTGCCCAGGGAAGGATAGGTGTGCAACAAAGGTAGCTGGGGACCTCTGGGGGTATCTCTGGTCACTAGGTAGGAGGCCAGACCGAGCCATCAGCCTCCCAAGTCCCAGCCTAGTGCTGCCTTCCCATCATTTTACAACTTACTTCCCATAGCTATTCATAATAGTAATACAGCAAGTTGTACTCATCTAATCATGGAAATAAAACATTACCATATGTCTGGTGGCAGCTGAGCAAGTGTTGTAGCTTTGAGCTTCTAAATAAAGCCAACAGAAGTGCCTAACAAACTCTGAGAACAAGTATGCATGAGGAGCTTTGCATCTAATGAAATTTCCTTTTTTGCAATGGAAGATGGACTTTGAATTCCTGTAGTAATTCTTTGCTCAGTTCTAGGAATCAGTTTACCCTTGACAGGAGAGGCTTTCAAGCTTCAATATTTAAAAAAATGTAAAGTTGCTACTATATGATATGGGGTCAGAGCATCCTTCTACTGTAATTTGTTTCTTCTAGCACTTTTTAACTATCAAGACTATGTCTATTGGATAGCTTGAAAAAAGATCCTGCATGGTTTTTAGCTCACCTTTATAGGATCTGATGTAACGTGTGAGATAATCCCCCTGCTGCAATACATGATGCTGGACTACAGTTGGGACTGCTGTTCAATGGCCTTGCACCTTCTTGGGTAGGAGAGGACAATGGGTTACCTTGGCTTACAGTATGTGTATGTATACTGAGCTGTACTTTGTGGAAGACATGTCACACAAACAAGTGGCTCATGTTGTTCTGCTTATATTTCTCAAATAATTTACACTTCTGCCATAATTACTGTGATAGCCTTTCACAAGACCTTCAGACATGTGTTTCCTCTTCCTTTGTGCATGATGTCAGCAGCATGGATAACTAAAGCAACTATCCTGCTCCACACTTTTCTCCTACCACTTCTCCCCCTGCATCTCCCCGCTCCTCCCAGTACACACCATCGGCGGGAATGGTCCATCTCCGAGTTAATGTAGAGGTACCCTGCTGATTTTGTTCCAGACACTGGTAGCTTTATCTGCAGATTTAAAAGTATGTTAAAGATTCAGTGAAGCATGTTACTGAAATGGACATTTACTCTTTGTACAGTCAAAGACACCACACCACCCTTTCAACTGATTTTCTTTTTTAAAAACGTGTTTCAGGGTCTTGCCAAGCTTTTCAAATGGCAAAGGTGTGCATGGCTGTACAGGTAGGCCTGTTCTGCCATACATCAATCTCCCTCTGCTGAAAGAATGTGCTATGTTACAGCTGCAGCCCCCAGGGAAAACCACTCTTTGAAATATTTATGAGCAAACACCTTTCCTTACCAGAATGTATGGTGATCCAGAGATGACCTGCACTGTGCTAGAGCTTCCCATAACCATAATAAGCCTGTAGGTTGAGATCCTCTACAGATGAGTCCATTACCATGCATTGAAGCAATGAGATGTTCAACAATTTTTCTCAGTGTCATAAATTCTACCACTTTGTTTGTTCAACAAACAAAGCTAAGAGCTGGAGCATCAACCAGAGCTAATTGCACTCAGTCTAAGGCAGGAGTCAGCGATGTTGTGGAGTCAGTAAATTGATACAGTCATTACTGATGATTAACTAGTTTATTTCATGAGAACATGAATGCTCATGAACATGAAAAAGCAGAGAAGAAAGTTGGTGGCTTGTGTCCTGGGTGAGGTCAGCAGAAGGCAGGGTTTGACTTCACCCTGAGTCACCTGAGCAACAAGCATTCTTAAAAGGTGATGCAGGAAAGTATCAGTGGGACAGGTTCTTTTTTTTTTTCAGTCAGCATAGGAGGCTGTGCTTTCCCCCCACATTTTTAGCCTTAGAAATGTTGCCTTGTAGAATCTCTAAATCCTGAGAAATTGAGAATCATTTTGGCCCAGGGTATCACATGGGTGATGCTTGGCTACAGTGGGATGGGAAGTAGAATCTTATGAGAGTTGGTTAAAGGCTGAACTTTCTTGCCCTGAAAGCCCTTCTCCTTCACTGCGCCATCTGCTCCATTCCTTACTGCCCTTGCCTGGTCCCCAGGACTCAAAACTAGTCACCGGGAGAACAAAATTATTCAAATGTGATGAGATCCCTCAGTCAGTTGTTTGAAAAAGTCATTAGGGGCATTGCACATCACCAGCAAAACCAGGGAAAAACAGTTTGGATTAAGGGTTAAAAGCAGTGATGGAAAGATCTCTTCAGGCAGCAACCCCGAGTGGAAGTGGACTTGTGTTTGCAAGGCTTGCTCTGCCTTGACCTTGGGCTGATGCAAGGCAGCCTTGTGCAATACCTCAGCACCCAGTGCAGCATTCCCCAGTCACTATGTAAGCCCAGTGCTGGGCTCTACGCTGGGCAGCTGCCTGCTGTGGCACAGACCTACAGGCGCATCTAAAAACCACACCATTTGTGCTGTACCACAGTGTAGCTGGTAAGCAGCTATAAATCTGTGCTCTGAATAAAGCTCTAAAAACCAGCACAGGATGGATTCTGTCATGTGCCTATACAGCACAACACAAGGATGCTGCTCTTGGTATTTCTAGTCCTGCGTGTTGGAACGTACATTTATGCTCTGGAAATCCACTCCTCTTCAAAATCAACTGGAATCCCACCCCTACTGTCTTCCAGTGCCCCCAGCTCACTTGTGACCTGCTGAAAAATCTCATCACTGATCTCTTGTCACCCAGTGCCACGACCTCCCCAGCATCACCTGTGCTCTTTCTGTGTCCACACGGTTGCTGCCATCCGTCAGTCGGATGTTATGGACCTTAAGTGGGGGGGCACCAAGGGCATCCAGGGCTGTGGGATTGCTGTTCAACTGCTCCAATGCCTGCTGATAATACTGGGTCCTGGCAAAACTCTCTAGGTAAGAGAAACAGGGTAGTAAGGAGACTGTCCACTTAAAATCAGAAGTTTTTTTTTAAAAAAGACATTTCCTCCAGACACCCTCCCTGAAACTATTAATTAGGAGAAATCTGGCTAAAGGAGGAAACACACCCTTACATCAGAGAAGCAGTTCTGAGCTGTAACATTATTCAGCTCACTTAAGTGAAAAGGGCTCTGAATACAGTCTGTTCCATACTGCTGTTCAGCTTATGGTTCTGTCTCCCTGCTTTTCATTTGTATATCATCTAAAAGGAACAACAAAAAGCATAAGGATAAATACCTGAAAATATTCTGAATGTAACTGTATTTTTTTAAAGCAGGTACAGACAATACTTTGAGAATGGAGAATATTCTGCAGCCATTGGTGTGAAACAGGAACAGCTGCTGCTTCTGCTGTGAAACTCTTGCTGTGGTCTTGATACAGCTTTTTATGAGGTAGCCAGGAAGCTGTAACTATTGCCTGATGCATTGAAAGGGAGGCACAAAAAAGTGCCATTAGAGTTAATGCTCAAGCAGCAACAAAAGCAGAGTAGTCTGGATGCTGCAGTGCTGGCATATGGAGGACAATTGTAGTAAATTGCTATTTATCAATGTCTGGTTACTATGTATAGCTGGGAATTGCTGTCCATTGGTGACCACTGCACAATGCAAAGCTGTGAGGCTGGAAACGTGCTGACCCTCCTTGTGGAAGCAGAGACTTGCCTATAAACAGTTTTAAGGCTTGGCTGCTAAGATTTCTAGATGTGCTTCACACCAGCTTAACTTCACTTTCTTGACATCAAGAAGGGCAGAGTTAAGCTACGAGTGTGTATGTGTGAAAATCCTACCCTGGCAACTTTGCTCTTGCCTTGCAAAGAGCTTAAACCAGGGTGTAAGGTTTCCTTCCCACTCTGTTGCACATTTGTATTGCTCTTGGAGCATGAGGCAGAAGGATTCTGCCCCCTCTCTCTAATTAGAGGCATCCCCTGTGAGCTGGGAACATCCAGTTGGCATAGAAACAGCTTTGCTAGGCTGCAGCCTTTGCTGGTCCTCCCCAGCACCCTGGTTATCCTAAAGAGCTCCAGCAAAAGGGGTTGCAGCACGCCAGCCCTTTAGTGCCTATGGATCATGGCAAGCAGACACCCCAACCATGTTAGAAGTATGTTGCCCTCATCCTGCAAGTTGGAGGTGAAATGGGTTTGAGTTTCCTGGTGCTCCTTCTCAGCTGTTCCTTGTTAGTATCTCAAGTATTGGATAGAAAATGCCCAACTAATCTGTTTGTCAACACATTTTCAGCAGAATTGAAACTATGCTGGGGTTGCCTGGGGACACTGCTCTCACAAGGAGGGTGTGGAGGTGAAGAGGGTCAGCAGAAACAGGATTACCCAAGTATCTTTCACAGAGACCAGAGGCATGCAAACTTCCCTTCTGCCTGAAGGAGGGGGGGAAGAACCCCTCTCCACCTGCTCCCACCACTATGGAAGCCACTTGCTCCTCACAGGCCCCAGTGTGGGCCAGTTCTGTGCACTGAGATAGCAGAAGGACCTGGGACAACTCTAGGTGTCAGCCAAGGGAGGAAGGGTCCCCATGCAGCTCCCTTATCTGTTGGAGGCTGTAGCAGGACACACTGCAGCAGAAAGTGTCCTTTCAACAGCCTGGCTGGCTTGCCACAGAGTTATCAGACTGCTCAGTGGCCACCAATACTGCAGCAGAGCAAGAAGCAGCCATCGGGTTGCACCGCTGGATGGCACAGGTTAAAGCCAGATTTAATATTTTAAAGCATAAGAGGATCATATATCTGTCATGTACTCCAAGAGCTTGAGGGCATGAGCTGCCTAAAATTGCTTTCTAGCCTTGTCTGATTTGTTATTAATAAGTGTAAAATGAAGGGGAGGTTTCAGAGCTTATCTGAGAGCTTGAGGAACAGGCTTGGCTACATTTTTCTGGCAGCATCCCCTGATATAAGAGTAGGTGAAAAGCAGTATCATTTGATAGTACCAGCTAGGGAGAGGCATAGGGCCAAGAGGCCTTCAGCACCCCCTGAGAGAGAGAGGCAAGGCCTATTTCTGGTCTGATGCTGAACATCTAGAAGCAATTTTAGAAAAAATAAATTTGGACTTCTAATTTGGCTTCTTAGCCAAAGACACATTGCAGCTAGTGCTGTCTATAAGCAGCAATGGCAGCTGTCCAGCTTTACTCTCCTCGTCTTGGTCTTCTCCATGCTGAGCACTCTTATCTGCCCTTAATGCAGGAGAAACTAGTGATTTCTTAGCACTTCACAGGCATGTTGTGTCCAAGGGCCAGCACCACAGAGAGATTACAGATAAACTGCTAGACTTTAATATGTTGTCACAGATGGTCCTCTTCTCCTGCCCAGTTGTAAAATCTCAGTAAGAAACAAAACCTGCATTACTGCCTGAGCTTTCACTTCACCCTCATCATTGAGAAACTCCCCAGAAACCAGACTTTCTCCTGGTCACAGCACCCTGCTTCCCATGCAATACCCACCTCTGGAAATGCATGTGGCAGTGCCTGGGAGAGCTGCAGCCTTGGGGCTGAACAAAGTGGAGCCCATAGAGGCAGAACCCAGAGGCTCAGCCACACTTCCCTTCACTTTATCAGCTTTTCACATCTTGCATGCTGCTATTTTCCCCACTACACAGAAGCAAAACGAAAAGGGCAGAGGAGAAACAAGGCTGCCAGCACCACCAAGACTTACTTTGCATAAGATGATACATCAAGATGCATCCCCCACTGCTGAACAGCCCCATGAAAACAGCCATTTGCTGCAGTTTTCTTAGAGAAGCTGGCATTTTTCCTCCCTGAAAAGAAGAAGGGAAGACAGTTGTTGTGAAAAGAAGAAAGCCAAAGGGTTATTTTCCCCCTCCTCCTATTTCCTAAAAGCCCTTTCCAGGCAGGCTTGAATGGCTGTGCAGTGCACGGGCCTCGGGCTCCGGCTGGCTGGGGCCCCACCGTGCGCCCAGGAGGAAGGGTGGTGAGAACAGTGCAAACTGGGGACCCCGCTGGTTTGAATGTGTTTATTCAACTTCTTTTAGCCATGCCACCACTTTGCTAATTGCCAAGAAGAAAATGACCTCCCCGGTGTGGCGGGGGAGCCAGCGCTGTGGTGCCTGGTGCTGGGGGCTCCTGGTGCCCCCGCACTCGCTCGCGCGCTGCCAGGATTGAGGCTGGAGGCTCAGGGGCTGGTTTCTCTCTCGAGTAAACTCCTCTTGAGCAAACATGCTCGTGGCAGGGCAGGATTTGGCCTGGAGTGATGCAGGACAGAGCCAAGCCAGCGCTGTGCCAGCAAAGATAATGGAGCCAGGGTGTGTGTATTCTGTCCTGTTGTGTTTTCTGTTGGTTTTGGTTTTTTGTTTGTGGGGTGTTTTTTTCCCCAAGCCATCGATAAACGGGAAGGCTCTTGTGAGCTCTTTCTTCTTCCTTCCTGCACCCCCTCTCAGCCCAAGCTTGCCCTTTGAATGAGTCACAGTTTTGGCATCTGAATGAATGACCCGGCAGAATGAGAAACACCTCTGAGAAAGTCAATCTACTAAACCCTGCCACAGTCTGAGTAACACGGGGACTGTGTGGCCTGAGAAGAGCTAATGCTCCTGCCCACAGAAGGTTAGCAGGAGTCAAGCTGAGTCGTCAGCAGGAGAGCAGCATGCTGCTTCAGGCTGTGGCAAGATCAGACTTGACTGAGCATCCCAGTATCGGCTTATGCTCTTGCTTCTCTTGCAGCTGGGATGGTAGGGAGAAATAGTCTTGACAGCAATTAAAAAAATAATAATAATTAAAAAAAAAAATAGCAACAGGCTGCCCTTTTTAGATATAGGCACATATGTATTTGAATACGTGGGGAAGTTGTATGGGGTTTCTAACCCTGAAGGCTTCACACCTCTATCCTTGTGCCATGATGATGTTACTTAAGTGTTACAGCCAGCAAGAAGTGGTTAATAAACCAAGGCCCCAGCTAGTTACAGACCTGTGACCTGGGCTAGGCCCCTGGAGTCCTGTTGTGGAATGTTCTAGCATCCCTTAGTCAGGTATTGCTCAGCCAACAACCAGAGTTTACAGGGGGTGGAGAGGCAAATGTCAGGACTTCTTCCAGCCATGGTTGGGTCAGGGTGACGTGGGCAACCTCCCGCTGCTCACTGCTCTCTTGACATGTCCATGTGCCATCTCTTGCGTCCTCTAGCCTGAAGGAAACTGAATGCAACCCAGGTACAGCTTTCATCTACTGTCCTGTTGGCACTAGTGTTCAGCTGCAACACATGCTCTTAGTAGAAGGCTTTCCTTCTTACCTAGTTCCCTTAATTTGAAGAGCTCTTTAGTAAGAAGTTTACCGTTTAATTTGCTTCAGATTTATAGATGGCTAGTAATGGTAGCCACCCAGAGAAGCACGTGGGTATTCTGACTATAATGCCCAAAATCCCCAAATTGTGCCATTGGTACAGTCAGTCATCAGCTCTCTCACTCCTGCTCTTTTTTCTCTGATGACTTTTCTTCTTCACTTCCCCTGGGGAACTTGAGCAGCGTGAGAAGTTGCAGCAGAGGAAGTATGAGTGTGTTTTTACAGAGAAGTGACAGTAGTTGTTTCATAAGGACAGCCAGATCTTCCTGCTCACCCTCTGGTGTTTGCAGCTTTCCTTAAATTGCAATTTATAACAGTATTTCCCCACCCTCAAACTGCAAAATCTGATTAATAACAGACTTCCCTGTAAGATCAGTGAGGTCAGGAGGTGGATGTGACACCAACACCACATAATGGGGGGAAGAAAAAAAAGGTGGTAAACCTGGAGAGTGGATCAGATATGCTGTGATCTGTGGCATTTGGTTTTGTCCAAGTTGTGGCCAGGCAAAATTTGCTTTCTCTGATGAAGTTCAGGGTAACTGAATGCAGATGTCTGGGAGTAGGTGGGTAGGTAGTGCTGCTGGTAGTTTGCTGAGTAAAAGTGGGAAGAAAAGGAGCTCTTGCACCAGCAAGGAGGTTTTGACCAAGGCTGACTAGCAAAGGGTGGAAATGGGAGGTTCTGCAGCTCGGTGTCAGCAGCTTTGAGGTCTGTTAGGTCTCACAGTCTGCTCGCACCCAAACAAGGGGGACGAAAGTAAGAGCAGCTTGTGCTGCTGGCTGGCCACGTGCCCACTCAGCGCTGCCCCTGCTCGCAGCAGGTCTGTGGCTGCAGGGGCCCCAGAGGTGCCATGCCAAGACATTGCCATCTGGCAAGGGAGCTTGGCAGCTGAGAAACGGTGATCCCAGTAAGCTCTGCTGCCCCATGCACCACTCCCTTCTGCTCATGATCTGCTGCCCCTGCCTGAGGGTGGCTCAGGTGGGCCCTGCTGGCCCAGGTGAGGCAGGGATGTGGTGGAACACTCCACACTGGCTCTGGGAAGGTCCTCATTGCATTAACAGGGAGAATATCTCTGTTGCTTGCTTCTGGTTGCAGTGGAAAGCCCAAAGGCTGGACCACCTCATCCCCAGGCTAGCCCTTGATTCTCTCTTCCCACTGTTTCTCAGCTGTTTTCCCAAGCGATCCCTACCAACAGCACATTGTGGGAAGAAGTTCAGAGCTATGCATTTTAACAAACTTCTCAAGACCTTGCAAACCTTCTCTTTGATCCCACAATTGCCTGTTAGCTTCCAAAAACAAGGACAGAGTTGTCCTTGGAGCCCTGTGTATCCCTCACAAGGGGGCTGCTTCTCTCTTTCCCTGCCATCACTGTACCTTGCAGCATGGATGTCTGGATATTGCATCCAAATTCTTGAGCATTCCTAGGCACACAGCTGCTGATGACTTCTGAACGATGACACTGGAGTTACTAATGGTGTTAGATTGTAGAAGACTAAAATGTACTAAGGAGCTATTGTCTGTGAGGACTCATCACTAGGATTTCTGCCCTCTAGCCAACCGTGTTTCCTGCTCCCAACTGCTGCTCTGCTGAAGTGCCATGGAGGCAGCTTGCTAGGGAAGGGAAGCAGAGGCATACCCAGAGGTGTGCCTCCTGGCCTGAGCCTTTCTGAACATTTCTGGCAGCCTTCAAAGTGTAGAGGCAATTAAAGGGAAGGACCAAACCCCCTCAACTTGATTTAGCACAAAGGGAGTAACTGTAAGACAATGCATTTAGGAAAATATTACAGATACAACTTGCAACTGCCTCCTAAGGAGCGAAGTTCACGTTGCTATCTGTGGTGGAGATCTCTCCTCAGAACCTGTTACACCACTAAAAAGTATGCAAGTCAATTCGTGGAAACACAGATTTCTTCACAGTGGGTAAATAAAAAAGCACAGTTTCCAAGCTACACCGTTCTGCAAAAACATCTTTTCCCCTGTCCTATTTGCAGTGGTAAGAAAGATTAAGTGGAGATTAGCACACACAAAAACCCCAAGCCAACAGCTACCACAAGAAGAGATGTTAAATCATTATAAGTAGTGTTCTCTAAAAATGAATATTAAAGAGTAGAGCTTCCTAATAAGGGTGATACTAATTTTATATCTTGATAATAGTAAGGTATGGTGGAGAAGGTAGCATTCAGGCTTGATTTGGAAACTAGGCAGGATTCAAGCAGTTAAGAAGAAGATTTAACAAACTCAGAGAAGTGGAAGACTCCCAGGATCACATGTGAAATGGTGGGTTACTGCAACAATAAAGTCTGTTTTTAATTAGACTTTGTTTTCTCCACAGAGGCTCTTCTAAAAATAGAGTAGGCTTAAGAGATTCTCCCTTATTTCAGCAAATTCAGATTTTCTGTTTTGGTCTCTGAAATTTATATGGCAAAGGTTGGTCTCAGGCACCTCCACCAAAGGCAGGTAGCACTGAAGGAAGGGCATTTTCACCAAGCCACAAACATTTGTTTTATTTGCCTTAGACCCAAGCAAGGGAGCTGGGGCTGCAGGTTCTTTGGGGAAGGCATTTCCCCCTTCTCTGCTTCCTCCTTCTCCTGGCACTACCAAGCTCCATAAGCATCTCCAGCTTCTGAGTCCCATTACAGACTAAACAGGTAACAATATTATTGCTCTGAAATCAGAGAGAAGCAATTAGATCATGCCAACTCAGTGTGATCACTGCTGGCTATCTCAGTTTGGGCCACTGCCTACCCACCTGGCCAAGAAAATATATTGCCAGGCCACCAATAAAAACAGCTGGGAGCCTTTAAAACACCGGAACCACTAAGGTCCTAAGGTTTTGGCATGAGACATTAAATTAAATTTAATAGTAGTCTTTTGCCACACAAATTTAAAGTTAGCAGTAGGCCTGAAAACAAACCTGAGCACCTAACTTCAAGGCTGAATCTGTTGTATAACCCTTCTGCCACAAAACTCTCCCCTGGGCTGGTGGGATGTGAGTTGGGTCCAGGTCTAGCTTTTCTGTAAGCCACCCAGGTAGTCATGGAAGTCACAAGAGATGAGGGTAATGTCAGGCAAACAACACACAAGCACATACTTGTATTTCACATTCTTGCTCTCTTGGCCATCCATTGATCTTGTAAGATCCATAAGGCATCTGGGTGGGAGCCAATTTTTATACTAATAACATGCCAGGACAACAGCTTCTTGACACTTGTTGTCTATGAAATAGCTTCATCATCAGAGCTGTCACCAAACACAGGATGGTACAGAAGAAGTGTTTTGAAAGGATCATCATTTCAGCATATTATTTTTCCCTTGTTCATGGAAATAGTCTCAACATACTATTTACCTCATTTCTGAGAAGCAACAGGACAAATTGTGCCCCCTGCCAGCATATTCAGAAATGTATGATCTGCCGCCACCAAAACCTCAGCGACTTTCAGGAAAGAAGTTTGCTTAATTCACAGTGAATCCAAAAGTAGGAGTAATACTCTTTGTTTTCCTCAGTGATTCTTCTATGTATGCACTGAAAAGGTATATTTTGGCATGCAGAGAGGAAAAACACCTTTTTAACCAGCTTTGAAATGGTGCTTTCTGGGGTCTCTTTGTAGACTAGTTCCTAGAAATGTATAACTTATCCTAGTTAAAATGCTTTGAAGGGACAACTGCATGTATAAGGAATTTTACTGGCAAGCCAGGAAACTGCTTGAAGTTTATTTTCTGTCTTTGTTGCTAGCTAATTAACAAGGAAAGCGAGAGCAGCCAATAGACTCTAAAAAGCCACCTCATTCCTGTAGTTGTATCATATCTCCTGGGGCACACACTACAACACAGGTGGTTTGCTTAGTTAGTACAAAGCCTGACACGGTGCTTGCAGGTATTTGAGTTTCATTTCCTTTTTCTCCTCTCTTGGGTGCTCTCATTTGCATGTTTCCATATATTTATGTATCTTCATACATCCTCTGTACCCAACTGTCACAGACTACTTTCTCAGGTGCTCTTAAGCTGCACAGTCTCATCCGGTGGGCTCACCTGGACTGCATTTCTCTTCCTTCCCCCTGCCCACCTTCAACCCTCCACATGCCCTCTTCCCAGGCAGACTATTGCACTGCCCCAGTGCTGGGCAAACAGAAACAGGGGGGCCACCATTCCCATTGCCCAAGAAGCCTTCTTCTGCCAACCCTCAGTGAAATGGAGTCTTTCTTCCTAACTGCAGACAACAAAGGCAGGTGCCTAAATCCTTGTCCGCTTTTCTCCTAAGTTGCGAAGATGCTACAATCTAGTTGGTTCAGGCTTTTGGAAGGCCAGGCTCATGTGCCAGCCAGTTCAACAACCCATTCCAGATCATCCTCCAAGACAGCTAGAGCTGCCCATGCTATGTACTGAAATAAGAGGGATATCACAGAAAAGAAGCACGAGTAGGGTGTGTTATTGGAGAAACAGGATAATTATACGTAAAGTGTGACCCAATTTTGCTGTTACTGGAGCACAGAGTTATAGGTTAATGCCTAATAATCTGTCATTAACATCCCTAATTGTATGTTTCTGTAATTGGACACGATGGAGAGGGAAGGAAGGCATGAATGTTCACCTTTTGTCTTTTAGAGGTGAATTGCAAAGGACTTAAAGAGTAAGAATTTGTAAGTAGGGTAAATGAAAAAATTGCATCCAAAGTGCAGGAAGTGGTGTTCATGGTCTTAACAGTGAGTGATTTACCTGAGAAAGCTACAGGACAGTTTCTTGGCTTCCCTGCCACCAGGAGTGAGGTCATGAATGCCACAATCCCAGGTTCAAAAGAATTGTCCTATGCTGTAACCTTGCCTTCCCACAGCATCCGTCACAGCCCAGCTTCCAAACGGACATGTTAAAACGACAGAATCACACTAAGAAATAGCAAATACAGTTATTTGACTGTCTTGTGCTGTCAGGATGAGAGGGAGTAGCACTCTGTGCTTAGCAGGAGCTTAGCAGAAGTGGACTGTCAAGCCAGGGAGGTATTTCATAGTGTGATGTGGATTTTCTGTATGGTTTCCTAGAATAGGTTCAGTGGACCTGCAAGGTAAGTGATCAGTGAAGAGTACCAAGCCATTTCTCATAGAAAGATCAAAGAGCTCACAATGTTTTCACTGCAGTGGCAACTACCTGGCTCTCTCACCAGTCTGTGGGCATTTATCTGTGTCCAATACGTTAATTCAGCCAAAGACACTGATAAGTTCTCAAAGCCAAAAACAACGACCTAAGAAATCCTGAGATGGGGCAAAACCATCAAGAAACACAAGGAGTCTGCAATACCCATCTTGGCTAACATTTTACCTCACAAAGAGAAAAGAAAATGGCCACAGAAGTACTGCAACCATCACTGGGCTAGGAACAGTACTATGTTAAATATTACCTGCCTGGAAGTTTACAGTTCCTAACTCCAATTCTGATAAGGCTTATACCTGTCTGTAGTCTTACTAACTTCATTAATATGATCCACATGAATGTCTTAAACAGGCACGCAGTAGACGGTGACCTAAAGGAGCTGAATGCCAGGGGGAGGCACTCACAGGGAAAAAGTGTTTAAGGCAGGCACATAGTGTAAATCATATGATGTTTCTTCCCTTGTAATACGTCTGCTTCCGGAAATGAGGGGGTAACAGATGTGATCTACTTTGCTATGATCAGCATGGAGCCTGATTTACAAAGCCTTTTTAAGTATCAGCAGAGATGGGAAGGTTTGCAGCCCTGAGGCCAAACCAGTTGCTGATACAATGCCTTTTATCCTATAGTATTATAGCAGTAGATACTTGTGGCACTGCACAAACACTTTGCTCTCATTCACACTTCCTACTGAAAACCAAAAATAAATAAAGCGCTACCCTAAATCCCCCAGATTCTCAGATGTGGTAAACTTATTTCAAGTGCCCATCTTTACACCGTCCCCAACAGGGCCCCTCCTTCAGAAAATGCTGACCCTACCCTTCTTCTGAAAGTTAAGTCCCTTTGAAATACATCAGATCAACACTTAAAGCCTAAGGCTTTGAGGGGAAAAAAAACCCCAAAACCTAATTACTTTCTAACACCTTGGACACTTGGATCATGTCCAGAAGTTGATTCTTGCCCATATGAGCAGAACTGGTTCAGTATCAGCTGAATCTGTTAACACAAATTAAGATCTGGGTAAAAAATAACCTCAAAGACTCGTGACTTTTTAATAAGCATTGAACACCAAAAAGAGCACAAGACAACAGGGATTCTGACCTAGAAACTTTCTATTCTCAGAATGACAAAGAGGGAAAAAAAGTTATGATGGGAACTGTTAAAAAAAAAAAAAAAAAAAAAAAACAACCACAAAAAACCCTCCCCGTATACTTGAAGGTTTCCGTTCAGACAGATACAGACAGATAGCACAGATCTGTGCAAGATGGAGAAAACAAAAAGGTAAAGGAAGTGGCAGAACCTGCCACACTGTCTGCATGTGCAGCATAGGAGTCAGATTTTTAGCTCCCGTATACTTGAAGGTTTCCGTTCAGACAGATACAGACAGATAGCACAGATCTGTGCAAGATGGAGAAAACAAAAAGGTAAAGGAAGTGGCAGAACCTGCCACACTGTCTGCATGTGCAGCATAGGAGTCAGATTTTTAGCTTGATCTGAGGAGTAGCTACTGATTTCCCCATCCACCTTTGAAAGAAAGAAAAGATATGCTGGATGCTCACAAGACAGTTGGATATGAAACAGTTTCTCTTCCAAAAATTAGGGCAAGAGGAATTTCAGAAAACATACTTTCCTCCCCAGAACATTTCTGGAGAAAAAAAAGAATATCTCTCTCCTTGATGGTTAAATGATATCTCTATTTTATTCACTAAATCTTAGGTCCTTCTATAGCTCCTAGTAAAGAATGCAGGGATTTTTTTTTCATTTTGCAGAGCTGTGGCAGCAAAAAATGGAGGAACTTCACAGGAAGCGTGTGCCAGATCAGGCACTTGGTCCCCGGAGACTTGGGCTGTGTCCCTGCCCATGCACTATTCCCTTTCTTTGGCTAAAACATACCAGCTTAGACAGGTTTGGCACAACTCCATAGTCATTTCCTACTCCCAATCTACCCTTATGGATACAGGCACAGGTTTTTCCTATGAATGATAGATAGCATAGGGCTTTGCCCAGTAAGGAGGTGTTACAGTTCAAGAGCTGGAGAAAAGCACAAACCACACTTTAAGGTGCTGTCGATGGGTGAGATTTTTCAAAGCATCAGGTGCTTTGTGTGTGCTCAACAGGTGGTACCTTTACAGGATCACTGTTTCCTAAAAGTGCTGGGATCTTTGAAAAGTAGGTGCTTTATGGCATTATCAAGACACACACTCACTGGCAGATTTCAAACAGGGCTCCTGACAGCATAGAATCATAGAGTCATAGAATCTTAGGGGCTGGAAGGGACCTCAAGAGATCATCTAGTCCAACCCCCCTGCCAGACCAGGGTCACCTAGAGTACATCACACAGGAACGCATCCAGGTGGGTTTTGAATGTCTCCAGTGAGGGAGACTCCACAACCTCCCTGGGCAGCCTGTTCCAGTGCTCTGTCAGTCTTACAGTAAAAAATTTTTTTCGGATATTCACCTTGAACCTCCTATGCTCCAATTTACACCCATTACCCCTTGTCCTATCACTGGTCATCACTGAGAAAAGCCTAACTCCGTCCCCCTGACACTCACCCCTTACATATTTGTAAACATAATTCATAAGCATACATTATTTCCTCAAACTCACTGCTACTGTAATCTTCAAATACTTGTTTGCAGGGTTTGTTCATCAAATGCTAGATCACCAAGGGTTAAATACAATGCAATTTGACAAAAGTGGCATACATGGCACACAGGTTTGCTGTGGTCCATTAGAAAAGGAAATGGGTCCAGTTAGCAGGGAATCACTGCTGCTAATGATGCTGGTAGGGATCCGTGCCCACAGACTTCTTAATTTGAAGGCTGCAGAAGAAAGACTGCTTTTGACCACAACACACACATTTTTCCATTTGTTTTTGTTTTCTTTTCTCATCCCATGCTACTCAGCTCTTTGTGGGAATTAACAGCATGATAAAAAGATACCATCACTTTTACACAATGTTACTCTCAGGGACCTCTGCTTTAGATAGAAAAAGCCACTACTTAGTGTGACTTCCAATTTATCTGTGGCTTTTGCAGTCCAAACATCAGAGCAAGCAAAGCAGAAGATGGTGCTCCCAGGCTTCACAAGCAGCTCAGGGACTGACTCACTGTATCACTGTGGCTAAAACCATAAACTTCGGGTGTCTCAATTCACACATGTAAAAACAAGTGACTAAACACTTCCTGGTTCCTCCATCACTGGAAGATAGAGACATGTAATGGCTGCAAAATGCTCTGACAACTTAAGGTGTCATTTTACTTAGGTATGAAATTGCCCGTGTGCCGTACACACGTTAAAGAGGCATGACAGTGTGTTCCTGAAAAAAAATAAAAAAATACTTTGCAGCCTGGCACAGGGTGTGTTGTAGGACCAGCAGAATAATTACAGCAGCTGCAGCTGGCACTTATTAGGAAATTAAAGCAGCTGTTACTAGGTCATTAATGACCTGTGACTACCTGCCTTAATAGTACTCTTCAGTCGACAGGCATGAGGGTGAGGGGGTGGAGGAAATGGTCACACCTTCTAAGCCACTGTAGAAGGCCGATACCCTTCTTTTTCATCACTTTGTAATCTGCTTGTTTACTTCCCTCCTTTTCCAACTGGCTCTCCTCTCCTTGCTAGCTCTGACACCAAAGGCCCACAGGGCTCTTGGCCCAGGAAGCCAGCACCTACACCTGCAGCAGCCAGTCCCAGGGGAAAGGCAGCCCTCTCTGCAGCCTCCCAGCCTGGTAGCCACCTCCCTGCTGTTCTGAGGCAACTCTGAACACCTCTCCTCAGTGTGTGCTCCTACTTCTGAAAATCATTTTGTCTGCAGTGCACCCCTGTCCATTTACAACATGCTACAGTTTTTTTCTCTCATGTCTTGCACCTTGTCTTTCCTGTGTAGGCAGATGATTGGGGAAGGAGAGAAAAGCAACTTGTTTCCCTGCTTCTTCAGACAAACACATGCTCTCCAGAGCAGACAGATGCCCTAAAGTCAGATCCAGGGCATTGATTCATCTTTTGGGTTCAGCCGTAGCGTATAAAGCATTTGCTGGCTCTGGTCTAATGCTTTTTGACATTGTCAGGCCCCCTTCAGTGAGCTACTGCCTTGTAACCAACTTGACAGCAAGTATTGTTCTACATTTATTAATACCGTACGTGCTATCTTCAAACTGACATGTTGCAAGGCCAGGCGTCAGCTGTGCTCAGCTCTGGCTTAAAAAAAAATATGTTCAGACAGCAGCACGGACCTCCTGCTGCCATTAAGTAAACAAATACAAATAAACATGCCTTTACCATGATGCTGCCACACCTTTTTACCTTTTCCAACAAAGTTTTCTTTTCCTCAATGTCTTAAAATGTGAAGTACCCGCTTCCCTGCACCATCTCCGTTTTGGTTTCTTTAGGAAAGGGCTTTTGTTTTTTTCCAGTCTTTCAATTATTTCACTTCACTCACTCTTGGATGCAAACCTGAATTCCAGAAACTTGAATCTATATAAAATTTAATTAACTTCAGGAACTGTTTTTTTCTCTCCTTTTTATTTTTTTTCTACTGTAGGTATTTTGATTTTTCTTTTGACTATACTGACTGTAATTTTCTATTATTTTTTAAATGTTCATCATCATGGGTTGTGTTTACTTAGTCAATAAGCTGATGATGCCTGTGACAGGACCAGAAGTGTTTGGTTAGCAGCAGGGAGGAAAAAAAAAAAATCAATAACTCCAAGCACTTGGCAGCTTTGTGGGCAGGAAATCATTTGTATTCTCTGGTTTAAATCAATGACCTTCTTTTCTTTGCTGTTCCAACAGGAAATTATAAACTCTGTGAACACTATTTGCATAGTGCCTTCTGCAATACACTTATATATGCTTGGGCAGAACAGTATGTTAACCCCAGCAGTACTTCCCTGAGGTCTCCATTAGAGAAACCCGGGCACTTTAGCACAGAGCTTTTTGGCTGCAAGCACTTGTATTTATTAGAAGTGGAGACAAAACAGAGCAAGATGTGGAAAGATCTCCCTCTCCACTTCCAACGGCACCATCTAAAGATGAAGACATTATTATTTGATAGCAGGATTGCCTACTGCAGAGTAAGAAAAACTGCCTTCTTTTAACTTGGCAAGATGGCATTTTCAGTATGACAGACAGAAATTTGCTACTTCTACACTGAAGCTGCAGTTGCACTTTTGAACCTTCTTGTCAGGGTTGTCCTGATGGCCAGGGATGGTTTGAAAGTGCTGCATCTTTGCTTGAACTCTTGTTTTAGCGGTTAAGAGCATCACAGACTTCATGTTTGTGAAATTTTCAGCCTATTCTATCCTGCCCTTTTGCTAAATGCACTGAAGGCAGAAAAAGAAATTGGCACCTTGTCTTGCTATGCTGGTGGGAAGCTGTTCCAGGAAGGTGACATTCTGAGAAAAGGTAGTGTTGAGCCTGGCACCAAACTTGCCTGCTAACATTTTTTGCTGCCTACCAAGTCCTCTTGTTGCCTACCTGAAGTCCAGCTCAGGTATTTCTTAGCATGTAGGAGAGCTGGCATTCAAGAAGACAAGCTAGTCACAGGAGATGGAGGAAGTGTGTGATCCTTTTGTTCTGTGGTTCCCCCAGTGTGATCACAAGTGCAAGCCCCTACATCTGGAATTGCTGTCTATGGCCAGAGCTAAGTGTGGTAGCTTGCTGCACCAACAACTGGCACTAAGCACTTAGCTTCTGGAACCCCTGGTGTGTTTATTTTCATCCTGTGCAGGAAACTGAGGTGGTAAATCAGTCTGAAAAACATCACTATAATCCCAGAAACCACCAACGGCTCAGCAGTCCGCACTGAAATTAATTGTCATAACATTCAGATTTCACTGCTTTGCTTTTGCACGTGACAAATCCTGTCTCAGTAGTTCTCTGCAATCCCTCCTGTGCTCCCAATGCCACTGGCATGAAGCTGTAGTCATCAGGTGACAGGTGAAGTATATTTATTTGTTATGTCACAGCTCTCCCTCGCTGAAACAAGAGGGATATGAATGTTACTCTGAGTGATTGAACTGGAAGTGTAATGTTTGCCCATCCTGGCCTTGCAAAAAATTCACTCCTTCCCACTGCACATTCTGTCTGTTTGCTGGGGTCCCTTGCAGAGCTGCTGTCTGCTGAAGCACCCTTTCCATTTCTAAAATTTGCACTTCTGGATTGAAGGCAGCCACCAAGAGAGATGCCTCACTTTCTCACTAACAGGAGACCAAAGCAGCATCACAGTATCACAGAAGTGTTGTGGTCAGAAGTGACCTGTGGAGGTCACCTTGTCCAATATCCCTGCTCAAGCAGTGTCACCTAGAGCCAGCACTTAGTCATCCTCATAGTGAAAAAGTGTTCCCTGATGTTCAGACTGCACCTCCTGGGTTTCAGTTTGTGCTCATTGCCTCTGGTCCCATCAATAGGCACTGCTGGAAAGAGCTTGGCTCCCCCTTCTTCAAACTTGCCTGTCAGGTGTTTAAATACATTGATGAGATCCCTCTCAAGCCTTCTCTTTACTCTGAACGTTTCCAGACAGCAGAGTACTAAATCAGAGGATAAATTTGGGAGATACTGCTCAGTTGAGTTTCTTCTACTGAGTGTGTCAAAAACAAATGTACCTTTCATTCCCTGCTGCTCTTCCTTCCTTCCCCACACATGCATCTCTGAAATATCCTGCTGTCACCTTTCCCCACTGAATACCATATACCTGGCATTTTTCCACATCACAGCCTTTCTTTCCCTGCTGCTCTTCCTTCCTTCCCCACATATGCATCTCCAAAATATCATGCTGTCACCTTTCCCCACTGAATACCATATACCTGGCATTTTTCCATATCACAGCCTTTCTTCCCCTGCTGCTTTTCCTTCCTTCCTTCCCCACACATGCATCTCCAAAATATCCTGCTGTCACCTTTCCCCACTGAATATATCTGGCATTTTTCCATATCACAACAAGAAACGTTTTAATCTGGAGAGATGTACAAATAGAATACCTCATGTCAGACTGGTTTGGTTAGTTTTAGGCTTTGGACTGCTTCATGAGTGATTTATAATTACATATGAATAAAACATAATCAGAAACTGTGGAGAGATAGTGGTGTATGCACAAAGAAGAGAGCTGCTTCTGTTACACCTGGGAACGTATGGGCCATAATCTAATTCTTTTGAGGTTGTGAAGGGTGTCCTATGTGACTAATTCATTTCACTAATATATGACAAGCCACTTCCACAATGGAAAAAAATTACTTTCCTAGATAATTTGGTTTTTGACAACTTCTTATGGTTGTTACCCATCTCAGGATGTATATTTCCCACTATGCAGAAAACTGTTATGGAATAAAAAATGCTGATAGACTCAAAAACTGCATTTAGCTTCAAAACAGAATTTTGTGGGTTGTTGTTTTTTTTAATATGTATAAGATATGGTCTTTGAGGTTTTTGCTCAGAAGACAACCATGTGTTTCACATGGCCTCTGTTTACAAAAAGGAAAATACAATTCTTTCTGGGGGGAAAAAACTAGATTACACTGCAGAAAAAGGAGATTTAGTGCAGCAGGGTTCAAGAATACTCAGATTGAAATTCAGCTCAAGAATTTAGAGCACAGATTTACCAACTGGCTGTGTTCTGGCATTGCACTTAAAAGTACTGCTGTATTCTACTGAATTCACTGGGGTTTGCTATAGAGGTAAAAAGAAAGACTCACACTCTTTTGAGTTTTATACAGGGTAACAACTTTGCTGACTTCAGGAGAGTAATTCTTGATTTATAAACAAGAGCAAAACCAGATTAGGAATGTACCTCAAAGTGACAGTGCTCAGATGTGCATTTAATCCTTTTAAAATGAAATATTTGGAATAAAATGCAGTATTTACTGCTCTTACCGTTGTCTCTGTAAATGCATTGTGAAACGTCTTTAAAATTAAAAAACCTTTATAACATTAGTAATGAGGACCCATATTCTCCCAACCATACTCTCCTTACGTAACACTTTCTTCAGTGTAAATCAAATCACTTTAAATGAGGTGTAAATTTTTACCAGAGAAGACACAACTGGAGAGCTTATTGTGTGAATGTACAAACAAAACATAGTAGAACTGGCTGACAGATACAGAGCTAAAATTTACCAGATCCGCTCTTCTGCCCAAGGCTGGCACAGAACAGGAGCAAGATTTCCTCCTTTCCTGCTACTGAGATCCATTATACACACCCTCAAGTGTCTTATTTGTCCTTCTTCATTGTTGGCCATTTCTTTCTAACAGGCCTTTCTCCTCCATCCTGGACAAGCAGCTAGGCAAGCAAGTGGTGCTATATCCTGGCATGGAAGTTCCTATAAGCTTGGGATTTTTCCCTGGGGATGTTTTGTCTGGGCTATTTTATGATGCAGAGGTCTTCTTGGAAGAAGAAACTGGCCCTACAAGGTATGGATGCCTTGCTGAGAGATTAATACTAGCTAGCATATATAATATCCAGTACTGGTGGGGAAAGTAAGAATAAAGCAAGCAATCATTTTTAACTTATGCAACAAGCTGTGCTCCTCTGACTGCCTTTCTCCCCAAGTCTGCTTGTTAACTATGATTCAGTATGTGCCATTTGTGCTTTCTGGGACTAAGAGTCTAAGTCAGTTTACTGGTGAAAGTAACAACTTTCTCATTAAACACTAATGGCTATGTTTTAATTAGTCCCAGGGTTCTGGTAGAAAGTGAAGCCTTTCCTCCACAAACCAGCAGTTATGGATGCAGTAAGTGTTAATAAGCTAACAGGAAGCAAACTAGGCAGGCATACATTCCATCACCCAGAAAATGGATTTCATATCACTTTTTGATGCACTGTTCATGCTTTAAACCAAAAAAGTGGTTAGTTTTTAATATGGAGAGTTGGGCTGCTTGCAGTTCCATTATGTTGTTTCCCATCTCTCTCAGACCTGATGTTTAATGTGCTCCCTGATTTGAAGTTAAAAATGTCACCTGATTTAGAGGTGAGGAGGGGAAGAAATTCAAGTGGGAACAGCAATCATTCTCAGAATTTTAGCAACCGTGCTGACATGCCAAAACAATAAACATAAGAAATCATGAGAAATTTAAATAGCTTTGTTTCTGATATGGGCTTTTAAAGCCACAAATGGATTTTTATCAAGAAGCAAGATTATGCATGGGGTCTATATGGGAATGGGAAAGGGCTGCATGTATGAGTGTGGAACCACAAATTATTTAAAGGAACAGCAAATGAACAAAATTTGTTTGTCAGACAGATCACCCAGGGAGGTTGTGGGTACCCTCTCCCTGGAAGGAGGGCATCTCTGTTTAAGGCCAGGATGTTGGATGTGGCTCTGAACAACGTGATCTACTGGGAGGTGTCCCTGCCCACAGAGGGAGGTTGGAACTAGAAGATCTTTATGGTTCCTTCCAACCCAAATAATTCTATAATCCTATGAAAGTTTTTTATCAAATGCCAGCCTGGAGCAACCAGCTGGTTTTCATTTCTATGCAAAAGGAGAGCGAGCAGTTAGTTACACTGCTCTTCCTCCCTCATCCCTCTAGCCATCAAGGACTTAGTTGGGGGAAAGTTTCTCTTACTTGGAGCCCATCAAATTGCAAGGTCAACCTAGGATAAGGTTTTTGAGCCCTAGAGACACTGTAACCAAAGGGATACAGCAGGGATACTGTAGCTTTATGAACAGAGACTTACCCCCGTGGTAGCGTCACTTTCTGATCCTTCTTTTCCTACCCTAGCAAAAAAAAAAAGTAGACTGCCACTTTATTTACTTAAGTGACTGGCCAGCTCAGGAGATGTCTTCTGCACTTTTCCTGTTTAGAAAGCAAACTGAAGTTGCACAAAACTTTTGTCATGGGCAAGAAGCAACACGGATTTTGGCAGTGGATGGGGCTTTTCCAGTGATCCACTGCAGTTTTCCAGCCTCAGCACAGCTGTAACTGAGGGAGTTCTTGAAATGCAACCCAACACCAGCACAGTGCTGGGATGTGCTAACAAGACCTCATTTACTGTAATTTTAGTACAACAGAGAGAGATCTAGCAACATTACAAACAGCTACATGACAGTGTGCTCTAGTGATTTTTCCCTGGCTTGATTTAAAGCAGTTGTATAATAAACTGTCAACGATAGTAATTTTTACCTCAATTGTGCAATGGATGCAGACTTCTGAGGCCTGACTTACCGTATGCAGATTGAAGGTCAATGTCTGTGACTTGATTAGGCAGCTGAGGAAGCAGGAAGTGTTATCTGTCCTTTGTAAAACACTCAAAATAACAGGCTATTTGGTGCCACTCTTCTGAAACAGTGGTTCAAGACTGCTATCCCTTTGTAGCTTCAATCCATCTAAAAAGCTCTCCTGACAGCTCTTATCCAGACTCCACCTAGAACAAAAGAAAATGCAAAGGAGTGGGTATATAGCAGAAGTAGAGGAAGAATATTCAGATATTCTTAAGGATTCAGCTAAGGGTCCCTTGCCCTCCCATGTCAAGACAACTTATAGTACTGCTTGTGCTTTCCTCATCACCCATTTATAGTAAAGTGTGAAGTTAGACCATGATATTTTGACATGACTAGTTCCATCAAAAACATTAGGGATATCATGAAGCTTTGTCAAGCCTTATTTACAAAAACCGTATGAAAAAGAACCACCCATTCTTTTGCATGCAACCATGCCTGCTGTCTGCCTGAACACTCAGCAGTATTTGTGAAAAGGAGGTAACAGACCATGTATTTCAGTCCTACAACTAAACACAGTTTTTGTAATAGACATTCCTCCTGTACAGCTCTTCCTCTGTTGGTAATAATGAATAAAACCACAATAGTCCAGGTTCTGGAGTTTTTGTTTACCCGTTTATCAGATTTTTATGAACTAGCCTACCTGAAAACAGATACATTCATTCTTCTAATGACACTTTGTGTTTACCAATCTCTGCACATGCAGCATTTTGCTCGGTACACATACCCAGAGGAACAAGGTAGGGGAGCCAGTGTTTTTCAAGATGAAACATTTCAGGCTGCAGCTAAGATCTTTAAACTAGTAAGCTCTGTGAAAAGTGCAATAAGAAAACCTAGCGTCCCTCCAGATTTAGGCCACTTGAAGTCTCCAAGGCCAACTGAGAGAGTTCCCTTCAGCCTCTCCAGTACAGAGAAGATCCAGACTCTCCTCAGCATCCAGCCTCCTGCTTTCACAAAATTCTAGTCACTTCAATACATCAAAGACCTGGTGCCTCTCTGTCAGGTCTGTCATAACAGGGAGGGAGGTTCTCAAACTGTATACACATGGATGCAGAGATGCACACAAGACACATGCTGAGAACAGACATTTAAGTGTCACTTCTGTAGGAAACCAGGCTGAAATATGTGCAAGTCAGTCAATACAAAGCCAGGCAATTTTCAAAACAGCTGTTAAAAAACTTGTTAAACATTTGCTAAACTCTAGGAACAGAACTGGATGCTTGTAACAGAACTGCATGGCAAAGCATCCCAACAGCAGCCTCTTGAGTACTGCCAGCAAGCAGGAGTTGTTACACGATCACCATGAACAACCCCAACAGGAATCAGACTTTCACCACTAGTCACTCATCCTTCATTAATAGGACACTTTCCATTTAAACTTCAATGACATCTTTTGAAAACAAGTTTTACACCTACTATATTTCTTTTGGACGAAACAATCTGCTCAGCTGTATTCCCAGCTGTATGTTTTGCTTTTCCCAGCCTGCTGGCAGCCACACTACTTAGAAAGTTAGTTATGTCAACCACCAGGATTTTCTATGGTACATATTACATCACTTTTCCTGAGAAACCTGTCTGAGCAGATCCCTTTTCTTGTTTTTTTCTTTCATAATATCCTTCACATTCCTCTTTCAATATATATTGTTGTCCCTGTCCAAGCTCAGTGCTGACATTTTAACAAAAGGTTACATAGCAAAAGAGTCATTAGTGGAGCTTTTTTCTCCCTGCCTTCATGCTCCTAAAGAGAAAGCTGAATTGTTAAGCACCTTTAGAAAAAACTACAGCATTCACTGCTGGTTTCAGAACAAGAAAAGCAATTTGGAGCATAAATTACCTTGGCCATTTTAATTCTAGCTGTGAAAAAGTAAGGAGGAGAAAGGGCAAAAGGCAAAACAAAACAAAGACAGCAAATTATGTTTAGGTGCAAGTATAAGGCTAGATCCCTACATTTTATACTTATCCCTGATACTTTGGTGTTTCTGCCCCTGATCAAATTGCTCTGTGCCTCTGCTTGCTTCTTTACGAGTCCTCATCCTTATGAAATGGCCTTGAAAGTCAATAGTCACACAACTTCCAAAATGTCCTCTACATAAAACATACCAGTTGAAGTCTGGTCCAGAGATAACTGAAGGTGCTGTGAGCCTGCCCAATTCAGGTCCATACACTTAAAAGTAGGCAGTGTAAAAATGAAGTAGATTAAGTCTGGGGACAGGATTTGGAATGAGCTGGAAATGGAGCCTAGGAAAAAAAAAATCAACATTTTCAACCTTAGGTGTATAAACTTGGATGGACTAAAGTATGTGCTGACCAGTGTGAATCCATGCACACCTGAGTGTGAGCTGGCCCACCAGACTGCCGCTTGCTGTTTGTTGATCTGGGCTCTTTGGCAGCCCCTCACTGCAGCAAGGCAGTGTCTGCAGAACATGGTCTGTCGTAGGGCATCAGCTCAAAAGTATGGTTAAGATGCTTATTTTGACTAGAGTAAAATTGCTGAACACGAAATTGGGAGGCAGTCTATTCAAAGGCAGCTCCTTCTAAAAACAGTGGCTGTCACATCATCTTCTTGAGTAGCTTGAGACTTTTTATACTACCAATGGAGAAGGAAAAATAATTCTCAGTATAGGAAAGGAAATACAGCTAAATAAATGTTGTTAGCAAGGGCAAGCGTATTATCTCTGACTGAGAGCCCACCAAGTTTGAACAAAACCGTTTCATTAGCTGTAGTAAAGTTTTATTATAACTCCACTGAATAATCTGTTTAGGATTAAGCATTTATTGAAAAACATACTGCTTTTACTCCCAAAGCATTTTCCATTCCATGAGACTCAGTAATAGTTCAATTTAGCAAAATGCTAAATTATCTGTGTCATATTTAATATGAAATGTAACTGAAATACGCTGCACTCTGCAGTCTCTGGACCTCTAGTTTTTAAATGGAGCTGTAAAAAATCAACAGAAAAAAACACAAGCAAGCTATTTTGAGCAGGCTTAAATTTAGTACAAATTGGTCCTCATCTTAACTGGAAAACTTTCAAAGGAGCCAGCAAACAAACAAGCAAAACTAAATCCACTGTGCTTCAACAGCAAAATAAACTAAAAATTAGCTTAATACTTCTTGGATCAGCCATCTCAGCAGACAACTAAAGCAATGGATACCCAGCACTGGGTACCCAGTTAATGTATCAGCATGCTGTTGATTTTATGTAAACAATACTAAAAGAACAGGAAATAATTAAAGCAGAAGGCAATAGTTAACTTATTATTCAGCTGGGATTGCTGCTTAGGAAGTCACTAATACATGTTTATAATGAATACTAGAAGTAAGCACAGGCAGAAACTTGCCTAGTGTGACTAGTGTTAAATGTTTCTCTTACTAATCTTTTTCTTAGAGCCTGAACTTCAGTACCAGAAAGGCAAGACTATTTGGGAGGTTCCATTTTCACACTTAATTGCAGCATCAGGTACATGGAGCACTTCCAGGAGCTTTTTGGGTTTTGGTTTCTTCTGAACAGAAAGAACACCAAAAAGTAACAAAGCTCACAGAACCTGCTCCGAACTTGGTTTCCTGACCTGCCAGCTGTGTGCTGGATTGGGAATCTCCTTTTGTTTTCTGGAAGACAGAAAAAGAAGAAAGGGGAGACAAAAATAAATTAAAACAACAAACTAGCCCAAAGTAGTAGTCTTGTTCCAGTTTATCCGTATAGGATTTTATCACTGACTTCTGTCAGATCAGGAAAGGCTTCAGTGTATGGGAAACAGCACTAAGAGATCAGATACAAAGGGGATGTACCAAACAAGTGGATGCAGTAGAGGGACCCCCACATGGTCAGACTCCTCCCATGATCACAGTGTGACCTCCCTGCCCCTTTTTACAGAAACCACTCACGGAGGCAGCTGCCTCGTTCCAATCGATTGGGAAATGTTAGGCATGAGGTGTGTCTACCAAAAGGTCTGAATCACGATTGCAATGTTGAAGTCAGATGCCTACAGCAGGGAGGCAATCTCAATCCAAACCACCCTTCCTGAAATGCCACAGCTTCTAATTTTCCTACTTGCCTTTTCACTTGCTATGGATTTCTGTTTTAAAGGAATTACACAGTACCTTAATTTCTGAGGCATAAAAAAAATGCTGCAATGAGAGATTCAGATAACACTACTGAGGAGCACTTAGCATGACCTACAGAAGCCCCAAGTAGGATAGGCTGCCATCACAGGTAAAAACCTCTGAGTTAGTAACAGACTGGAAGCTGTGGCTTCAAAAAAGAAAAGGCAGACTTGTGACAAACAAGAGGACAATAAAGAGAAAGGGAACTTCTGGCCATGCTCTGCCCACCCATCTTTCATGTTTCAATCTTTCAATTTCCTTCTTGTCCTTCTGCCCTTTTGCAAACATCCAAAATGGCACTGATGTTATATGTTATAACGTTATAACTACAGATCATTTGTCCAAGATTTGTCTCCTCCCTCTTGGTATGAGCTAATTGTTCACAGCAAGCTTTCTGGGGTGATGACTCAGAAAGAATTGACAGATTAGATGTGGTATTTGTTTTCTTCTGCTTTTTTTAAAGCATGGTCGTCTTCCCCACTCACAAGCATTGAGGATGAGGTCATCACAGGTACTGCAGCTGGGGGCACTGAGGGTGACGTTCTCAAAACCTGCAGCTTCCAGTAAAAGCCTTGTCTTTTTGTGTCCTTTTTTTGGTACTGGCATTGCTAGATGTTTAGTCAGCAACACACTGTGTTAGAAGTTGCAACATTCATCTTTAAACATTAATTATCAAGGCATGATTGCTTCAAAAATCCACTGCCTGAGGCCAGGGCCTAGGAAGTGGAAAATGTAATTTCAGAAAGAGATGAGAACAAATGTTGAGCCTTTTAATTGCAGGTTAGTACAAATGACTAGCAGTAAACCAAAAATTATTTGGATATATTTGCTGTTCTGCATGTCCAATTCAAAACTTGGCAGTGTGTTGCCTGGTGTTCGGTGTTGGTTTTGGTGGGTTTTTTTCCCCCACTGTTCTTTTTCTAAAAGTCAGGGAAGACGGTGAACTTTGGAGAGGTGCAAGTGGGATATTTCTGAAAATCCAGTTGCAATCATTTACTAGACAGGAGAGAAGAAGGGAGTAAATTATGCATGCAAAGTCAGGCAGCAGCAGTTGCTGGACAGTTACAGGGCTCATATGGAGTTTCCTTTCAGGATGAGGGTTGCAGTGATTTGCAGCATCTATCTCCATCTCCCTCAGTTCTACTGAAATCTACCTGTAATTTCAAAAGTATAACAGTGGATTGGGCCTGTTTCATCACATGTGGCAACACAAGATTAAAAGCTGCCGGTGACTCAACACTGCCCTACTGGGTGTCCCCAGCTGAAGCCAACAGAACCACTGCAATAGCGATGGCATCTTTATCTCCACCCTTCTAGCCTTGCTGCTGGGGACAGCCCTGCATGAGCACCTTTGCAGGGCACCAGAGGCACTTCTTTTTCACACAACGGTAGAGAGCTTGTTCATCCAAGCCCCCCTGTTGCCCCTCAGTGTTGGCCATGCCTGGGAGCACACAACTGATGGGAGATGTAGCTCACAGTCTGGTGGGCCTGAAGCTGGTTGTGTGACCATAGGAGAGACCATAATGGCAGGGTCTATGATGGTTCTAAAGATGCAGTTGTGCACCCAAGACTGGAGCCTGAACAACCTCCAGATGGTGCCGCTCATCTTTTCTAATGAGGACGTTCACGAGGAACCTCCAGTTCTGCTCCTGTGTGTGCTCAGAAGCCCTTCTGACCTCACGGCACTGAACAGCTTGATGCCTGCCTCCCTAGGATTGAGAAACACCATGCCACTCCACTACCAGAAGGGTGTGATTAACTAGGTATATCAAAAACCTGCCTAACCCATCATGTTTCATCCAGAGGAGCAATGGTGGAGATTATACTGTTCCATCTCCTCTCCCTACATGTTTCTAACAATTCTGTACGGAAAGCTTTCTCCCAGAGACCTGGGAGATAAGGTTCAAACACATTCTGAGTATGTTCTCTTACTACATCAATCTGCATTCTTCTGTTAAATGGGGAACAGAAGACCTTCTTTTTATCATGGTCATTTCCACCAGGTCTGTCCTGCACACCTTTGCCCATGGGCCAGTTTTTGCAGGATGGCTTACGACCACTCTGTTAAGAGTTTGCTTCCTACTGAGCTGTCTGGATGCAACCATGCTGCAGAGTGCTTAGCTCATGTCCCCTCTCATGAACCTGTGGCTGACAGTCACTATTGCTTGGTGGTTTTTTTCAGTTCAAATATGGAGAATACTAACAGGTGTATGCTGCAGGCCTGCAGAGCAGTGCTGGGTCAAAAACATTACAATGCCAGAAAAAAAATGTTGTCTGCTCTAGGAAGGGGCTGGGTGAGGGCACAAATACTGCTGATGCCTAACCTGGAACAATGCTGAAACACTGCCTTTGTTAAAGGAAATACTTCTGGTGTTTTCCACTTCTGTCCTGTCTGAAGTGACTACACGGTTGATTACACTCCCGTTTCCCCTTGGGGATACCAACAGATTTGTTCCACAGGAGAGCTCAGACACTGACAGGCATCTGACATACTGACCACAGGTAGTATGAATGACCAGGAAAGCCATCCCTGGAGCAAAACAGGACTGCAACAAGCTACTAGTACAGACACAGCAGTCTTAAGCAATAGCTGTTCTACTTTGATGGGGCCTGTAAAGTTCAAGAGGTATCTCTGCTTAGCTTATGCTATCCTGGCAGAGCACTAAGCAGATCATCAAAACAAAGTGAAACAGTGCTTTATGGCAGCCATCAGCTGGTGTCATCAAATAAGCAATGACAACATTGATTTTGTCACTATTCCCACTCCCACTCAACAGGGTGACTGCTCCATTTATAGGGCAAGGCCTGGAAATGTGCAGAAGACTGAGGCTTGCACGGTCTCCCATCCTCCCCTCCTTTGCCAGAGATCCAGTAACCAGTTTCATTTCTGTTTTATCACAGGTACAACCGGGAGACTGAAACAAGTCTCTCATGCTTCTGTCCTCTTAAATGTCACTACTGCTCTTTGGAAAAACAGCTGCCACTATGTTTTCCTGACTGCCTCTAAGATTATCATCAAGGACCAAAAATATTTATTAAATTTTAATTAATGAATTGAATACAGTGGGGTTAATTACAGCTATTTATGGGGAGTGTATGGGATTTGGAGGGCCTACCTTCTGGTAGTTTTGCACAAAGTATTGCCTCTTCCTGTAAGCTCTAATTAGCTGGCTTTTTCTTTTTTTTTTTAATAGCCAGTCTCCAAATGACTGCTCCCATTTTGTCCCTCATCAGCAGTTCTCTAGCACAGCTGCTACAGAAGAGAAGCAGCCTTGCAGGGAGCAGGTGATAATCTATCAGAAGTGGTGTAAACCAACAACATGCTTGCCTAGCAAGGAGACTATATAAGAAACAAAGGATGCAGGCAGAAATTAAAAGGAACAACATCTGAGGCTGCTGCAAGGTAAAAAAAAATAAATAAATAAAATCTTCTCTCCATATGCAGCCCTCCGTCCAGCTGCATGTTCTGCCTTCCTGCATATGCATAACACTAAGAGGCATCAATAGCAGACAATCACCTGGAAAAAGCTGGCTGTTTCAGCACAAAGTCAAAATAATTTATTTTCTAGTCCTTATTTTCAACCTACACATTTCTGCCTTAGTGATAAAACCTTTTAAAAAATCTAAATTGATTTAATTATCTATGTTTTAAAACCAGTTACTTTTAGCTCCTCAGTGTATAGCTATAAAGGACAAGGGTCCTTTGAGGACACTTGTTAAACCAAAGGCACACAGTAAACAAACACACTGTGCCCAGATACCAGTAGTTTATTCCCGCCTGCTTTTCAGTTTCACGCCACTAGATGCAAATCAACAGTGCCTAAGAACCAGCACGGGAGGGAGCTTCGGCAATCTGAAGGTTATTTTGGATGATGTTGAGGGGTTTTTGGGGGGCTTTTTTTTTTGCAAAAGTGATCAACACGCTCAGCAGACAGCTCGCTGCTTTCCCTCAAGTGTCTGATGCTGCCACAGAGGGAGCAGAGGACCAGGACTGGCAGTGGCACCACAACTGGCCTGGTGCCTGCCTTCCCCTCCCCACTGCAGCAGCTGGCTCTGCCTTGCAGGCACAGGAGCCAAAAACTGCCTCCTGTTGAGGTGAGGTGGTTTGGTGTTTGTGTTATTTTTGTTTGTTTGTTTGTTATTGTTTTGTTTGTTTGTTTTAATTTTTAAAAAAATTATTTTTAACCAAGAGGGAATAATGGTAGTAAAGGAAAATAGGGGTAGACCGGCCAACATGGATCCCTGTGGTTTCTGAGGTTGGAAAACCAGTGCCTAAATTAAGAAAGCTATCTTCCATCTCAAGAAAGGAAATGTAAAAGCCAGAATCGTTCTTGCAGATAAGCCTAACTCGGCTGGCTCCTCAAACATGCTCAAAAATGTCATTAATTCCTCTTTGCAGCAGAACGGTTTCCACTGCCCAGGGGTGTGGAGCCGAGGGGATCTCCAGCACCAACGTGTCTCTTCACTTTGGCTGAAAGCCTCAGATTACAGGGCCAAAACCCTGCTCCAGGTCTCATTCTCACAACCACAGAGACTCCCCCAAAAGTGAGAAGATAAAGCCCTGACCCTTCTCTCAGCATTCAGAAGTGTGGCACCCGAGAAACGCTTGCCAGGACCTGCGGTACCTCAGCCGCTCCCGCCGACACACACACATTCCCTAACAGAGCCGAAGGGCTGACGCAGAAGCTGCTGCACAATATGCTTTTAAAAAGCACCCCGACTGGTGTCTTCAGATGGACTTTTTCTCACTGCAACAGCAGAACTGATTCTGTAGTGAGGAGGTAAGGAAGCCCCTGCTTACAGGTTTTGCTCCTCCTGAGGCTCAGCTGCCAATTCGAGTCCCAAGGCTGCAGTCACACCTGTGACCGGGGCTCACCCGTGGGCTCCAGGCGAGGAGAGCACAGGCTTGGATGCAGGCTTAAAGGGCTGAGAGCCTTTTCAAGGGGCTGAGAGCCCGGATTAGCCAGGCTGGTTCCAGCCAGGGCAGCGGTGCCCGGCTGGTGAGAGCTGCCGGCAGGCCCGGGCTGCCGCTGCCACCTCCTGGGCACACGGGTTACTCCTGAGATGGAAGCAACACTAAGGGAAGTATCTTGAAGCAGAGAAGAGCTGAAGAGATGGTGGCACTTGTCTGAAGAGACATCTGTGTACCATACGGCAGGGAGGAAGCGGTACAGGGCGGCACCCTGGGTAACACCAGAGGCACCATGGCAGGGTCTCGGGGAGACTTCCCTCAGCAAGGAGCAGCCTCTGGAGAGGGGTCTGGCTGGCCTGGCCGTCTGATTAGCTGTCATGGCCATGTGTGAATGCTGACGTCTTGAAGTCTTGCCATTTCATGTCAATGGCAGTTGTGTTCTCCCAGGGAACTGTGCTCTTTAACATCCAAACCACAAGCTGTTGAGCGTGGTTACACCGCAGGCGTTGCTGAGTGCAAGGCTAAGGTTTGAGATGCCACCTCATTCTGAAAGAACCCAGAATTACATCCCCTGCCACAGCAGCTGCAGTTCTACCTGCGTCTTATAGATGTAGAGTGGGACCCGATTGACTGTCTTCCAAGCAGCAAACAGGATACATACACCCAACACAGCCTGAAAACTAGCCACAGATTACACTTGTGAACAACTTTTAGTGCAAGGATGTCTCCAAGGAATGGTTTAACAAGCACTACAGCAGGCAGCTGAACAGAAAAAGCTGTGAGGTTGGAGAGAAATGTTTGAATTGGTAGAATGCAAAGAGGAGCCATAAGGAAGAGCTATGGGGACGACGCAGAAGACAGGCAGCAATGAAAAGTTTCAGGCTGTAGGGAGACTTGTTCTTCTGCCCTAAAACTGAGATGGAGCTTAAGAAATGGGGAGTTTGAAGATGTCAAATGCTTGCAGCAGCTGCAAATGTGCAGTGCCTAAAACAAAGAGCCTCAATTTAGGGGCAGCTTTTTTTAAGGATTATTGTCACATGGGATGATGGCAATACAGACAGTGGGTCACATGAGATACACTTGTAATGAAATGTGGTCCACAGTAAGAAATTATCTAAGTATTATACAGAATCTGCTGCACTTCACTTCTATACTGCAAATGGTTCTTGTTTCTGTTTCAGAAACTGGGGCACAGCAGTGACGTAAGGTCAGGTTGAAGGGCCTGTAAGACAAATATAGCAATGGTAGGGGTAATATATTTATTTCGGAAACATAAGGTACTTGGAGTATTTTTAAATTACATTTATTTTAAATCTGTCAAGCCTTCCTTTAATATGCACATAGCTTAATGATAAATATCAACCATGTGGTCACTGAAGCCACATCGCAGCTTTGACATTGCGATGTTGCCATCATGCAACCCAGTTTCAGATGCTGCCCCATCTAGGTTGTCAGTTTTTACAGCTGGACTCTGCTTGAGTTCAGTTGCTGCATAACTGCCCCAAATACATGGACTGCTACTTCTTGTTTGTGAAATGGCTTCACTGGTTTTCTTTTAATATAGATTTATTAAAAATAGCAGTAGGCTGTCTTCCACGGTAACTGATGGTAACAGTAGTTTACTCATGTCAAGTCATCGAATTCCCACTGCTGTTAACTCAGTTCCTGTAGCTCTCCAGAATGGACATAGAGAACTCCAGTATGAAGTAATTTTTAGCAGGATCTGAAATTCTGAGCCCTGCAGAATGGGATATGTAGATGTGCTTCTCACTAGAACTGGTACTTAATGGTGGTGTATGCTTTATAACAAAGGGGGTCAGTGAAGTACTTTCTTTTTGGCTACTACACTGAGGAAACAGCAAGATCTCTATTTATAAGTTTTATAATTTCCGGTCTGTATTGATTTTAAAAGAATCTTTAGCTGTTTAATGCATTTTTATCCAAAGCAGGGCATTTGCATTAGTATTCCCACTAGAATGTCCTTTCGTGTCCATGCATTAAGGCCTTGTTTGAAATCTGTCCATGTCCCTCATCTCTCTGGGGAGCTCTCCCTGAATATTCAATGCTAGTCCACAGTCTGTAACAAAACAGGGAGGGGGTTGAATACAAGAGTCAGAGAACAGTGTTTATGCATAAAGTTCTACAGCCTTTTCACTTAAAAAACATACACACACACACAAGCACCTCAAACTACAGAGCCTGGCATTTCCACAGCAAAGATCTGACAGCGTGTGCAGTTTTTCAAGTTAACTAACTTACAATAAGGGCATAAGGCATCTGAGCTCCAGATGCACTCATTCAGGCAGCCAGGGCCATAAATAAATCAGAAAAGAACACTCTGGCTCTAATACAGGTTTTACAGAGATGTGCTGAAGGTCTAGCAGATGGGTTTTGCTGTCTCAGCTTTTACCTGTGTAACAAAGTCAATTCATAAAGCTGCTTACTGGCTCTTTCAATTCAAAACCTTTGCATTTGCTCCATATGCTCCCAAGAAGATACGGCTAATTTAAACAATGAGCAAAATTCCTACCCCCCAGGGAAGCTGATGGCAAAACTCCCACTGGCTCCAGCAGGCTCTGAGTGTTGCTCAACATAAATGCAATTGGCTGAACTTGACTAACAGCATAACCAATACTGTAATAAAATTGGTATTCTTTCATCTACAAATTTGCCACCCAAATGCATTCCCTGGTGCTGCTTCTTGCCTCGTGGTTCTCGTGAAAAGAACAAAACCAGCACCATAGCTGCTGCCACTGGAACTGGGCTTGCTACAGCCTCAGCCCACGCTGACAAGAAGCTTCCTTCCATGGAGGAGTGAGAAATCCTCTCTTGAATTAGGACAACAGATCAAAACATTTTCTCATACCATTAACTTGGCTTTGCTCAATCTACGTGCTGTTCTAACACAGTTCTTACAAAGTAGAAAACTAGCACCCTATGCTTGAAAGGGAGCAGAAATTTCTGATTTTCAATGAAGTCTGCCAAGTGTAAAGTGATTTTTTTTCGCCTCACAGAGTCTTCTTCACCATCGCCATCCATTCTATCTTTCATAAACATCTGAGTATTCTTTCTGAAGCCAGTCTGCTCTTGGGGCAGATGGCATGGAAATTTCACAGTCCATTTCATCCCTGATGCCTACAGCTAATGTTAACTGGTAATAATGGGATACACACAGAGAGATACGTACACAAATATGCTAGAATATGCATACTGAAGAAAACGTTTCTGATGTTCTGATAAGGGAATTAAATTGGTGAAGGCAGATTCCTGATCTTAACACATACTAGAAGTATATCCCCAAAACTGTGTATTTGGCTGACTTCAGGAAAAATTGTGCATTGTGAACAACTAAGCAATGCTTCCTAGTTTAGTATTTCTAGAAAATCAATTCCTCTGCAGCTCTCTTAAGCCTTACCAAAATGTATTTGCTCACCTGTAATTTTAAAATGTAACCATTTTTGTGGCCATACTCAGTTTGGTTTTTGTGGATGGTCACTATTCACTGCACTTGGCCCTGATCTGCAGGTCTCAGATCCTCTCGCCAGACATACGTGCAGTTATATAAGGATATGTTTGACTCATTCCATTTCATAACTAGCAAATACTTTTTCTCCTCTCAAGATTCTGGATTTAAAACTGAAATTCGCACTATTAAGGACAGGGGATTACAGGATACACGGGACTCCCTAAGACCAAAGCCTGTATCAGGAAGAAGCAACAGGGGGATGGGACTCCAGGGATGGGAAGCAGAACAGGCAGTACAGTGACTGGGCACTAAGGGAATAGTCAAACTGTTGCATGGCTTACCCATGGTTGGGTATGTCCTTCCAGAGCCTGCCTTTAAAAGCAACACTTCACTCAAGCAGCTCTTGCCACCTGGGCTCCAGTCATCCTTCTCAGTACCTTCCTTGTCTCAGTCCCTCCCCACAGTCTCTGTCCCTGCCTGCTCTCAGGAGTGCCCCTATAATGCACCCCAGCTTCCA
>NW_009953920.1:2461620-2475087 GCF_000747805.2 Chaetura pelagica
GAGGACCCATGACTCACACCAACTAGACAATGCACTTAAAGCAAGTTTGTTTCGTCACTGGCAGTGCTCTGCTGTTTGCTTTACACCTTTTAGAGTGGGTCATCCCAATTATTTTTCTCCATTTAATAGCGACGTAACTAAGTGGTCAGGAGGAAGCTGTCTCACCTATCATAATAGCACGGTCTGCAGTAATCATAGGAGGCTACTGTTCAAGACAAAGCCGTGAACTCTGCTTTTAAGAATGTGCTGGGCTGTAATTCTGAAGAACATATTTATTAGCAAACTCCTGGTTTTATAAGCCACAAATCAAGACACAGCTCCCTTCAGCACTGAACCGGCTTTATGAATCATGAGCCCTGCAGTGCACTGCCATGAGACTTTGCGTTAGAAATAAATTTGTTCAACAGCAGAACACCCCAGTTCAGCCTTCTCTTTTCACAACTGCTGCTTAGTCTCAAACTAGAACGAAGCAGCTCTGGAATTACACATGCACTTAACATCCTCTTAGTATCTACCAGATTCAGTATAAATGCATCCTAATGAGTTTCTAAATCTCTCATCTGGTTAATTAAGCAATATTTTCAGTATCTGGCTACTTTGCAAAACCAGGCAGCTAAGTGAAACGGGTCTTGTGCAGAATCAGTCATGAGATTTTATTTTCTTTTTTTTTTGGGGGGGGGAGGTGCTAGAAGTTTCCCAGATATTCCTTATTTCAAAGCAGGAAAAAACAATGGCCACCTCTGTACCAAACCACAGGTCAACAGATTTCAATGGTCCAAGGTTAAAACTGGCCTCCAGCTAGCTGCCCAGACTTATCCCACAGGTATTAAACAGGAAACTTTTACAGCTTAAAAATAGTTACAGTTATATGACTTATTCTTGTAAAAGGATTTTTATCATGTACATGAAGACTAGAAGCATTCCTCCTTTGAAATGTTTGTGTTTGACACTTCCTCTGTAGCACAGCAAGTCTGTGTTTTCCTCTCTTGCATGGGCTGAGTTTTGTTTTTGCGATTTTGTCCTTTTTTCTTTCACAAATCAAGCTGTCAGCAGCATGGGAAGTAAATTTGTAACTGGGACACGTAAGAACTCTGTTCTGAGAGTGCATTGCTGCCCCAGTAAAGTCACCCTTGGAAACAAGAACACTTGAGAGTATTTTAGCACACAGTAAAAAGCTTTTCGCTATGGTTTATTTAGCTCAAAAGGAAAAACATAGTTCAAGTAAAAAAAAAACAAAACCAAAGATTAAAGATGCTAAAAGCATGTGGTCTCTGCTGAGCTTCGTGCTACTGCAGGCCACTGCATTTGAATATCCACTTTGATGAGGACAATGCTTCTGGGCTGAGATGGACCTACTTTTCTTGGACTAATACGAAATCTAAACAATATGATCCCCTTCTACCACCACAATCAGTCGCAGAGCTAAGAGAGTCCAGCCCAATACTGTAGAGCCATGCTGAGCACAGCTGGTTGGTACATGAATTGCCTTAACTTCTCCCTCTGCTCCTTACTCACTGCCCTGTATCAAGGCCAGTAGCTGTACTTTCCACACATCCTGCCTCCATCCCCAACAGAATCATCCCATCTGCCCCCAGATGCCACATCTAGCCATCACTTCCCAAGTGGCCTAGTTTACCTAACCTCGATCTCTTGCTGGGCCCTGGAGCCTATCTCCACTGTCAGATGCACTGTACTCAACCAGCCCAACTATGTAATTAGCAGTACAGCTGCACAGCCACCAACCTGCTAGTATGCATGTGACAGACCACTTCTTGGCAACAATTAATCATATATTGCATAAGAAACAGTCCCTTAATGCAGGCTAGTCTTTCCACTCCCGAACTATGTAAAGGACATAAAAGCTTTTGGCCACGCAGAAAAGTGAACAAAATGAGTGGTAATTAACTCTCATGACTACAAAGGCTAACAACTTCGGCACATGCAAAGAGGATCAGAGGGAGTTGAGCTGAGAAAGAACTGTAGCAGAACAAGTATTTGCCTGGTAGCAAACACTACCAGAAAAAGAAATTTATCATTCATAGTTGGTTCTGGTTTTTGGTACAGAGTCTTTTCACAAATTAATGGGAACAAAAATTGTATGAAAAAGGAACCTAAAATGGACTTACCCATTGCAGCATGAGATGCATTCAGCATGACCATGTGGTTTGCAAAGAAAAAAAGGGGAACCAAATTAAACATTTTTCTGTAAATCAACACGTGTGATTGTTAACCCCTTATTCATATCTCTGTCAGGATAGGCAAGCTTTTGTGCATTACATGCCCTCGTCATTTCTGACCTTTTAGCACAACTGCAGCTTCTTGGCATCAGGATTTATCCTGCTGTTCAGTGGCATACTGTGAAGCCTGCCACACCCTACGTGCCACTTAAAATACCAGTGTGGACACTGTAAATAACTCCAATGCTTTTCAAGAAGGAGAAGAGCGCTGGTTTTTGGGAGCATTTTTTAAGGCAGCCAAAATTAATCCTGAAAATATCAAGTAAAATGTGCTCTGTTTATCACCATGCAAGTAAACACAGCCCATCTGGAAACAGACAGGAACTGATTAGTAGAAGTTTCTTTTTTACATGTACTGCTTTACACTGGTCTTAAATTTAAGGGATTTGACAGGGATTAAAGATTCACTTGTCAGCTGCTATGTCCTTTAATAAGCTTCTTAACAACTACACTGACAGAAGCAGCATGTCCCCAATTTAGCAAACCAGGCTATCTCTGTCCAGGTTTCACTGCAGCTCTGGAGGCCTGGAAAAAGCATTAAATGCAGTGAGTCTTCTGCCCCCTTCAGGGAAATAATCTACTAAATAGATTTTCTTCAGACCCAGCTTTTGTGGAATAGACAATAGAAGTACTGACTTGATTTCCAGGAGCCACACAGTGTGTGTGGCTCTTCATGCTCTCTTGAGGAGAATTTCCCATAGAAAACCCCGTGTTGTGCTCTGCTGTGTGCTGTTCTTGTACCTGCTGCCTTAGTTCGGGTCCTCAGCAGCCCTCATCCTCAAGGCTTATTCAGCTCAGTAGGGATGGCTTGCTTGTAAAGCACTTGACATCAGCTAGGCATTCTCTGCCACAGGCAATGCAGCTGCTGTCCCTCTAACCCAGCCAAGCTGTCTTAATCCCTACCTTACTCTCTCACCTGTAACATGGAGATTTAAAAAATCTTTCACCTTCCCAGCTAAGTATGCTTCTACTTATTAAATGGTATGCTCTTTGGAACAGAGGGTCGACCACATACTTATCCAGAATGAAGCACAAATCATCCTTTGCTTTAATTATTTGGGATCTCTGGATAAGAACCATCCCCTAAAATGTAAAACAATTTTTGTTTCACCACATTTATATAATTCAAAGCAACTGTAAAGCAGACCAAGCAGATTCTCACTTTAGGTCCCTAGATTTATCTGGTTTCCACCCTCCTTTCATTCTGTGCTCTAGGTGATTCAAGGCAAGTTTCTTGCTGATTTCCTACACTTGTTTTGTGTGCCATCTTACACTGCTGGAGCTATGCAAGTAAGGAATTGTACTAACAATATTAACTGCTCAGCTTTGACAGGGTATAGCTATTTTTACTGGATTACTTTTCTGGCACAGCACTTAAAGCACCAAATTATTTGACACCTGTAATTTTATACTTGGAATAACACAAGGAATTCATACTTCTTTTGTAATGTAAGATAAAAGCAAACACTACATATGTTCTCACTCCAGTGCTGCTGTCTGGCAGCTATTTGCTGAAGGTAAAAAAAAAATACTGTTACATTACAGAATATGTGGAAAAGTAAAAGCTATGGAAAAGAACTCATTAAATAGCTAACTTATTCCCTTGCTAGCACTAGACTGCTCCCTGCAACATGTTTCAGAGTGTTTTGTCCAGTCTGGTTTTACAAGTTTCACATTACTTTCATTTATATCTTTAACACAGCGCTGAGTCCAGTGTGGTTTGGTGCTGCTTATTTTCCTCGTCTTTCAGCTAGAAGACTCAGTGCTCAACCAGCTGTTCCATAGAGTTAGCTCCAAAACTGCTGAAAAAAATTTGGGACTCTTTCCACTGGCTTCAATAGACTTTGGATCAGGCTCATGAAAAGATGGCGAATACATTTCATGTAAGGCTAAGCAGGTTACAGTCAGTAAATACAGGATTAGCTGTGTACAGTCCAAAGGCATATTACTCTGTGTGCTTCTGAAACAACTGGCTAACACACTTTCACTTTCAGAGAAAGGGCCAGATTAGTTTCTGGTGCACTGCCACGAAGTCAATGCCACCATGCCAACAACAAATTTGATCTGGAATCTGCCCAGTTAACCACATTACAACTGGGATTTTCCTAAATTGGAAGTAAGGAAATTTATTTTCTGAAAATGCAAAAGCAATAAGCAAATGCTTTCTGCTTTCCAGTTGAAATTTAGATCTTTAGAGAGACCCATATGGAATGAGTATCAGAATAAACACAAGGTCACTTTCCTCTGTCAGGAAAGGATGGACCCTCTTTCTTCTTCAGGACCTGAAATGGGTCCTTGTTTGGTTTAAAACACATATACTTAGATCTTCACTTTCTGTCACCAAAACAGATTGGCAAACTGTTAATGTGCACATATTTTACCGAACACTGATACTTCAACATATACCCACTGCGTACACTTTGAGTGCACAACTTCTGAAGGCCTTTTATCAGGACTTATTTTACCAGTGGGGGATTCATTCTAAACAATACAACCAAATGAAGACGGTGGTGTGCATTTATTCTTCCCACCCTTTCAAAGTTCACAGCAAACCATGTCAGTGTTACTGATGTTCTGAGCCTCTGAGAATGGTTTAACCAACCAGATTTTTTTTCCCCTACCCCCTCCGTTCCCTACAGAGAGGGGACTTCATGGCACTGCTTTGTTGTACAATGCGTACAGTTATAACCTACACTAAATGTATGCCATTAATGAACAAACACTGGGTGTGTGTGTCAAGCAGATGAGAATGTTCTTTTGATCTTCTGTGCTCCACCACTGTGGCAGACGGATGCCTAAATTGCTTTATTAATGCCCTAAAGTCTTCCATCATTTCTTAAACAATACTGAAGGAATAATCAGAATTTCATCTGCTTTTGATTTTCCGCTCTTCCAGCTCAAATCTAGCTGGATGTTATGCAGTAGGGAAAAAAAGGATGACTTTTAAAATTACTATTTATTCATTTTCTAGGGGCTGGGTGGAAAATACCATGTGCTTGACACTCTGAGGCTTCTCAAATTTCTGTTTAATTTCAAAGGAGTTTCCACACAATATGGGAGATGTATTTACCTTTTGGTACAATTTTGAAACTAGTTCAAGGGAGCAAGATAAGGGATTAAAAGTGTTTTGGTTTTTTTAATTACAACTTAGAATCAGAATAAGCATGTTTGAAAAGCAACAAGTTTTCTGAACATAGCAATGCTCTTAGCCTCCAACATATGAACAGCTGGCGAAAAACAAATAACCCAACTGGTTTGAGGACACAGAAGCATATTAAACAACTGCTATATGCAACCGCCTGAAAACAGGTTCCATGACATAGAAAATCCTTGATAAATAACCCTTCCAAAATGATGATTCTTACATGATAGTGTGACAAAAAGTGTGAATCTGCCCAAATTTCCCCAGATGACACAGCTACAAATGACAAGGGGGAGAGAAAAAGAGGCACAGTAGGGCCTCTATTCGCTGCACAAGAAGTAAATCAAACTATGGCTTCACAGGCAGCTAAACTGATATAACAAGTCACTGTTCCAAAAATGTGAGGTCAAGTCTCTCAGTCTTTTTCCCAGCCTCCCAGCTCCTCTTGCAGCAGCTTGGATACTCCTCTGAGCCTCTACCTTTTATCTGTCATTTAGTCAGCTGATGTATCTCCTTAGCCAGAGAAAACTATCCACCTTTCTGCTATTTTTCTTCCAAGCTAATAGGTCAAAGCGGCTAAGGGAGTGACCCAACACATGCCAGAACCAGTGCGAGGTAAGCAGCAGGATGACCAAGAGCAAGGACTGCTGGGAGGGGAAAGGACTGGGGACTGCCACCTCTCTCTTCTGGCAGTAGCAAACTATTACATTGTTTCAGGGTGTTTCAAGGAAGCACTTAGTGCAAGGACTTACCATTAGAAGGGAAGGTGAAATTAAAGAGAGAATTGGAACGTGTATGTATTCTGATCATTGTTCCTAAGGAGAAGTGTGGATATAAGGACACATACTAGAAGGGCAGGAATCCCATATGTCTGCAGAGGATTTTATGGGTAGAAAAAAGGAATGTGCATATGCAGCAGCTGCAGCACACTGCACTGGCAGCAGCCAGGGGGCTGTGTAATCTATATGCAAATAACTGCGTAGCTCTCCCATGAAAGCACGGGGCTGACTGCAGAGAGTCCTTGTATGTCTACGTCAAGTCTGCTGTTTCTGAAGAGTTTTGCACTTACTGTGCATGGATGGACACCACAACACACACACAGGCCTGCTCCTGTCAGGCTGCTTCGTGTTCTGTAACTAGGCTGCTTCATGTTCTGTGACTGCAGTGCATGCTCACAGAGCTAATAATGTCCACGTTTTCCAAGCGTGCAGCAACTAGTTCAGAAGTGTCTGCTCCCTACAGCTACCAGACATCAGGAAAGCCCAGACGAATTTATGAAGTCCTCAAAATCTGCCTAAATGTTATTTCCAGGTGAAAAGAGAAAATGTGTCTGCGAAAAGGCTGCCTGCAATATCCAGAAAGTTCTCTGCTACCTGTAGGAAAACAAACACAGGACAGCAGAAGTTTAGGAATGCCCTTTCTGATGAACTGAAGGCACGGCTGGAGCTCAAGTCTTAACTTCTTCACCTTCTCTGCTGACTTGATTTACCACAACTCCATTTTACAATGAACTTAAGAAAACATGCTTTCATATAATGAAAATATGAGAGGTGTCTTGCAGTTCAGCTTCACAAATGTTCCTGTTACTGTGTGAATTTCAAAGGCTGCATAAGGAACTCACTTCAGGTCTAGACACCCATAAAGAAAATAACTGTAAACGAGTAAGAGGCTATTCATTAATGTGAGAATGCACCTTTCTCTCTTCTTTATATGGTGTTGGCTTATAAAATTAATTACTTGCATACATCACAGAGACGCAATACTTAATTAATATTTGTTAAGTGCTTTGAAATTCTGAAGGAAGTTATCATACCAGTGTGCATTATGACTAATACAGTGTAAAAGTGATGTCAATGGTGTTGCTCAAGCCGAGTGCTAGAAGCATACCTATTCAGTTTCACATTTAAAAAGGGGAATGGAGATGTAGAACGTTTAGGAAAGAGTTTTAAAACTTAATTATCTTAAAGGAAAAGAGAGAACCAGGGAGGAGGGGAGCTCAAAACAGTTTTCAGAGGAATATGCTATGCAGGGTGCATTACCTCCTGCATTAACTTTTGCCTACAGCAAAATCCTGGCTCCAAATACACGTAAAACGTTTCACCAACTTCAGTGAGGTGAAGATTGTTAGCTTTTGTCATCATTTCCAAGAGATGAATCCAGCAACCTGTATGCAGGTTTGAGACTTTGCACGGTTGCTTGTTTCCAGTTTAGATTCAGGAAATAACCTCATCAAGCTAGGGCATGCTCACCATGTAAAACCAACTGCTCAGCTTCTAATCATCTTTCTACTACATCCCACATTCAGAGTAAATCTTTCCATTCTCTTAATGAATTTGGACCTGAGCTACCTATTTAAGTTGGTGGCAAAACTCCAATTAAATGGAAGCAGTGTAGAGATCACTGTAGATTTTGTAATGAAGAAAGGAAGAAAACACCCTGTGTTTAACAGTGGTTGCAATCCATACACACCCCTGGAGTTTAATTCATTTACTCGAAGCCTATGGATTTTGTAATTAATTCCTGACTGGCAAAAAAAAAAAAAAGGAACTCACATAAATTCAGGAAACTTATTTTTTCAGAATTAGTCCTCCATACCTAGCAGGATAAAGATTGGGAGAAACATGCTCCTTACTACTTCTGGGTAAGGCAGAGACAAAGAGGACATTTTTCAGTTGGAAGCTTTGCACCTGGGAGGCTGGAAGGAGAAAAGCCATAAAGAGTAGCAGGTGATAGGCATCAAACGTTGAGATAAGGCATCTGGGAGCTTCAAGTATTAAGAGGATTAATTCTCCAGCAGGAGTCTACAGCTACTTTAGGTAGGAGACTAAGTTAAAATGTCCTAGGATATGAGTTTTGATTTAATTTTTTTAAAGGCTTGAAAACTGTTATTTGGTGTATATGGGGTTCTTGGTAAGCCATTACTTGCCTTTTCCAAGTGGTGTACAATGGTTTCCACTGAGGAACTCTTAATGTTCTTCTGTATGTCACAGGGAATCTTAAAGGTACTATGTATTGTAAACCATATCTTAAGGTAGGCTTTCTAAGTATGCTACATGTAGAAGTGCTGTACTACAGCAAACCAGCACTTCTAAAGCAGCTTTGCCTAAACTGAATGTGATGATAAAGTTAAACATAGCAACTTTTCCTCTTCACTTGTGTTATTTCTGCCACATCTTCCTAATTGTACTGCAGGCTCTAAAGTATGTATGTTTTTAGTTTTCATCTCTCAGTGCTTGTACGGCTGTGTCCACAAATGAACATATCCAGTAAAGCCTAAGGAAACGTTCCTGGATCCCAGAAATAAGCTTTGATAGCCAAAGCTCTAATAATTCAAGTGCAGCTGTCTGCTTTCTTTTTAATAGAGGACTTCTGTAAACTTCTCACAGCAGCTCATGCTGTAGCTGTAAGTGCTGACACTTGCTTTCCAGTCCTAGTGGAATAAGCACATTATTTTTCCATCTGAACTCAGTAGTCAAAATGGGTTACCATATGACCTACATCATGTTGCAGCTCTCAGGATCCCAAGTAGAAATTATGGTAAGGGACCAAGGCAAAAAATACAGGCCTAAAGCTTTTATTGACTATGAATTAAAAGGCCTGATACTTGAATTAAAAACAGTGCTGTGTCACTTGTTCAGACATATAAGCTGTCTCTCCTTCCTCTGTATATTCATTAATAGTATACTTACTGGACAACCAGTCCCATCAAATACAGCAAATGTCTCTTTAGAGGCTGTCTTCTACTATGGCTGGAGACAACATGAGCAGGCAGCGTAGAGGAAAAATTACTGTCTGCCACTTGGCAAGGCTGCTTTCAGAGAAGGCTACTGAAAAGATGCTTACTATGTGTTTTGAAAGGTCTGATTTTGTGGAGGGGCCAGAAGAAAGTTACACAGAAGGTCAGAGTATGTCATGCTGTATGTAAGTCAAAGACCCTTATTCAGTGACGTATGCATTGAGATGGACTGAAGGACTTTTAAAGACAATACTTTTCCTTGTTTTAAGTCCCTGGCAAGACTTGTACTCCTTCTACCTACAACCTGCCAAAGTGAACTCTTGGTAGGCAGTCTAGCCACCTTGTATCTAAAAAAGTCTTTGCATTCTGAGTTTCTAATGCTCTCCTACCTCCTAAGTGCCCTACATACGTTTCCCAGCCTCAGGTGAACTTTTTTTCACGTTATAGTAAAATTAATGTTGTTCAGATGAGCATGTCTTTTCAAGTAGTCCAGGTCTCGGTGTACAACCCGGTGTTTACACCTTCAATTTGTGGTGTTCATCAACACCATAAAACCAGTTACTTTCCAGACTCCTGTAGACTCTAGAAAAGCACTGGTTTGAAAACTTTGGAACTGTGTTGGACTTCTGTTGGATCAAGATTCCCTATGGATGTCAGTGTTTCTTATGGGTCTTCCTTCTGGGGGAGGTCAATATATCAATTTCTTATTACTTTAATGGTAGACTGCTCTCTCTTTTATTTACTGCTTGCTATATCTACACCAGGAGTAAGTCAATCAAAATATCTATGATGGTATATACCTATAATGCTGAGGGCTGTGTTCCCACTACATGGGTTTTATGTGTGTAGTTTGTTCAGACTAGCTCCTGGCTGCTCTCATGGACCTTCCCTCCTTTGAGTTGTGGAGAGTGGCAGGCATCCTCCTGTGGTGCAGCCTCTGGTGGGCCACCTTCAAACTTCAAGTCGAAGTGCAGTACATACAGGCAACCTGCTTCAAAAGCACACTATTGCCTCTAACTCATTTACCACCATCAAAGTGAGCATCTACACTGCTGCTGGAGCATAAGTCAACACCTGCCAGACAGACTGGGAGATTGCTGCAATTAATGAAGTTAATCCACATCTGGAGAAGACACACAGGGATGTGGAAGATTTCTATCTCTTTGTTAGTTAATGGGGAGAAGCTTACAAAGTCATCTTCACAGCAGATGGCCACTGATATGAAAAAGGAAAACAATCCTTGTTCACGTGCCTCCAGTTTGATCTATGAGAGGTCTAATAGCATGATGGCAAAATCCACTTTTAGGTAATAGATAATTGGGCTTGCTACGTTTATTGTGGTGATCAAATTAATAGGAGGAATTACTTTTTATTTGGTGTAGAGAGTGGTGAGAAAGACAGGGAAAGGGGCAAAACCCACCAAATGTACTGAGGATATCTGGAATAGTCTGAGACAGCTCTGGAAACATGGACTATTTTAGCTCGTGGTAGGCTGTGCAATCACTTAATGAAAATATGTAAATAGCAAGAAAAGAAAATTACCCTGCCTTGGGGGAAAAGGAGGGTTTAAATGCTATTACTGCTGTTCAGTTAAAAACAACAAACACCACCACTGCCACTCCACCAGATAAAAGTGTTCTATCACCTACCTAAAGAGACTCCAATACCTTCATTATCCCTGAAACACTTAAAAGCAAATGTCAGTATAAGTAGCCGGTGATGCTTTTCAAGTTGCTCACCAGAGGGTAAACACTAACAAAACAATGCTGAAATGACAGCTGGAAACCATGTTAGTAAAACTGCGTGTTTTCTTGTGTACTGGGTAGCTTTTCAGAAGTACACTTAATGGCCGTGTAACTATTGCTTACTTCCAGAAACTGAGAAACAGGACGGCCTTTTTCTGCAATCTCATCAGTTTTGCAAAATCACAGCTCAGAACTGTAGACCAAGTCACTAACAGCATTATATACAAATGGGGAAAACAGGACTTAGCTGGATTTTTCTTTTTCTCTCCCACTTGTTTGCATATCCAAGTACTTCAAGGGTTCACAGACATCAGTTCCATTTCTGTGGCACTCTTACAGTTGGGAGTTGGACAAGCAGTGAGGTGTTTGCATAAAAGGCTAGGACTGATGTGGCCTTCAGATCTGTACCTAGAGCCCTCTCCACAAGTTGGGCTGCCGCTGAATCATCCTTGGAGCTGCTGTGTTGCAGACCAGATAAGGCAGTACAGGCAAATAAGAGAAACTGCTGTGCAGTAACAACGCTCACACAGATCTACGCTGTTGAACAGATAAGCAGAATTCCCCTGTGTGGCAGTATAAAAGAAAGGTCAAGTGTCCTAACAGCCACCTTGTTAGGGAGGGCATGTGTGGGCCTCTCTCTTTGTGTAAATTGCAACACTTAAGGTGCCTTAACTGTAGTTAAGGTGCCCTAACTGTAGTGAAAACAATCCCCAGCATCAGCTCTTCCTCCGGCTCAACTTTTATCTTGTGGTCACAGCTGCAAAGGTAAGGATGTTATTTTGCTCCTCTGGCACTGAGTCAAAGGCCTGAAGTTTGTATTTAGAAGAGTGGCCTGGAAAGTACTATATTAACAGACATGCAAAGCTTCTGACTTCTGGGGAATACCCAGCTTTGAAGTAAAATACGTGCAGCAGTAATCCACGCACACTTCATTAATTCAGAACTGCAACAGCAAAGTAACACTCAGAAAAAGCTGTTAAGATAGTCATGAAGGGTTTGGAGTTTTTTTCTTTTAATCCCAAAAGCTCCTTATCTCCATTCTCCATGTTTTTTCATTCAGTTTACAGTAGTCTAAATTAAAGCTCATCTAACAAAAAATGACACATTAAGTTTGACCAAGCTCTTCACCCCCCTCTTGATGAGAATCCCTTCTCAGAGGAATAAATGCAAGAGCTTTAAAATTGCTACACTACTTGCTTAAGATAACTTCTCTTTGCACTTTGACTTAATGGAATTTGTCAGATTTTAGCTACTGCAGCACCTTAAGGCATTATGTCGAGGCAGTGAGGTCAGCAATTCTTGTCAGAATTTCACTAAGACAAAAATGATCTCTAGGTACTAAGCTACCCGAAAAGCATTATTTTGTTATCTGTCAACATGCATGCATCTTTCTCTACCACACCCTCAGCCAAGTTGGAGAACCCTTGGCACTGCCTACTGCATGATAGGAAACATCAGTCGACTGCTCAAATTCAAGTCGAAGCTTAGAGTCAAAGACGAGGCGCAGCTGAACGCTGTACTTAAGTGAATCAGTGAGTTGCTCATGCCCCTTTTCCCTCTGCGGCTGCAGTGTGTGCCATGTCCAGAAAGCCGTGCACTGGGAAACCAACTTTCCAAAAGCCAAGCTGATCCAGCTGTGCAAGGCATGTAGCAGGACGCAGAACTGGGCGGTGCTATAGGGCCATCTTGCTGTCACAGCCTGCAATTACTCCAGCCTTTAGGATTGGCCTAAGAAGGGGGGGGAAGCTCGTTTTTTTGTTTGTTTCGGTGCTTTAGTTTACCAAAAACGGGCTCCAGAAGAAGCAATCCGGCCCAGCCTTACGGCCCTCGCTATATGCTCCCACTTTAAGAGTTCACGTAAATCACCAGAAAAGGAATTTGAGTCCAAACCAAGCAGACTGGGAGGCAGGAGGAACTAAGCTCGCCAATAAAAAAAGGACGGGGAAAACTCGTTCGCTTTCATTACAGGAGCAATTTGAAACTGAGGAGTTTCGATTTTTTTCGAGAAAGAATCATAGAAATTCATTTTTTCTTTCACAGTGTCAGAAATCATATTAAACACAAGTCAGGACAACTTGGTTCCTTCTCAAGTTGCACCCAAATGACAAAGCAAATTTGGCTATAGTTTTCTATACCACCAGGGCGAGCTACCGTGCAAAACTCAAGCTGCTTCACGCTTGCCCTTTCCCTTGAAATTTCTACCAGCTGCGCTGCTGCCACGGGTTTTCCACAGCACGAGTGGGCATGTGTGAAGACCCCCTGGGCTGAGTTTCTCTGTCGCAGCCCACCCTGTGCCTCCTGCAGCCCAAACCCACCCTCTGGGAGCCGGCAGCTGCCCTGAAGCGGGTCAAACCAGCGTTAAGAGGAGCAGGTCCTTGCAGCAGCTTGATTTTCTGCGCGCCAGGCGCCGTTTGCAGCTCGCTAGGGAACAACCTGCCCGGCCTCCCACGTCTAACAGCGGGTGAGGCGTCGTGAAGAGCCCGAGACACCCGGCTGCGGTGCTTCCCTCACCGCGCTCGCTGCCTCCGCCTGCCTTCCTTCATTCCTTCCCCTCTGCAAGCGCCCGCTTTGCCCCCCAAGCACCGCTCCCTTCCTAGAGATCCTCCC
>NW_009953920.1:2475404-2499995 GCF_000747805.2 Chaetura pelagica
CCCCCCCCCTTTTTTTGGTGGTGCTTTATTAATTTTTCCAGGCCACCATAAAGACACCGTTATGAATGAAAACAAAAAAAAAACCCACAGTTTCTGTAATCATCTTTCCAGCGATCCCCCAAGAAAACTGTGGATTTAACCGGATTATCTGATCCTATGCAATTATATGCATACTTCATTTAATTTCTGCTGTCTTTTTCATTCAAAATGTACCCCTTGTCATTGTACCACATCAGCTTACGTCCCTGTCAGAGTTTATTTAAGACGGCTTGTCCAGAGCTGGCCCTGAGCTCAGCCCTTAGGCCTGCAGCATTTGTGAGGTGTGTGTGAGTGCGGCCAGATGACAGGATCCCAAGCCTCAGCTCACGGTTCTGATTCATCTGAAATTACACAATGATTGGACCAATCATGTCAGCATCGGCTCCACTGCCGTTTCTTACTGTATTGTACCTGCTTTGGTATCTGTTGTGTGCACTTCCTGGCTGAGAGGTCGAAGTCAAACATTCATGTCAGGTTCTGCTGCCAAGCCAGTACGTTTTCTTATCCAAGTAGTGTCCAGCTTCTTAGTTACACTTTTTGGCTTACCATTGTGATTTAGTGGAATGTTACCTGCTATTGAATTCTCCAAAATAAAACTGCTTCTTCCGTGAAGGACTTTGAGTGGTTGCCAGTCAATGCCTGTCATCAGAATTATGATTATGTTATTTTACATTGCATACATATTCCTGAGAAAATAGTTGAGAACCAGGGGGTTGCTTGGTGGCAGCTGAAGTTATTTAATATATCTGCTTGCTAGGACTTGTGGCACTTGCAGGACTGTGGAAGGTAAGAGTGGTGAGAAACACGGTATGGAAAGACAGCAGAACAAAATGATGTGCCAATACAACTACTGAGAAATACAGGAAACAAGGCAGCGGGTTGAGCAAGCTAGTCAGAACTCTTCCTGTGCTCCTTAGCTACACAATACCTACCTAATTTTGGTGAAGTTTTGCTACTATTAAAGGTACTTGTTCTTTATAGATGCTCTCTCTCCTATTTCCTTGTGGAAGGAGAAACAGACTGTGAGACATAGATACATCAGTGGAGTTACATCCATGGTGGGGACTATCTGCTTCTACTTCTTCCAAGGTCAGCTTTTCCTGCTGCCTGCTGTCACCCCCTTGGGGACCCCAGCTTCTCTCACCATGCCAGCTGCTCATCTCCTGGTCACAAACAGCTCCTCCAGAGCCCATTCACAGAATCACACAACTTTTGGAGTTTGAAGGGACCTTAAAGATCATTCAGTTCCAACTCCCCTGCATGGGCAGGGACACCTCCCACTAGAACAGGCTGCTCAGAGCCACATCCAGCCTGGCCTTGAACACTTCCAGGGATGGAGCCCCCACAACATCTCTGGGCAGCCTGTTCCAGTGTCTCACCACCCTTACACTTAAGAATTTACACCTGATCTCTATCTGAATCTCTCCTATTTCACCTTAAAACCATTACCCCTTTTCCTCTCACTGCAAGCCCCTGTAAAAAGACCCTCCCCAGCTTTCCTGTAGGCCCCTTTCAGGTCCTGGAAGGCCACTAATTCCACCTCTTTGGAGGAACTGCCCCTCCCAGCCCTGCAATCTTGACCAAGTCAAGAGTTCAGTTAAATGTTGGGTTTGTTATCTAGTTACCTGAATAAATAAACAAACCTATGTCAAAGTGAGCTTAAGGTTATATACAGGGACCAAACAGCAAGTAGTCACCTGGCTGGTTTAAGCTGACCTGACTCCACAGTGTGGAGGAAAAAGGCAGTTGTGCCCTCCTGTTCGTCTGTGTGTTGCACTCCTGTGTGGTTCTGGGACCTGATCCATCAGGAAAGTGTATTTTTTCCACTTTTCAAAATAAAGTTCATTATGACATCAGACAGATCCCGCATCCTGTAGAACACGTGGCTGTACAAATGCGAGCACTGTCACTTAAATCCAAAGGCTCTGAGTTACATCTGCCTCTGATCACTCCCATATGTTAACCTTTCATATGTTCTGCTATTTCTCATGTTTCCTATCATGCTAATTGATTCATTACTTTATGCTAAGCATCAGTCACGTGCTTGTCATTAGCAGTCCCATGTGTGTTGAACTCTTAATGTGTATCTTTAAATGCCGTATCTCCTGATCTGCCAATCCTCCTCTATGCAATAGCACACAGATGTGGCAGACCTCTCTTCGTGTTCTGATGAACTTTAAACTTCCTGCTTGTGGGTCCTGTGTGTAGTTCTTCAGTCAGTCTCTGGAGCTTCTTATTGCAGTGGTGTAATTACTGTAATTAGGGCTATTGATTCATAGATCTGTGTTTTAGCCTGTGTACTACAATGTGTTTCAGCGGGGAAGGAAAGAATTTTGGAACATCCTGTGACATATTTGAAACATCCAGCGTAGAAGTCTCAGTATAAACCCCATATTCAGATGAAGTTGTGTTAATCCACTGAAGTTTTGCCTGATTTAAAGCTTTGTAACTGGCTCAGAAAGCCTGACTCTGGAAGAGAAAATAAATATAGCTGGGAGGAGACCAAATAATTTCCTGAAATATTCCTGTTAAGGATGTTAGTTGGTCAGAAGTATGTGGGAAAAGATGGAAAGAAAGGTGTTTTACCATCCCAATCTGCAGAATTCAACCTGGACTAAATTTTTAACCTTTAAAGGAAGAAGACAGACTGCTTACAGTATGCATGCTGACTATTAGCATGCCCTGAGGTTTGCCAGAAATTTGCCAGAAGCAGATTGAACTTGGATTAAAATAATAATAATAATAATAATAATAATAATAATAATAATAATAATAATAATAATAGATTTCACCAGTTATTTATATTTTACATATTAAGTGAATTAGTTGTACCTGTAGTTGCAACAGGGGACAGTTTTAGGTGCTATCATGATCTGTGAATGCCTAACATCAGCATGGCATTGTTGTGGGTGGGAGTGGAAGGTTATTTGTTGTGAATTGAGATTTTACAACATCCTACCAACTATGCCGATTTGTCACAGATGAGAGAAGGACTTAAGGTCGCCTAAAGAAAGAATCACTGTCCAAGATACTAACAAATGTGATTTTAATCTAGGGAACTACTGGAGAGAGTCCAGCGGAGGGCAACAAAAGATCAGTGGAGGGGTTGGAGCATCTCCCTTATGAGGAAAGGCTGAGAGAGCTGGGACTCTTTAGCCTGGAGAAGAGAAGGCTGAGAGGAGACCTTATTGATGCCTATAAGTATCTAAAGGGTGGGTGCAAGGAGGATGGAGCCAGACTCTTTTCAGTAGTGCCCAGTGACAGGATGAGGGGCAATGGGCACAAGCTGGAACATAGGAAGTTCCATTTAAGTAAGAGGAAAAACTTGTTTACTCTGAGGGTGACAGAGCACTGGAACAGGCTGCCCGAGGAGGTTTTGGAGTCCCCTGCTATGGAGACATTCAGAACCCACCTGGATGCAGTCCTGTGTAATGTGCTTTATGCAATCCTGCTTTAGTAGGAGTTGGACTAGATAATCTCTAGAGGTCCGTTCCAACTCTGACAATTCTGTGACAATACGAATTTGTCAAGGTGCAACAGTTTGATGGCAAGCTTCACTGTAGTACTATGTGGAAGGAATGTACAAAGGTTGGGATTGAGAGAATTTTTTTATATAGAGATCAGGGGAAATGGAGTCAGGATCCGGCTAGAATGATTTACAAAGGGATCAGGAAAAGAAAATGAGGGAGGCTTTCCTGTGGAGTTGAGAGGTTCAGAGTGGACCCCTTTGCTTTCTAAACTCTTCAGTGAGGAGTCTAGATGCAGCTGGATCCATTCCTAGTCCCAAACGTGGTCAAAGGTTTATGTATAAAGGGATTAGGTGCAGGCATTTCAGTGTAGTGATTCAACATGTGATTATGGGTCTTGTATAACTTTGGCAGCACTTTCAGGTTTACTAACACTACTAGGGTAAATCACCAGATAAGGTTATATGATTTTATAGCAAAACTTGATCTGTCAGTAATCAACAATTTGTTATAAGAAAACTCAGTGATTTAATTAAAGATTCAACATAGTTTTCTAAATTAAATCACATATACACACACAGAGATACAGTCTAACCTATGATTAAGATGTTTCCTTTTCTGCAGATTACAACTGAACTATACTTAACTCTCTTCCCTCTGTTGCTTTATGTCAGCGGTCTGCCTGAAGCTCCTAACTCTTTTCCCTTCATGGGCCTTTATCAGCAGGTGGGCTGAAACGCCTAATTCTTTTGCCTTTGTTGGCTTCTATCAGCAGACAGTCTGAATCACATCACAACACATGGGGTAGCAGCCTCCTGTGATCCTGGAAGGACCCCTAAGGGCCTCAAGTGGGATCGATACTTACAGAGCTGCCAGGTGATTTGACTTCGATAATAGATTTCACCAGTTATTTATATTTTACATATTAAGTGAATTAGTTGTACCTGTAGTTGCAACAGGGGACAGTTTTAGGTGCTATCATGATCTGTGAATGCCTAACATCAGCATGGCATTGTTGTGGGTGGGAGTGGAAGGTTATTTGTTGTGAATTGAGATTTTACAACATCCTACCAACTATGCCGATTTGTCACAGATGAGAGAAGGACTTAAGGTCGCCTAAAGAAAGAATCACTGTCCAAGATACTAACAAATGTGATTTTAATCTAGGGAACTACTAGAGAGAGTCCAGCGGAGGGCAACAAAAGATCAGTGGAGGGGTTGGAGCATCTCCCTTATGAGGAAAGGCTGAGAGAGCTGGGACTCTTTAGCCTGGAGAAGAGAAGGCTGAGAGGAGACCTTATTGATGCCTATAAGTATCTAAAGGGTGGGTGCAAGGAGGATGGAGCCAGACTCTTTTCAGTAGTGCCCAGTGACAGGATGAGGGGCAATGGGCACAAGCTGGAACATAGGAAGTTCCATTTAAGTAAGAGGAAAAACTTGTTTACTCTGAGGGTGACAGAGCACTGGAACAGGCTGCCCGAGGAGGTTTTGGAGTCCCCTGCTATGGAGACATTCAGAACCCACCTGGATGCAGTCCTGTGTAATGTGCTTTATGCAATCCTGCTTTAGTAGGAGTTGGACTAGATAATCTCTAGAGGTCCGTTCCAACTCTGACAATTCTGTGACAATACGAATTTGTCAAGGTGCAACAGTTTGATGGCAAGCTTCACTGTAGTACTATGTGGAAGGAATGTACAAAGGTTGGGATTGAGAGAATTTTTTTATATAGAGATCAGGGGAAATGGAGTCAGGATCCGGCTAGAATGATTTACAAAGGGATCAGGAAAAGAAAATGAGGGAGGCTTTCCTGTGGAGTTGAGAGGTTCAGAGTGGACCCCTTTGCTTTCTAAACTCTTCAGTGAGGAGTCTAGATGCAGCTGGATCCATTCCTAGTCCCAAACGTGGTCAAAGGTTTATGTATAAAGGGATTAGGTGCAGGCATTTCAGTGTAGTGATTCAACATGTGATTATGGGTCTTGTATAACTTTGGCAGCACTTTCAGGTTTACTAACACTACTAGGGTAAATCACCAGATAAGGTTATATGATTTTATAGCAAAACTTGATCTGTCAGTAATCAACAATTTGTTATAAGAAAACTCAGTGATTTAATTAAAGATTCAACATAGTTTTCTAAATTAAATCACATATACACACACAGAGATACAGTCTAACCTATGATTAAGATGTTTCCTTTTCTGCAGATTACAACTGAACTATACTTAACTCTCTTCCCTCTGTTGCTTTATGTCAGCGGTCTGCCTGAAGCTCCTAACTCTTTTCCCTTCATGGGCCTTTATCAGCAGGTGGGCTGAAACGCCTAATTCTTTTGCCTTTGTTGGCTTCTATCAGCAGACAGTCTGAATCACATCACAACACATGGGGTAGCAGCCTCCTGTGATCCTGGAAGGACCCCTAAGGGCCTCAAGTGGGATCGATACTTACAGAGCTGCCAGGTGATTTGACTTCGGTCAGTACTTTTTCATTGTAATCCTTGTCAGGTAATCTTGGCAACTTCCAGAGTGGGCTGTGGTTTGGGCAGGAGGGGTCTTGAGTACATTTCCCAGGCAACAGGCATTCCAGGTACAGTTAGGGAGCACCTCATCTTCCCAACTCACTGTACTCGTACCAGGACGAGAAGATACCAGATTATCTCAACTCACTTCTCCAGTAGGCAGGGTCAGAAAGTGCCAGCCCACTGTATTTGCAATTAAAACAAGAACAATGTTGGCTGGTGCGGACATGGCAACGAGGCCTGGGCTGCAGGGAGTCAGCACCACCACAAGTATAGAATGATCTGTGGAATTCAGACCATCCTTGCTTCATAGGCTGTTTATTGCAGTAGCTTCCGGCCTGAAGGAAAGCAGCTGTACCCTCCCAGGCTTTTATCTTCCAAGCCCTGCATGAAGCAGCTGAAAAGTTTTGTTGCACGTAGGTAAGAAGCCACTAGCAAAGAGGCTGGGAGCAAGACCTGTGTAAGAAGTGGCTCTCCGAGGGAAGGCTGGTGGTTAAGTACAGTGTGTTTGTGGGCCAGGAAGCAATCTCTGTAAGGAAGGGAGGCGAAAAGTCTTGAGTAGGAGCTTGTGTAACACCTGGCCTGGCCTGTCCCAGCGGCTGCTTTCTGTGCACTGCGTGCTGGAGGGGGAGCCCGGCACGGAATGCTTGCTTTTCCGCTTGGCACTGCTGAAACTCCCCATTTCCTGACCACAGCCTGCAGCAAGGACCCTATGAATGCCGCTGGGCAGACACACAAGCCCTGCTGATGTCCCAGTCTCCGTACACCACGGCTCTGGGTAGTGCCTGGCTGGGGTGCCGGCTGCGTGCGCTTCCCCGGGGTCCTGCCCAGGTCCCCCGGGGGGTGCTACCCCCTGGCACCCACCTGCAGCTTTCGGGGTGTTCTCTGGGCAGCAGCGCCCAGACAGCGCCTACAGCAGCTCAGCTGCAGCTGCCCTGGCTACAGCCCGCCCCTATAGTGTCCTTATTGGGTTCCCGGCCAAGGGGGTGTTGCTGCAGCGATAGCAGGAGGGCATTGATATGCTGGAGCTGCAGAGCGTTGTGTAAGGAGGAGCTGCAGGGAGCGGAGGAGGATTAGGCAGGATCACGTTTCTCCTCTGTGAGCCGAAGAGGTTAGTGACTCTTATTTAATCCCCGCTAACTGTAATTAGGATTTGAAAGTACCGCTTTCGTGTCCTGGACCCCCCTCCACCCCTCCCAAGGTTTGCTTGCCGCCAGCGTTTCCCCCTGGGTCGTGAAGGAGCAGGGGAGTCCTGCAAGTCGCTCCAGAGACGCCCACCACCCCGGAGGGGACAGGCCGGCGTTCGGGAAGTGAGGGGGAGGGGAGCAGAGCGAAAGAAAAAGAGAAAAGCCCTTGGGAGAAAAGTCCGGGATGCAGTGAAGCAGAGGAGCAGCTTGTGAGAGGGTGTGGAAGTAGCCAAGTAGCATCACTGAGTGGCCAGAGCACCGCGTGGTGGGAGTGTGAGAAGTCATTAAAAACCCCTCCTACGAAGTGTCTGCTGGGCTTGCTTTCAGAAGCGTCCAAATGCTGTTAAAATCCATGTTTGCTGCAGGTGTTTGACACCCCCTTACGAAACAAAAGATCATTAACCTTAATGTACCTCAGTTTACCCATGTGTAAAGTGAAGATGAGAGTATTTTCCTTTTGCAAAGGAACGTGGTAGGAACATATTCCAGACAGCTTTTGCCAGGTGAAAGATGAAGCTCACGTTCTCAGATATGGCACTGCATCCATGTCTAAAATGCAATGACTCTAGAGCATAAAGCAATTTATTAATAAAGTCACAGTTACTAACTGTCTCTAACTACCTTAAAAAATATATGCATTACGGCTCAGTCAACACACAGAGAAGGAACAGACTCAGCCTTTATATAACTCTCCTGGCATTCTGCTGAACTTGTTGGAGCTTGTTTAAAAAAACACAAGCTAGTGTTAATTAGGGCAACACTTTATTGAACTGTGAAAGATTTTTTTATCAAGCTCCATGCATTAGTTTGCCAAATCAATTTTCTTGAAATAAGGATACTTGTTCAGCTGTTGGTTCTCTGATTACAGATGTGAACACAGAATGACACTGTGGCAAAAATCAATAACATAGTGTTTGAGCATCTTTTTGTCCGTGATGTCAATAAATGGGAAAAATAAAGATAAATCTCTTTCAATAATATAAATCCAACTTGACATTTAATCTTCACAAAATAAAGAGCAATAGGTAAGTATTTTAAACTATTTTCAGAAAGTCTTAGTAAAAACTGTTCTCACCAGCAGTGCACGCAACTTACATATTCAATAATTGATAGTAAAATATTGATGATTGATATGATTCTTATTTATTGGATCATGGAAGTTCCCTTATACCAGCAAGCTGATAATTCTGGACATGTCCTCCTGAGTCTACATGCACATGGTCAACAAACTTCTTTTCCAATACCAACTTCACAGTTCCTTTAGACAGCGGATTGAGTTATTGTTTGTGAGCAACTGGAGTTTTAAGTCAATGAAGTGTGGCTTGTGTTATCCTTAAAGGAATGGCAATGTTTATTTTGTATAGCTAAAAAGGACAATCAATCTTTGTAGTCTTCAACTTTTTAGTGTCCTCATTATTTTCCAAATTCTTGCGCTAACCAGATGTTTCAACACTCACTCCGCACGCTCCAAAAAACCCTCTAACAACCCCAAGAGACCACCACATTCAGCTCTGAGAACTTAATTTTCAATGTAAAAGGGACAACTTAAGGGTTTTTTTTAATGAAGAATGTCTGCTGTATCCACAGACTTCAGAAACTAAGCTCAGCAGATGAGAACAGGATGAGAAAAGGACCACTTTGATCCCTGCACTAAAAATTAACCATCCTACTCAAAACAAGTGAAGATAAATGGATAAATTAACTGATCAGTTTTTGAATTAAAATGGGAATCACTTCCCATCTTACACTTTGATGTTAGGACTTCAGGAAGATGGAGGAGTGGAATGCGCATTGACATTTTTGCTTTCTGATGATGTCTCCGGCATCACCTCAGTTTCATATGGCTTGTGGAGAGGATATTGCACAGTAAATTGTGCACTTTTGTTGTAGAAAGCTTCAGTGGGTGTTTTCTTTTACCACTGGCGTGGTCCATTGAGGCTCCATCTTTGCTGCTTACCTTGGCTAAGAAAGCAGCAGTGAGGCAGCAGGAGATAAAACCAAACCACATCTGGAAGAAGTGGAGAAACTAACAGAAAGAGCTTGGATAGGTGTGATAAATCAGTGTTTGCAGTGGGCAAGTAACTCCCCAGGAAGGGAGGTCCTGTATTTGACACAGTGATGCAGCAACATCAAGTTACTTAGGACTGGGGATAACTTGTTCACTTCTGATTCTCAGGCAACTGTGAATCTTTCTGAAGCTTGCATATAGTGCTTAGGGTAGTAAAAGAATTTGTTATGCTTGTACTGCTCTTTGTTAAGTGAGGTGACAAAAAGGTTATTTTAAGTGAGAGGGGAGGGAATGGGGCTTAAGGAAGAAAACCAGTCTGAAATCCAATGCATTTATCAGCATAATCCTGTAGCAAAAAAAAAAGAGACACTGAATATATCCATGTCCTGTTTCCTGTTGTAATTTAGTAGAACAAAGGTTGCTGAGGGCCTGTACTTCTCTGGAGCTAGTCTTGAACTGTGGCAGATGTTCTTATGCATGGAAGTCCAGAGTGTTTGGCCTTGAAATCTTGAGACTTTATAAAATAACTGCGGCTGTAATAAATTTTATAAATATACATTTGAACAGTTTCTTCTTTACTAAGCAAAAAGAGCGTTGGCTTTTTGTTGAAGTGAACTTAAGCATTCCCTAGACAAATATGCTCCACCTAGACAGAGCTCTACTGTGGTAATTAGAAAGCATTGAAGAAAACACCTGACTGGGAAAGATAATGAAATGCACTTGCTAATCTTGTTTTTCCAGATGAGTGCAAGTCACCACTCTTAACAACGTGAGTTCAACAGTTAATGTAGAAGAGGATGTTTATCCTTTTTTTCTCTCAGCATAGCTTTATAAACCAGTTAGAAATACTATTTAGGGCAACTAGTGTTCCTGTTATAGTAACTATCCTAAATGCTGTGTTGAGGGCTTCACTACACTGGCTAATAAAGCGAGGTATTCTCATGGCTCAAGTAATGTTACTGTGTTTATTAGTGAAATATGTAAGCAGAAAGGGATCTTTCTTTTCTTGTCATTACATTTGTTCTGTGAATGAGAGGAAAGCTGCCAGAAAGACCATGGAATTATTAAATAATCCCTAAATATGAGAAGAAGTAGTACAGGATGTGAGGGGAAACTTTGAGACCACAGTCATTCTAGCTGACACATCATGGATGTGTTTTAGCTATGCTAGAGGCTGTGAAGCTTTGTGAACCTTTCTGTTGCTAGGAGAACAACCTTTAGTCAGTATTTGCTGTTTTTGCAGGTTCTGACATGGATTAGCATCAGAAAACTGCTTAGTCTGTTATTTGGTGATTAATTTTGAGGCTGTGGTGGCTTGCTCATACTTGTCTTTAGAGTAATTTGCTGATTTTTCTCAGGCACTGCACAATTGTGTGTTTGTATAGATCTCTGTGCTTAGTCTTGGTGACAGAAGCAAGTAAATGGAGGACTGAGTTGTTTTGTTTTATTTTTGGTCCCCATTAAAGCAGGTTCACAAAATTTGGGTGGAGAAGGCAAATTAACTCCTGACTTCTGACTTCTTCTAAAGCTAGGATTCTCTAGTGGGCAAAATCTGCGAGGAACTTGCAGGGAAGGATAAAGATGGATTCTGTACTGGTGGCAATTCACTGTTAAGTGCTGAGTGTATAAACTGGAATGGTGCACTTCTGGTGTTGGAGGTGATCATGGGCTTCATCCGCTTTCATTCTTGGTGTCCAATGTAAGACAGAGCAGGCCTGTTTTATACATAAGTATGGAGTACTTGAATTTGCTGCCTGAGTAACCTGAAGTGCAAGAATGTCAGAGATGGCCCTGAGATGTCTTATCTTTGTCATCCAGAAGTCAGGATAACCGGTACTGGTGGCTGCTGGAAAAGTTTGCTCTGGGAACATGTTTTTCATTTGGACTTTGTAATCTTCTCGAATGGCAACAGACTAAGCAAAACCTTTATTTACTTGCTTGAATAGTAAAGTGGAATAGCTATTCTTGCATTTAATCCAGTATTTAGAAAAAAAAGACATACTGTCTGTCCTTACATGCCTGGCATCTGTAATGAGGCCTTGAGACTGAGGGCAGTTGAATAAATCTTTTAAAAATAAATGGGTGATTTGCCTGACTCTTCTTACTGCTTAAAAGTAACTATTCTGACAGGGGTTTCTAACCCAGTCCTTCCTGGATAGGTCCTGGTGACAACTAGCCTGATCTATAATATGTGGATCTCAGTTAAAATACCCATATTATATGATAATATAAACAAGGCTTGAAGTGGCTGGATGGTAGCTCGTCCTCTATTTTAGGGGAGAGAAGAGCTTCACATCCTTTCTTCTATTGCCCTCTGAGAAGGGAATGTAGCGATGTTATTTTCCACTTGCTCTGAGCCAGTGTTTGTGGTAAAGACTCCACCAGAAAGGATGCTGTTTTCTCAAGATGGCAGAGATGGAAAACACAGTCTTTATTCCCTGCTGTCTCTGAAAAAGACCTAATTTTGCACCAGGGAAATGCATGATGCAGTAGTTGTTGTTTTTTCCCCTCCCAATCATATGCAAGCTCTGCAGTTTTCTTTTGTTCATGTGCTCAGGTTGAAAAAGCCCCTTTCTAAAAAACTGCTGGTCCACTGCAGTTTACCACCATCTGTGTCAATTGACTGGTACCTGCCCAGCATCAAATGTCCTGCAATCCCAGAAATGCAATGTTCCTGTTTTTAAAACACAGGAGGGGAACCCTACTATTCTATGTGTTCCTAAGGAAGCATGAAAGTGCTGACTACCCTGGACATTAAATTTCTTTTTGGCTAAATTACTACTGAGTCTGGCTTTGTGTTGGGTCTGTATGGCAGGGCTTTGGTAGCTGGGGAGGGACTACAGTGGTGGTTTCTGTGAGAAGCTGCTGGGGTCTCCCCTGGCACCAAAATCTGGACCTGCCTCTGGCCAAGGTCAAGCCCATCAGCAAGGGTGACAATGACTCTGTGGTTGACATATTTAAGAAGGGAAAAAGGAAACTGCTAAAATATTTTGAGGAGTCTTCCTCCCAGAGGAGGAGGGAGCAGAAAACTGTGTGGCAAATTGACTGTAAACCCCATTCCCCTGAGCTTCTGGGGAGAAGAAGTTAGAGAAATCTGGAGCAAAGTAATTTGGACCCAGGAAGAAGGGAGGGGTGGGGTAAGGTATTTATTTTTGAGCTCTGGTTTTGCTTCTCATTGCCCTCTCTGATTTGATTGGTGACAAAGTAAATTGGTCTTTTTTTTCCCCAAGTCTCTTTTGCCCATAACCATAATTGGTGAGTGAACCCACTCTGTGCTTGTCTCAACCCATGAGCTTTTAGTTATATTTTCTCCTCCCCATCCCACAATGGGGTGAAGAATAAGGCAACAAGTGAATGTGTGGTTCTTCATTGCTGGCTCAGTCTATACTACAACAGGCATCATCTCTTCATCTTTTGCTTTTGGGATCTCCAGCTGTGGTGCTGACAGAGATGGCCTTTTTCATTGAGAGAATCATCACGAGCAGGAAGAACTGATGCAGTTGCCAAGTCACTCTCCATCATATTTGAAAAGTCATGGCAATTGGATGAAGTTCTCAGTAACAGGAAAGAGGGAAACATCACACTCATAGCAGGGGAGGTGGACTAGATGAACTTCCAAGTTTCCTCCCAACCCAAACCATTCTGTCATTGTAACAAAAAGAAGTTCAAAGTACATTCCTTTACAGTGTGCTCTTTTTTATTATTATTTTTAATTTTGAGCTCCTACATCGCCTTATTGTTGTTTGTGTGCCTGCTTGGAGTAACGTTTCCTATTCCAGACTGCAGAACTAAGATCTATGTGCTCAGAAGGAAAAGCCATCCAGCTTGAAAGCAGGTGTAGTCAAATGGCTTGTGGCCTTTTAAGTCTGGCTCACAAGCCATTGTTTGGCCACACTGCTATGCTCTTTCTCTGACTCAATCCAAACCAAATCAAATGGATCTAAGTTGGCTTGGAGAACAGATCGTTGCAGACAATTACGTGTTCTGAGCTGCTGAGGCTCCAGTGCTGCTTTCACAAGTCTCACCATGGAAGGGGAGAATGGAGATTTATTGTCTGGTAGCTAAGGCAGGCTTCTATAAAACAGTGACAACATATGAATATCCATGTGTAGTGTTTGTGTTTATGATACTAATGTAGAATGCCCTGTGTTTTCCATTTCTAATGATAAGAAAAGATACTCTTTGGCTAAAACCAATTTGTGGAGAGTCCACAGTCATGCCTGGGATGTAAATGGCTTAAATAATATAAATTGGTTTTATACAGTGCATTTCTCTCACAGAACCTCAAAATGCTTTGTTAAGTTAGGCTAGCAGGAGGCAAGGAGGAAAGAAGGGATTCAGACTGAGCTTTCAAAAAGATGTGAAGCTGAATAAAGAAATTAACAGAATTGCTGTTACATTAAAAAATACCTTAATTTTAACATGGGATGGTGGTGGTTCAGTACAGCCACTGTTCTTTTTAGAACTCAGTGACCTCTTTGGTCACTTCAAGGGATGGTACGGTTAAAGACATGAACTTGAGGAAGAGACAGAACTCTTTATCTTATAAAAGTAACTCTTAAGTCACTTTAGCAAAACACTGCAGAAAAAATCTGGTGGACTGAGCATTGTCTGCTCCTGAACCTTTGCAGTAGCTGTGATAGTTGTTGCATAGTTAGGTTGTTGTGCTGATCTTGCCTTTCACAGAGTATTACCCATTTGTTCAGCCACAGTTGTAAATAAAATCCTGGTCCTCATTAAGTAGATCCTTTTGGCAGAGAAAATTAAGAGTGATATTTGGTTGTTTTGTCCTGATTGTATGGCCATACTGATCCTGAATAGAGCATGTACTTAAAACACTCCTCTTAGCAGGCAGTCAGCTTTACTAAAACCTTCCAGCTTGACATATTTGAAGGCAGATTGCCTGGAGTAAAAATATTTGGGGTTTTTTTTAGAGCCTCTTCCCCAATTATGGTTACATTTACAAAGAGTTTGTTAGAGGTCATGGGTTTTGTAGGTGTTACCAGCAGCTTCACTGGACCCAAACCAACGAGATTTTAACCAAGTATGTAGAACCCACAGTGCCCCTAAGACACTGGCACAATCTGTCCTGTGACCTTCTCCAGCTAACATTACTGCATGGGACCCAACCATCAAGCCAAGTTATCATTTGTCTTGAGTTTTGTATTCATTACATGTCCATGTGCAAGATGGGAATGCCCTATCTAGGAGTTGGAATATCTACTAATCTCTCTTTAGACATGTTTTTAATAGTAGATGTTCAAGTGGCTTGAACCGAGTAGGATCTTCTGCTTTGTGGCAGTTTTTTAGGTCCTTCCGGAGACTTTTTTTGAATTCTAAATCCTGTGATGGTGGATCCACAAAGACGCAGATGCTTGTAAACAGGAACCATTTTGTAGGTCAGTTTTTTGCTCATTTGCAAGCCTGAGTGTGAACCTGAATGTGTCAGGCTCTAGGTGGGTATGCTTGGAGGTTCAGGTTTAGGCATGCTCAGAGTTGTCTAACTGTACAGGCAAATCAAAACTAGTGGGAAATGTATTCATCTTCTTGGCATATAAAACTACTATACCTCTGCTTGTAGAAATCATAGGGTTTGATGGGTGTAGACCTCAAAATTGGCATCTGGTTTTGCAACGTAAAGCAAACATAAAGCATTGTTCTTCCTGAAACTTTTTATAGGACCTGACATGCAGCTGAAGTACTGTGGGAAATACACTTTTACAGCATTCCTGTAACTTTAAAAATTATTTTTCAAGTTAACTTTCTAATCAGTATGATTTAAGCAGGATACCAAATGCCCCCTCTAGTGGCTGATATTTTGGTAAAGATGTTTTTGGTCTCTTGGGACAATTTTAATAGATGAGTAGTACACCAGGAGTAGTTGACCACTAAATCACATTGGATTGCAGACAACTCTTCAGGAGAGGGCAGGCCAGTGACTGGCCTGTAAGATTCTTGAGTGTTGCAGTACCCAATAACATGAAAAATACTGAGCTCTAAAGTTCGGAGGGATTTGAATAACCTCAATTGTTAATTTTCATGCAAGAACTATTTCCTTTTGTCCTACTCTCAAGCAATTGCTGCCATTTTTAGATGTTTGAAATATAATGAGAATGGAGAGCATCTATTTGCATTTTTCAGGCCTTACTGAGGAGTGGTAAGATGATAACATGGCAGAGGTGGTAGCTATTGCATGCATCATTTTTAAGCTGATAACTTTATGCAAAACATTATCTACTTCCCAAGTTCTTAATTTAGTTCTTAAAGAACTTTCCATCACTCTTTATTTCAGAAGGGTGAAAACATTTTTGCTGGGGTAAGGGAAGAGAAAGTTGGCTAAAACAATACACTTGTCTGACCAGCTACAATTTATGTGTATATTGTTTGCTATGGAGAGAGTAGAAGGCAAGCCCCTGTGTTACTATTTACCATCATGCTAACGATGGAGGCAGAAGGTTTCATCAGCCATGATGAGCAGTATTTTTATGGTGAAGACAGTGTGTAGCAGGAAGGCTTTTTCTGTTGTTTTGGAAATTCTCAAAATAGGTCATCCTGTCATGAGGTGACCTTTAGTGGACCGGAAGATAGGTATCATCTCTTGGGTTGAGTCCATAAAGATATTAAAAGACCATACTTGTGCCTGGATACGTGTTTTGTTCTTATGCCTAATAATATTACAGTAAACAGCAAAAGCTCTTATTTCTTGATGTACTTGTAAGAGTATTTTCACTGATATCAATGGGATGATTTGAAGTTAAAGATACACAAGCATATAATTCCTTGTGGGGTTTGAATTTCAGATGAATTTAACAGTAAGAGAAAGGAGAGAAATAAGATACTTGTGTGTCATGCGTTATATGGCATTGTTTTATATAGATATTTCAATACAAACCTTAGCCATCCTTTCTAGATATCTGATCTGTGTGGGATTTCCTACAGCAAAGAAGAGAGGCTGTAATAATACCTACTACTTACATTGAGCTTATCACCAGTAGGTCTGAGAGCACTTTACAGATGAGAGTTCTCCTATTCTGGAATTGGAAGGACTAGCAGGGAAAGGTGATGTGACTTGCTTGCTGTAGGTCATCCAGTAAACTTCTGGGAGAAAGGAGGAATACAGGCTGGAAAAACAGCTTTCCTGTTTCTGACCATGTGAACTCTGCATTCCTGACACCTTCTGAAGAAGAAAATTCTTACAGGAAAGACTTCAGTAAGTGGCAAGCAAATTCAGGGGCAAATGTAGAAACTGAGAAAATATTTCAGAACATTTTTCTGTAATTGTCATCACTTTCATTTGTATTACAGCAAAGGCTTGGATGCCACTTCTGGCACTGGAGTTCACCTGCAAATCACTCGTGAATCTATCAAGTCAGGTGAAGAAGCCTTTTCTCTCAGTAGGTGACACAGCAAAACCAGAATGAGCAACGTAGGGAAGGAAGGGAATGTGCTGAGATTATTTGGCATGTCTCAGCTGCCTGTCCTGTCAGCTACATCTCTTGTGATTAGCTTGAAGTAAGTTTCCCCAGAAATGCAGGTGTGGATGAGTAGTCCTCCTGTTTTTTTTAATGGAACATGAAAAGCTCTCAGTTTTAAAAAATGTAAGCATGAGTACAAAGCAGCAGTGTCTTTGTATGAAATAGGCATTTAAGCAGAGTCTCAGTAGTTAGTGTTCAGCTGCCTAGCCGTGTGGAGACTTTACTCTGGTGGCTTTATTGTTCTGCAGGAAAGCCAGGAGACAAGGTTTGCAGTCCACAGGGACCTGGCAAAGTTCAACTCTCTAATAGCCTTAGTGTTTACATGGCTGTTAGGTCAAAAAAGTGGTGGAAGACATGTTTCATGCCATGTTTTCCTTTGAGTTAGTGCCAGTTTTAGCTTAACTCAGGGTTATTCTCTCCACATGTTAAGGCAGAGAGTGATACTGTAGTAGTGGTACTGTTTGATCCCATGGAGAATTAGGTTCTGTGACATGTTGATAGCTCCACACCGTTCTCCTGAGTGCTCATCTAATACTAGGCTTTACTCCTTAAGTCATTGACAACCGCTTGTTAAAACACTCTTCTTCTACCACTGTGCACAAATTCCCTTTCAAAAATGGTTATAGCACATTAGAGCCTGAAAGAAATTTTGTGTTCTGCTTATGTCTCTCTTTGCTTTAGTCATATACTGATTAGCCACATACAAGCAGCCTTTTGGTTAAAGAATAGCTGTGATGCAGCTGCCGTTGTATGGGATTGTTTATTTAGCCACCAGAAGTTTCAGAAGACACTGCAATTCACTCCAGAGTAGTTCCTTGAAACTTAACATTAGAAGTAAGAGGATTTTGTTTGGTTTGTTTTTTTTAAGGGGATATTTTTGTAAAATAAAAAGTTAAGCCCTTCATGTCTTCCGTTTTAATTTTTTTCAGGTGACCAGAAATGGACTTTGTTCTTTTCTGGATAGTTCAGGTGTCAGCAACATAGGTATATCCAAATGGAATTTGGCTCTTAGATGTCACTGATAGAAATCAGTAACCTCTTGCAAAGCACTTATAGGTGAGGTCCACCATCTAAACTGCCTGGCAAATAATAATTTTTAACCCTGAAATTGAAACAATACAAGTTATCAGAGGGCAGAGTTTCAAATAAAATTAACCAGACTGAGGACTTGGTTTTAGATTGGATTTGGGAAATGGTTTTGTTTTAAGTATGGAGTTGCAGACTGTGGAGAGCAACTCCTGTGACTTGAGTCTCAGGACTGCTGTGGACTCTGAAGTTAGTTGAGTTAAGCTGCAGAAGTGGGTTTTAATAAAACTTCTCCTTTCTGCTTAGTTAGAAATGTAAGAGATAGTATAGCTGTCGTTATTCTTAACCATCCACAGTATAGTAAAGGTGCTTGTCTGGCAGCTGTAACACAGCATCTGGCCATATTTCAATATAACTATATTAACTTAGCTTTAACAGCCAATTGGAAAACCAGAATTTAATGAGAAAGCCCACACAGTAATGTGAAATTATGCAGGTGTATTGTTCAAATGGCATTTAAAAGCCAGGAAGAGCCTACTCTGGCTATGTCCAAGGTACAGTGATGCCAGTTGGGATGAGAGACTGTTTTTTGCTGGCAAACCTCTGTGAGAGTTGGTGCCTCAAATGTGTAACTCACCCACCAGAGCCTGGTGCCTGCCAGGAAATTGTAGCTGGAAAGAGATGGAGAGATGCTGGGGAGGGTTGATACTAAAAACACAACAAACTGCTCTCAAGGAAAATGTATGTGGTTGCTCTACAACTTCTAGGTGCTGTTATTTTCCTCTGAAATGTGGAGACTGTAAATGTTCTTGGTTGGTTTTCAAGAAAATTTCTCTGTCACTCTCATTTTATGTTCAATTAGTATCTTTAAGGAGAAGTAACAAAAGGGACAGAGTGTTGGCACCTGACTTCTGGACTGTCTCTGCCTTGCAAAAAGACTTTACTTTTATCTCTATGTTGCAGCAAAGGCAGTGGAAAAACACAAACTCCCACTCCAGCAGTTATTCAGACAATTACTTTATTTGTTTTCGTTGCTGATTTTCCTTTTTATTCAAGTTCTGCCTTGAGTTAAGATTAGTGAGGCCTCTGTTGAGTTTGCTTCATGATGGTACTTCAGCACATACAGAGGTGGAAGTGCCTAAGTGGTTCCCTGCAGAACAGAGGATATTTATGCCTTTGAATAGGCTATTAAATTGGAGCATTGGTGCAGTTCTGTCCTTCTAAAAACATTAACAAAAGCCACACTGTTCAGCTTCTGCTTTCTCTGCTCCAGGCAGATGCATCTTGCTACCAGCAGACAATAGGAGAGTAAGATGTGATGACACGACTATACCATGTACCAGCACACTTAGTACAGCATCTCCCAGGGCTCTGGGTATTTGAAATCAGAGCTGAAGGGATGTAAGGGACCTCAAGGTTTCAACTTGTTGATTTTACAATGACTGCTGCTGTGTGTCTGGTGTTCCCCTAAAAACTTCTGTTGAGGAAGATGCTGGAACCCCCATCTCAAGGCTTTGCTACTTTCAGAGAGAAAAAATTCTCTCTGTTGTCTAATCCACAAGTCCGCTGCTCAGGGAGCTCTGGAGAGCTTAATGGGTCCAGTCTAGCTTAAGTTAAGGGGGAAAACACCAGGCTGAATCTGACAGCCTGACAGGGGTAAGGTGGTTGTAGCTCCATACTCCTAGTCCAAGCAGTAGTGAGTCTCGGAACATATTCCCAGTCCACACATGCACACGTATGCACCACATGTACACATGCACATGGCCAGCCACACAGATCACAGACAGACAGAGCACTTGCATAAAAACAAATAACACCAGCAGCCATATCGTGCTTTCCTCTCTGGCTGAGCAGGACAAAGGTCTGCCAGTGAGAATATGTATGTATATATACATAGGTATAAGGTAGATCCCTCCAGCAGCTGAGCTCAGACACCTGGGTTCAGCTGCCCCTGAATCCCAGTCTCCCCAGTTGCTGACCCCTGGCCCTCTGAGCCCTCTTACAGTGGGAGCAGTGGGAGGTGGCTGTCAGGTCAATGGGGATTGTATTGTGTATTTATAAGTGGCAGGAGGGAAATTACAACATATGTCATCACTCAGGCTCTGTAGAATTACAGATTTAATGTAAGCAAAGTTCTGGCAGATGTAGAAGGAAGTGCTGAAGAGTGAATATTGCTGAAGAATTACTGTGGGAATTAAGTTGTTCAACTGTTGAGTTTGCAAAAGTGAACTAACTTTGACAGCAGCATTTTCAGAGTAAGTACTCATCAGTAAAATAGTAAAATATTTTTATTTCTGAGTTGCTCATTCACACCTTTGGGAACAAGACTTTGAAAACTACAAAGAGAATCCATAAGGTTTACTGAAATTCTTTGTATACGATGGGAGAAGGTACTTGTTCTCATCCTGTAATGTCTAGATATGCCATGAAAAAATTTCTTGACAAGGTGATAATTCTGAAGTTCTGCCTTTTATCTTGCCTCTGCAACTGGTTTTGCATGGCCTTAGTGATGTTGCAGGAAACAGAGGTTAATCTCACTTCCCTAAAGCTTGCCTCTCTGAGCATTAGGGGTGAGATGTAGGCACTGAACTCCCCTGTGATTGCACCAGTGAGGAATTTGTTTGCTGTGTGACTAGTCCCTTTGAGCATACTCCATTGCCTGTTTTGCCACTGAATATTGCTGGTTTACTGCTAAATTTTCCACAAATACTTGGGATGATGAGATGGTGGTGTATCCATGTAGGACAAATAAGCATCAGCTAGATGCCTTTTTTGTGTCTGCCTCTGTGTTATTGGTAAGAGGAGCCACTTGTGCCTCTGAAATTTTTGTCAAAGCTTTAACTGAGGTCACCTATCTAAAGAAAAAGACATGAAAGGCAGGCACAGCAATTACAGTTTAGGTTTCCTATTTCATTGCTTTTCTACCTGAAAAGGTAACAGTAGCTGTTATCCTAGTCTAAAGGTTCTAAATAAGGAGTAAATTTTCATATAATCATCTGGGTGCTCAGATGAATATTTTCTGCCCTGCTCTTACCTGATTTCATGACAGTTCCAAGAAACATCCAATTTACTTTTCTCCCTGAGTAGCTCCAGGAAGTGTTTTGTGAGCAAAATGAGGGTAATAAAAAGCAGCAGCAGGGATGCAGATGTAGCAGTTTTTCTCTTATCTGTGTGTGTAAGCAAAAGTTCTGCAGTGTGCATTTAGTATGTCTCTTTCCATGTGGATACCCTATTAGTCTGCAAACCCTTGACCTGGACCAAAGGGTTGCTATGGCAACAGGTTGCATAGTAACAGTTTTTGTTCCTAGGTTGAATTCATCTTGCTTCTCTTAAATGTGACTTTTGGGGAGGTCAGAAGTTGTTCATCAGATGAAACTAGGAAAATGTTTTCAAAGAAGAGGCAAAAATGTTGATGTTCTGCAACCTGAGCATCTGCTGTTCTTTATCATGGTCCTGCAAGAAGGTAATCAGCTCCCCCACCTTTTCCACTTCGTTGCAGTGGAGGTCAGCAGCTCACCAGAAAAAATAAATAAATTTAAGAAACAGTTCTTGGAAACAAAATTACTGTAGGAGCTGCAGAGGAATTTATCTGCCGTGTGACTCCCACTCCCAATCTCACTAAAGGCTGTAGGCAAATATTAACAGCTCAACACTCCAGTAACCTTGAACATTTCTGAATTTAAAGTAAGCCCCTGATTAGCTGCTCTCCAGCTGAACTGCTTCTAAACCTCTGCTGACGTGGTCCTAATTCACACTGGAGTCTTTTATGAATCTAAATTTTAAAGAATTACAAACATACACTTCACAAGAGCAGTTTTTTGGCTTTTTGATGGCTCTGCTTGACAACATCCCATGGGAGACTGCTGTGCTGGGGCTGATCTACAGGATTGACCTCCCCAGAGCACAGGTAGGGCCCACTCCAGTGTTCTGAAGGCAGAGCCAAGCATGGCAGAAGGTAGGCATGGATTGTCAGGGACCTCCTAACTGAGCTCAAAGTCAAAGAGGAAGTGCACAAGCTGGGAGGGACTGTCCAGGGACTATCCAGTGACCAGGCTCGGAGGGATGGAGATGGGAAAGGCAAAGCTCAGATGGCACTGAAATGGACTATGGGAAGGGTTTCTCTGGGTTTGGCAAGACAAAGGAGGCTGATAAAATGTGAGCCTGCTGCTCATTGGGGATGGCATAATGGAACTTAAAAGTACTTGCCTTTTTTTTCCTGTCCTGGCTTTCACTAGTAAGGTCTGTTCTCAGGTCTCCTGGGTTTCAGAGTCCAGTAACAGAGTCCGTGGGAATGTAGCATTACTCACAGTAGGCGAAAGTGGTGATAAAGTTGTTGAGCTAATTGGATGTACAGCAGCTTCTGACACCCGACAAAGTACTTCCAAGGATGGTGAGCAACCTGGTTGAAGTCACTGCAAGGACACGTGGCAATCAGTTCTTGGCAACTGCAAAAGGGCAAATATTGTGCTTATTTTCAAGGAGGAAAAGTGTCCTGGGAAGTGCAGGCTGATCCATCCTCACCACTGTCCCTGTGAAAGTAATGGAGCAAATCCTCCTAGAAAGCACTTTGAAGCAGAAGAGGGCCAAGAAGGCAATTGTGACCAGCCAGTGTTGGATTTAGCAAGGGCAAATCTTGCCTGACCTATCCTACTGAGTTTCATGGCAAGATGACTGGACCTGTCAACAAGAGGAAAACAGTGAATGGCTTTTAGCTTGACTTTAGCAAGGCTCTTGGTGGGGTCTCCTGTAGTGTCTTTATGGCCCACTTGTCAATATGGGAACTGAATGAGCTATAAGGTGGGTGTAAAATTGGCTCAGAGCTCTGTGATCTGTGACACAATTTTCAAGCAACAGTTAATGAACTAGTCCAACCACTTAGTGCCATCCCTTGGGATTTGATACCAAGATCAATAATGTTAAATGTCAATGGGGTGGAGTGAAACTTCAGCAAGTCTGTGCCTGAAATCAAACTGGTGGAAGTGGTCAGTACACTAGAGAGGCCTGGCCACACTGGAGAAATGACAGACAGGAACATCATGAAGTTCAACAAAGGCAGATGTAGAGTTCCTCATCCAGGGTGAAATAACTGTGCACCAGTACAGGCTGGTGACTGCCTGGCTGTAAAGCCAGAACGTACCCTGTGTGTGGTGGTGGATAAGATGAGCCTCAGGCCACAGCATGCTCTTCTGGCTAAGAAGGCCAACTGCATCCTGAACTGCATTAGCAAGAGTAGCAAACAGGACCTGGCTATTTCTGCAGTGCTGTGCCTGATTTTCTGCATCCCTGGTACAAGAAATAAGTTAAATACAGGAGCGAGTCTGGTGGAGAGCAAGCAAGATGGTCAGGGGGCTGAAGCAGATGAAGAACAAGGGGAGAATGAGGGAACTGGGTTTATCCAGCCTCCAGAAAAGAAGGGTAAAGGAGGGTATTACTGCTGCATATGCCTTTCTGATGAGAGGATGTAGAGGAGATGGAGCCACACTCTTTTGGGAGATGAGCAGTGAAATGGCAATAGACAACGCAGTAAATTGTGAGTAGGTACTAGGAAGAAATTCTTCCTAGTGAGGGTGGTCAAATGCTGCAGCAGGGACCCTGGGAAGCTGATGGATTCCCGTCTGTGGGAACAGTCAGAGCTTGGCGTGGCCCCGGTGCAGCTGAGTGGGGTTTGGATCAGGTGACCTTCATGGGCTCCTTCCAGCTGAGATTATTCTGCAATTCTCCGTCTTTTTTCTCTTCGGCAGTAGAGAGAAGCGAGTGTAACTGTGAGCCCAGCCTGGGACTCTGCCTGTAGGTGGAACTGAAAATGGGTTGTGTGGTTATGTTGCCCTCCTTTCCCCTCAGCCCTGTACATCTCTTCCCTGGTGATCAGTGTCACCATGTTATACCTCAAATATTTGGTAATGACGTGTTACTGTAATCCCCGCTAGAGAATTCTTCCAATAGGACTCACTTCTTCTTTTATATTAAACATGCTGCTGTGTTTTACTCTTGTACCCTTTTGGCATGTATAAAGCAAGCAAAGTTCAGCACCAAGAAGAATATAGATGTGGGCAGGAACTTACAGAAAAACAAAATCCAGATATGATGTGATTGGAGAGGGGCTTTTTTTTCTTTTTCTTTTTCTTTTCTGTGTGCCAGTTGATGTAATTTCTTAGCAGCTGTCAACCTCTAGCCTTGTCAGAACAGTCACTCATGGCTGTGCTGCTGCCCTGTGATGCCATCAGATGAGAGGCACAAGGAGGAGAGGAGTAAGGTTGTCCATTTATCGTTTTAAGTCTCGGAAGGATTTGAAGGGTTGTGATCAGGTAGTGGAAGTGATTGAAAGAGTTCACTCATGTGAAGGCAGGGGCTGGAAGAACAGCAGAACACAAGAAACAGAGTTTGAAGGGATGCTGTTAACAGGATGGAAGTCATATAAAAATGCAAGGAGGCTGACTTGGCTTGGTTTCCAGCAGTTTTTCCTGTAAATCTTAAAATTACTTTACAAAGTGTGGCTAGCCCTTTGGGTTGGGGAACAGTGCAGGTTTGAAAGGTTACACCAGTTGCCTGGTGCTTCTGCAGATCAATCCCAAATCATAAAACCAACAGGAGAATTTGTTCCTGGTGTCTCAGTAGCACAGCCAGCAAGTGCAATACCTGGCTTATCCTCCATATGATGCAGTTGGGGCAGAGATGTGCTTTTGGGAGATGTAAATCTTGAGGACATGCCTGCTTGTCATTAGAGAGATGGGAGAGCTTTCTTTGTGCGTGGAAATAGCAAGCAAGCATCTTGACCAATTATCAGATGGTTAGTTGCATCTTGACACTTTAGGACGTGCCAGCAGTTACATGGGGGCAGAAAAGATGCTCTTTGCTTCCTGTCCCAAAGCATTCCT
>NW_009953920.1:2500266-2501531 GCF_000747805.2 Chaetura pelagica
TTCCTGCTGTGCTGCCAGGCAGTGTCAATATCCATGTTGCAGCCCAGGGCAGGCTGTGCTGCAGATGCTCAGGAAGTCAGCAGGGTTTATGTAAAGCTCTGCTGGGTTTGCAGAACCTTTTGGATCCTTTCCAGCATGGAAGCAGCGATATAAATAGAAGAATGTCTCACTTTTGGAGTCTGCCTTCTATTCTTGGAAAGGAAGAACTTTGTGCCAGAGCTGTGATATAACAGCTGTTAAATTCAAGACTCAAGACCAGTCCTAAGACAGGCTGAACCACTTGACTACGTTTCAATGGATGCAAGTGAGCTCAGCAGCCTGTAGCATCACATCTCTGTTAGCTGGTTGCTGACATCTGAATAAGGTTTGGCTGTATGGAAACGAGTTCAAGAGTAATCCATCCTCCCACCTCCCTGCCCAGCTACTCTTCTCCCTGCACAAAAAAACCCCAAACAACCCAACAACAACCTGTTGCCCTTTTTTAAATTTTATTTTCAGATTAACAAAATGTTTGGGACCGTGGTGGTTGGAGTTGGAATTGCTGGCTTAGCACGAATCCGAGACTTGATGAATCCCTTGCCTTCCAGCCCTTCTGAGCACCTGAAACTCTTTGGATTTGTATCCAGGTTAGAAAGCTCATCTTAACGTGTTTAATATGGATATTGTAATGTTTATTTCTTCTGGTGCATGTGCCTTTCCTGTGTGGAGGACTATTGTTTAAGGGGGGCAGGGGAAGAATATCCATCATTTTATATTTTTCTTATAATTAAGGCTGCCTGAAAAGGGAAAGTTTACACAAATATGCCTGTCATTCTGAGTGGCAGCTGGGAAATGAGCACAGAAAGCTTTGCAAGAGGGAACAAATAGGTTACCTTAGTGAGATACCTTGCAGAAATGACTAAACTAAAAGCTGAGAGACATTCTCACTGCAGGATCTGTGTGATAAAAAGAAATGCAATTCTCTCTGACTGAAATTTCCTGTAGGTTTAGGAAGATACAGACAATAATTACATTAATGAGCTAATGTCTGCATAACATTTGTAGACAACCTTAAAAAACATAAGAAATTTTACAGAGTTTTTTTAAAGTTGGTTTAAAAAAGCACGTTATAAAGCTCTTAATACTGTAACTTTATAATGTATTTTTTTAAAACATATACTGAGCCTGTAGATATCTTTAAGTAAAATCCCATTATTTAGTACATAGAGTAAGGTTGTCTCTTAGATAGCAAAAGTTTTTCTCACTAGCCTGGAGCTGTGAAAATT
>NW_009953920.1:2501554-2545152 GCF_000747805.2 Chaetura pelagica
ATTCCTGCTAGGCTGCCCCGTAACAGTGGAGCATGAAGGTTTTTAATAGTTAGGCAGTACATGTATGGATCTCAGACTGTGAATGTATTTTTCCCACTATATTTAAATCATGTAATCAGGATTATTTGAGATTGAAAGGACCCATTAGGTCATCCAGTTTATTTCCTTGCCAAATACGTACTTGGTTGCTGATGCCTTTGCTAATGCTCTGGCTAGCCTTGAAAAACACTGGAGACAGGGTTTCTACTACTTTTGTTGAGAAACAGTGCTGTCAGAAGGTTCCCAGGCAGCTTGCTTGGATATGTTGCCTTGCACTTTGTATCCCAATCACACAGAGACATTAGCAGTCTTTGCTTTCAAGTCCTGCTTGTGGTCTGCCCTGCTGCTGTGTATCCTAACACTGTCAAGGTGTCTGCTCCAGTCTTTACTAATGCAAAGAACTTTTGAGAGGAGTGTGTTTGTGTTTCATTTCAGGTGGATAAGAGAGCCTTCCCCTTAACACTGACATGATGTGTGTGTTGCTGGTTAGAAGCAATCATAGCCAGGCATTTGCTTTTTCCCCTCTCCTACTTCTCTGTACTTGTAGTTGCCTGTTACTCTGCCTGTGTTCAGCATGCTGGGGAGAAGTTCTCCCATAGGAGCACTGTCCTCTTTCAAGTTGCTCTTAAAATGGCTCTTTTGTAGTGATGCTTATTTAAAAATAAAACAAAACAACCAACAAAACAAACAAAAAAACCCACAACCCACACCAAAACAAAAAAATGCTTAGATAGCAGGACTATTTCTGTACTGATGCCACCACCTACTCACTGGCCCCATCTGTTTTGTTCTTCTTTGCACTCTGCTTCTGTCTGTAAAGACTTGTGCCCTTTCTGGATCACAAGCTGCCTCACTTATGCCTGGCTGAACTCAGAGAGACAGTGGTCCATGGGAACAATTTCTAAGTGCTGCTACACAGCATGCGGTTGGGAAGAATGGGCTGTGATGGTGAAGCCCTGATTTCATTTGTGCTAAATATGCAGGAGAAGTTTTGGCAGTATCAATGAAGTGAAGCAGATTAGCCTGGAAGATGCTCTGAGAAGCAAAGAGATACATGCAGCCTTCATCAGCACAGAAAACAGAAGCCATGAAGAAACTATCAGGTATTTTGAGGTGTTTGGTGGGTTTTTTTCTTTCCATTTTCCCATCCTTTTCCCTGTAATTTAGAAGCATAGAGGAGCTGTGTAACCTGTTGCAGAGGAGAGACTGCCAGACTAAAAGTCTGAAGTGAATGATAGCAAGTTCCCTAGAGCACCCAATAAGTACTAGAAGAAGGTAGAATTTAGGATACATTAATTTCCCAAGTAGTTCCAGTTGTGTACCTCTAGGCCTGTGTTTGATAGACACAGCTTAAAACAGGATTCAAAGCCTTTCCTCACAAATGATATAGATGAAGGGTACTCCAGTGCCCCACTCCAGCCATTCAAGTATCTGGAAGTTAGAAGTTGCAATGCTCAGTGCTGCGGGATTTACTGACTTGCTGCAGGTCAGTGAGGGAATTTTGTGGAAAAAGGAGAACTAAAACCCAGCTTTCCTGGTGCCTCCTCAAAGCATCCTTCCCAGGAAAGTCACCATTTATTTCTGGTACTCCAAGCTGTGATTTCTCCATATGGGGGCTGACATGGGGGAAAGATTATTAAAAGACTGATCTTGTATCCCTTTCAGAATGTTTTTGGAAGCTGGGAAGCATGTCCTTGTTGAGTACCCCATGGCTTTGTCTGCTAAGGCAGCCCACGAGCTCTGGGAGATGGCTGAGCAGAAAGGTAATGCATTTGTTCTCAAGGGTCTAAGCAGTATTACCCATTGGGTAGCACCCAAGGCATCAAACTCAAGGCAAGACTCCAGTCCACTAGTAAAAACGATGTACAAGGGAGTGTTCCTGTCTCAGGGGTGTGTAAATCTAGGATTTAAGATGTGTGCCAAGGGGGAAATAAACACACAAATGTCAATGCTGAGAGTAAAGTATGTTTGCCTTCACAAAAGTGCTGGTCTCTGCTTGTGACACGAAGAATGCATTTAGAGAAGGAAACTTGTGTCTCAGTGACAGTAAAGCACTTAATGAGTGTCACCACTGGACTCGTACAGTTCCCTGTTCTCTCTCCTCCTGAAAATAAAACTGGAAACAGCTTACCAGCCTTCTAGCATTTGTGATGTGCTGGTCAAACACAGCTGCCTGTGCTGTTGTAGGCCAGCCACGCATCCCTGTCTGAAAGACAGCTTGTCTCTGAGCAAAAAGCTCTGTATTTCTGGAAAGCCTGTGGTCCCATCCCTGTGGGGCCAAGGGTCAAAAGCTGGTAGTTCAGCTAAGGCCAGTGGGGAGGTATGAGGCTGCAAGGAAAAGAGCAGTGCTGGGCAGAAGCAGAGCACAAACCATTTGCACAAGCTGCACTATTTATAGCACTGCTTCTTCAAAATTTCCCTTGTGGCTTTTGTCCTAAAACATGGGAGGTGCAGGATTTCTGCTTTGCTGTCTCCCCGTACCCACACCACTCACTGCCTCGTTGCTCGCCAAATGGCTTCCCATTGAGCAGAATTTATGCCTGTTCCCTCAAAGCAGCAGCAGTTACTGTCAGCAGCCTAAATTGACTCTCTTGGAAGCCTTCCAGAGAAACACATATTGAATGAGGGCCACATTCAACATGTATCTGATAGCCTCTATTCCAAAGTAAACCCATTAATCGCAATGGAGGGAGGGATGCCTTGACATACTGTTACAATCTGCGTCTGAGTATTATGCTGGTTTCTTCCCTCCTTTTTCTTTCCTACTACCCTAGGAGGAAAAAAATGCAGAATAAGGAAATGTGAGCAGAAAGAGGCCAAGAATTAATCCATCTTTTACTTTGAAGACTAATGTTTTAGCCTTCGTTGGGTATTGGGTTTCATAACCAAGTTTCTTTTAAATGTAGTGGCTGCTGTTCCTCTAGTCTCTATATTTGTTGTCTCCTGAAAATCCTTAACCCAGATAGATGCCTCAGTGTGGGGCCTGTGTATGGTTTTCTTCCTGAAACAATTTTGCCAGCCATGCATGAGAACATTTCTGAGTTCCCACTGGTGGCAGCTGCAGCCTTTACTGCTTAGATGTGCCTCTTATTTAATCTGTCCTGATTTTTGGTAGGTTTTTCTCTTTTTAATGGCAGATAAAATCCTCCATGTGGAGCACATTGAACTTCTGACTGAAGAGTATAAGCAGCTGAAGAAAGAGGTGGCTGGGAAAGACCTGGTGAAGGGAACATTGCATTTCACAGGTCAGTATCTGTAATGAAATTAAAGACAATCTGGATTTGTCTGCCTGCTCCACAGGGATGCCAATCCTTCCAGGCTTCATTCAGAGACCATTTAGACAAAAGTCTCTCTATGAAGTGACTAGAGACCAAGGTATCAGCTCTGGGTATTTCCATAAAATTACAGAACTGTCTGGAAAACACCTTTGCCTTAACAGTTGTCTTCTATGGGCTTTTGCTTTCTTCTGTCTGATGAAGAATGCAAGCCTCTGCATTGTATAGAGGACAGGTCTCTTCTTCATCCCTTACATACTTCGGTGGTAGTGACCAAATATTGGTCTCAGAGAGGAGGATGAGTTCTGAGGAAGTGTCCCAGTTTCTAGTGGGGACCTTCAGTCTTCTGTACTGGTGATTCACCCCAATGACTTTCAAGCCATTATTTTCTTCCTTCTTTATTCCCTTTTCAGATCTATGTACACCCTCCTGTCCTCAACATGTCCTGAAGTGTTTGTTGTTCATGTACTTTGTGCAGCCTTCTCTGTTGTAACTCACCAACTGATGCATTTCCTACTCAGTCCATTCACTCTTGGCCTTTTTACACCCTGGTCATTAAGCTTGCAACAGTGCAGCTTCTTCAGCATTTCCTATGCAGAGGACATTATTTTCTTTAACATTTCTCAAGACTTTCTGTTGCTGTTTCACCAGGTAGTGTCCTTGATGAAAACAAAACAGGATTCCCCGCTTTCAGTGGAATTGCCCGACTGACTTGGCTGATTGACCTCTTTGGAGACCTCACTGTTACCTCTGCCACAAGAGAAAAGCAGAAGGATAAGAATTATTCCAGGATGACTGTTCACTTTCAGACAGCAAACAAGAAGTGAGTAATGTCTGTAGCAGCAAGTGAGCCAGGCTGCTTGGTTATCATCTGCAGGAATTCTGCATCCTCTCTTCCTCTGGTGGAAGCAGAATGGGTGGCTGGCATGAAAGTGTACAAGAGAAACAGACTTGAATGTACTTCTTATAGAATCATAGAAGGCCAGGTTGGAAGGGACCTCAAGGATCATCTGGTCCAACCTTTCTGGGTAATAACTATAGTTTATGTAAGGTGGCTCAGCATCCTGTCAAGCTGAGGCTTAAAACTCTCCAATGTGGGAGAATCTACCACTTCCCTTGGGAGACTATTCCAATGTTTGACTGTCCTCGTGGTGAAAAATTTACCTCTTGTGTCCAATTAGAATCTCCCCAGGAGCAACTTGTGCCCATGACTCCTGCTCTTTTCCATATGACTCCTTGTAAAGGGGGAGTCTCCATTTTCTTGGTAGCCACCCTGTAAGTATTGGAACATGGTAATAAAGTCTCCCCAAAGCCTTCTTTTCTCAAGGCTAAACAAACCCAATCTTCTCAGCCTTTCCTCACATGGCAGGTCCTCCAGTCCTCTGATCATCCTTGTGGCCCTTCTCTGGACCCTCTCCAGCCTGTCCACATCCTTTTTGTAGATCAGGGACCAAAACTGAACACAACCCACTCCAGATGTGGGCTGACAAGTGCTGAGTAGAGTGGGATGATGACTTCTTGATCTCTGCTGGTGATGCCCTTGTTGATGCAGCCCAGCATCCTGTTGGCTTTCTTTGCCACTGCAGCACATTGTTCACTCATTGAGCCTGTTATCCTCCAAGACCTCCAGGTCCCTTTCCACAGGGCTGCTCTCCAGACGGCTGGATCCCAGTCTGAACTGCACTCCTGGGTTATGTGCTACCAGGTGCAAGACCTTACACTTCTCCCTGTTGAACTTCATAAGGTTTCTGCTAGCCCACTCCTCCAGCCTGTCTAGGTCATCCTTGAGGGTGTCTCCCCCTTTGGGAGTGTCAAACTCTCCACTCAACTTGGTGTCATCAAACTTCATCAGGGCACTCTGGTCCCCAACATACAGGTCACTTACGACGATATTAAACAGGATTGGGCCTAATACTGATCTCTGGGGGACCACAGTGAATCTATTACCTAACAATGTCTGCTGAGGAGCACAAGGAGGTTTAAATAGCTCTTTTTTGATGTCTGGATTTAGGAATAGGCCCATAATACGTTTTACCATGCCCAAGACTGAAAGAACCTTCTCTTGCCTTCATAAAAATGGTTCAGAGAAAGGGTATTTTTTGTTTAGCATCAGACATTTTAGTTGTATGTTGAAAGCTAACCTTTCTTTACAGGTTGAAAATATATGACTGCTTGAAAAGGTGATACACCAGTAATAATAATAAACTGATAGCACTATAATGCTTGTGCTAATATATAGTACTAGCTGGAGGTTAACAGAAAATGGCACGTTTTGAACAGAAATGTGCAAAATTTACACTTGACTGATGCCTACTCCGCAGTTTTGAAGTTTCATTGACTTTTCCTGAGGACACCAATCTGTCTGCCATTTCTTGTCTTTTGCTTTTGTTGAGCATGTTAAACTGAGGGAGAATCTAGCAGGCAGGATTACTTGTAATTTTTTCTGATCATTACACTATGACTTTCTTGCAGAAAACTCTTTTGATGATGCATTTTATAATGATGAGTTTGATCTCGCTTTTATTATAACAATAACCTTGCTGTTGAATAGTGTTTCCTACTGTGGATTGACTACTTGGTCCAAAGTTTGGTGATGTATTTTGCTGAAGACTCTCCAGTTTGGTCACTCTGGGCCATCTGTGTGGAAGTCATGTCCTTTCAGATGGTTGAAGTTATTATTATGAGGCCATTTTGCTGCATGCTATAGATGCAGCTGGAGAATTGGCTGACATGAAAAGGTATAGAGAAGTTATGCAAGTGCATTCCTAGGAGGTAGGAATAGTGATGGAACAATTTGTTCCTTTCACTTCACTCCTATTGTCCTATTTTCCATATAGCAGACACTGCCTTTGAGCCAGATGGCCCCCTCATAGGCATATGACAAGAGGCAGATGAGAAGACCAGGGAGAGCAAGAGAAGATTAGACCCCATGGGAAAATATTCTGGCCTATATTTGTAATAAATTACCCTTTTTTGTATTGCACACATACTGATAGAACACAATTAAAAGAAGAGAGGAGAGAGGAGCAAGAAGTGGAGAGAGAAGAGAGGAGAGACTAAAGAACATAATAGACACCTAACATGAATGCTTACTACTTTAAGGATTGTAGATAAACGTTTAGTTCAAAAAGGTATAACCTGAAGGACTAGCTATTTGAGGAGTGAATAATCAGGGCTCATTTGAACTACTAAAGCATTAAGTTAAAGCCTTTTGCCAGCCAGTCCTACAAAAGCCCACTGCAGTTTCTCGTGGGATCAGCATCTTGTCTTAGCAATCTTCCTCTCTCTTTAAATAAAACATCATTTCCAGTTCTTTTTAAAATGCACTCGAGAGAAGACAGAACTATACAAGCTCTGTTTACCCTCTTAGCGATTTGCCAGTAACACGAGTAGCTGCAAAGATCTGTGCAGAGCGAGATTTTGAACTAGTTCCAGCAGGTGGAACTAGCGGGTGGCTGAAAGATTTCCCTGGCCGGCCTTTTTCCTAGGTAGTTCTGAGCCTCCCCCTGTGATATGTGCTGGATACAGAACCCTCTCTGGATTACTGTTTTTCCCCTGCTCTACACCACTCAATACCTGCTTTCTCAGCCCACTACTAACTATTTGGATGGGTCAGTAAGTGTTTTGTCACCGTGAGCATTTTAACGACCTCGGGGCCAGTCAGCTTTATGGCCCTGGGATAGTTTACCCCAGCTGGAAAGTCACATAGTGTTCCTGTGTTCTGTTGGGTGTTTCCTGCTGACCTTCCCCCATTGACGTCAGGGGAGTTACAGCAGCAGAGAATTTGGCCCACTCTCCATCACGAGACGTTATGGCCTGGCAGTCATGGTGGTGGTTGTTGTGGCTCAAATTTGCTCCAACCTTTCTTGTGCTGAAGCACGGGAAGGGTTTGCACCTTTCCTGAGAGCTGTCTCAGCCCGTTTTCTAAAGAGGTGAACATGCTAACCTTGAGAAAAGAGGTTAATTCAGCCTATTTTCTGCCTTGGGAAGGACAGCAGGTGCAGAATGCAGCAGCCTGGGTTGCGCCCGTTAAGCAGGGATTTGTGCAAAGGCTACAGTCTGTCCCCACCACACAGCCCGTTCTGGCTGCTCCTCTGTCCCTGGGGGGATTTTGGAGGTGTGTGTTCATGCCTGACACCCAGCCCTCTGCGAGGTGACCTTTGCCTCTGTTGTCTTTCCAAGACAGTCGAGCTGACAGACTCTGTGGTAAAATGTCGAGCGATAGAGGAAAAGCCAAACCTCAGCTGACAGCACAGCTGGTTTGGAGCTACAGATCCTGTCCCAGGATTGCAGAGCTTGGTCACAGTAAATGTCAAAAAATGTTTTTTAGTGTGAGCTGGAGAAATAATGATTTGAGAAGTGTCTCTTTTAATGTTAACTAGGGTCTAACTGTCTAATTCCCATCTAAGCTAAAGTAGCTGTTTTTTTGATTGCATGGTAAGTAAAAAATATTGGCATTTTCAAAACGTGGAAAGGAGGAAGCTTAAATGAAATTGAAGACATTTTCTGAATGCATATTCTGGCAATAACTGTTTAAAATTACATTTGTATTGAGATTTTACCTTATAAAGTCTATTAAAAACCTTCCAATTGAACATCCATAGAAAATGATGTAATACACACTTTCTGCAGAAGTTGCTATACAAAATATTAAGCTGACTGGACCCAGAATTCTATCAAGCATGAAACCAGCTTAATTCTTCTGCAGGTGAAATGAGTGTGCACTTAATTTTGGTGTATTTAACTAGAACAGTCCAACTTGGGCGAGTCATTATTTGAAGAAACAGGGAGTCAAAAAAGCAGAAAGTCTCTTCCAATCTCTGAATAAAAAGTTGCTAGGAGAGCTCTGCTAGTCTGACAACAAGATTACATAAAAAGTCAGGGTGTTTTTTTTCCACTGCAAATAGTGCTTGCTTTGTAAGAAGTCAGTATAAAAGTAGGTTGTTGATGTTTGGGTGAATTTTCTTCTTTACTGTCCAACATATATAACGTGGCTTTATTCAGCTACCAAAAATACTGCATTTGTTGCTTCTAAGTAACACTACTAACACTTTGAAATTATTAACTATGTGCATAGTCAGATAATACTTTGATACACATTTTTAATCAAAATGAGTAAATTACCTATTTTTAAAAGTCAGTTATTTACAATTTTCTGAGGAAAAATACAAAGCTGTTTCTTAAGCTCCAAAATGGCTTAAATAGTGTGCAGACTTGCAGCATACATATCTTTATAGCAAAAAAAAAAGAGACTAATTTTAGTTTAGAAGTTGTTAATGAAAAAATACCATATTTTGGTTACCATTCAAGTAGATTCAATGTCTCCTTGGGAAAACAACTAAAAATCCAATCAGAGAAGATAAATCTATTAGCCAAACCAACATTTCTCTGCTCTCTGATCTAAATCAGTAATTTTAATCACTTTGATTAAGTTCTGCCCATTGTGTATGACTGTTCAGTGGCTTCCCCAAGCTAGACAAGACGACATACACTTGAGCCTGGTTATGGGTGTGCATTTGCTCTAGATCACCCCTGGGAGGTGACCCTGCCTAGACACTGCCTGTTTGGAATCATATTGTGGACTCCCCTCTATGACATGGTGGAGACCTTTGCCTGTGCCTGCCTAGTGGCTTCTCCATCCCTCCCTGAGATAAAGCAGCTTTGAATAACAATTGCCTGCAGAACAGAAAACTGGCTCAGCAACCTTCCTCTGACCCGAGTCAGCAGCCAGCACCTCAGGGAAGGAGAATGAAGACATAGAAAACAGTGAGTGATATAGCCCTCAAGCACCCTGCTGGCATCTAGCTACATGTAGCCTTGGGACTTCCTGAAATACGCATTGTCCTTACATTTATTAGTCTTCTAAGGGCTTTTTCATGTGTGTGCATTTTTGCAGGCTGTTTATATTTTTTTTCTCTCCAGTTGTTTTATTCTGTTCAATCAAGTTTGTCTGGCCATGCTTCATTTGTAGGGGGGGTGTGGCCATACAGGTGAGCAAAGAATAATTGATACAATTCTGTGAATATAGTAACTGGATCCTAAAGCCTAAATTTGAGAGGTGCAGAACCATGAAGCTGTGTGCTCTGCAGAATGTGCTCAGGGTAGACTGACAAGGACTTTATTTCCAGATCTAATGATAATGAAGATTTAATGGGCAGTACTCGGAGACAGAATTTATTCTTCCATGCTGGGGAAGAATATGGATCCCCTCATAATTTGTGAGTGACAGACTAAAGTGAGCCATAGAGGGCTGTGGAAGGACCATCAATAACCAAATAAGAAAAATAATGTGCATCCTCTAAATACAGACAGTAGCGAATCGCTGATGGATGAGCAGCAGAAAGGGAATGCTGGGGTTTAGGCAACTGACAAAAGAGAAGGAGGGGAGGATCCTGGCTCTTGTTGATGTTGAGGATCATTGCTCAAAGCTTTGGCAGACGTTTGCAGTGTTGGGCCAGAGAATCTGTTAAGACCCCTGAAGAGATTCAGCACCTCCCATGGCTTCTCTTTCCTCCGCCGAGCTGGGAAGTTGGGGAGGAAAGTGCCAGGACCTGTGAGCTATGCCAGTCAATATCCAGCAGCACCAGTGCTTGGCCTGGAAGTTGTAGCTATTGCATTGGCATAGGACTTTGTTCTGATGAAGAAAGACCTGCTTGAGAGCCTACGTGGCTGAAACAAGCAAAATGTACATCATCTGGTGTAATCTCTAGGATCAACTTGGTGCTCGCAGTGAAGAGAAATAAGCGTATCTGAAAAGTTCAGAGGGAGTACAGATGCTGGAGTCTGCAAGAGTGAACTTGCTGTCTGTCCTTCTCATGCTGAAAGGGTGCTGTTCAGCTTGCAGGGTAGCACCCGGGTTGTCACTACGTGTCTGAGTGATTATTCTGGCTGGAGGAATGAGTAGACATTGAGGACCTGGTGAGTTTGGCTGTGATTGAATCACGCACAAAATATTTGGATGTTTAACTGCACTTTTCATCTAAGTCCACAAACAAACTAATTTAACTTCCCTCTTCCCTGTGAGATGGACAGACACTGTTGGCTTCACTTGATGCACAGGAGAGAAAAAACCTAGAGAGAGCTTAGATGGTGTGCTGAAAGTCATGGCATGAAGCAGTGGCAGAATTAAGACTCTTATCTGGTGGTCAACTCTGTAACCACAAAGCATGTTGGTCAGAACATGTTACCTGAGTATGCAATGACTGAAATTTAAAAATGGTCCATTTATTAGGGCATTTTCTGTAAATACTGAGAAAAAAAGCATTGACTGTAATTGTTGATTCCATTTCTTATAAAAACTGATCTTTCTCTCTGCTCCTCCACACTAGACCTCTGACTTGGATTGAAGAAAGGGGACCAGGGATGAGACGTGAAAAGAAAATCAACTTCTGTTTCACAACTGGTTGCCTGGAGAACTTCCCTCCAGCCCCAAGGTCTGCAGTGGGCCTTTTCATGCAGGATCAGAACCTCTTTGCCAAAAAACTGCTGGGCCAGGTATCCAAGGAGGAGCTGGCTGCTGAGAAATGGCGCATTCTGAGGTGTCTTGACCTGGCCGAGGTGATCCAACAGCACTGTGAAGAGGCAGAGAAAATCTGTTCCTGAGACTGGGCTGGAGCTCACTGTTGCCATCAAGCAGCTGCTATTTCTGTTTCGTTACCTTCTTCTTGACTAGTTGTGACTCCCAGGCTCTCCCAGAGAGCTGGAGAGCCTGGGCTATAGCCCGTGCCTTCTGGTATGTGCCAGAACAAAGCAATGTTACCTTGCTCTGGTGTGTTGCTGTCCTTCCAGGCAGATAGGAACCTAGCAGCAGCAAGCTTTCCTGTGGTTGCTCCCACTTGATTCAGCTGGAAATATCCCTGAGAGCAGATCCTGGAGGACTGCAAATACTAGACATAATTTTCCCTCCTGAGGTGTTTCCCCCCTCTCTAGATGCATCCGAAAATGAGATGTCTCATTTAGTAGTATTCACATAGTATTATCTATAAAGAAGTATGAGCTAGAATGAAGTTCTAGGTGAGTTTTCCACCTCTTTACTTCATCTGCAGAACTTGTGCCACCACAGTCCTGACCTTTTCTTCCAGTTGACCTGAATTGTACCATGTGTTTGCTCTAATCAGTAGTTGTGCCTGTCTGGGTTTTTGGGGTTTGTTTTGCACATTGGAAATCATCTACCTTCAAACAGAATCTACATGGGTATCAAACCAGAATAGAACATACACCTTATTTTTTGGTAGATGTTATATTGAGTTCACTCGCTCAGTTTCTCTGGTGCCAACAAAGAAATCTGCCTTCTTTCTACTGAATCTATTTATTTTCTATATATATAATTTTTTTTTGGTGCTAGAAGCAGCACATTATTACCCTTCATTTGTGTTCTTTATCTAGTTCAGCATGTGAATGGGTCACTGCTAAAAATAATATACATCCTGCCTTTAAGAAAAAAAAAATAACTCCTGGAAACAGTGACATTCATTACACATACAGATAAAATTAGAATAGAACTGCAGAAAATGGAGCAATTTGCAAATATAGTCATGCAGTTGTGTCGTGTGACACCTGTGGGGATGGGTCTTTAGCATTTTGCACTAGTCCCAGGATCATGTATAAAGACATTATCACTTCCCTAAAGAAGCATTTTAGTTTTAGGAGAAGCCTGAACAGTGCACAAAACCTGTTAACAATTCTCTGTTTGCCTTTTACTTTCTAATTACAGCATTGTTGGTGCTATATTGATACAGCAGCAAACTTCAGTCTGCACAGTTGTTCTTTCAAACACAGAACATTAATTTCTTTACTACATTATCACTTGGGTAAGTTTTTAATAAGGGAGCATAAATGTTGTGAACCTATATATAATTACAACCAGTCAGTATTGGTGGAAAAAAGTCTTTCTTTGGGTAAATCCTGTTCATTCAGAAGTTGGATACAGCTCAGTTAGTCTGAAACAGGAAAGAAAAGACTATTTTTTCCCAAATCAGTCAGATTTTAGGAGCAACTGCAGCTTGATACGTGAATGAATTCTGTGTGTGAGATTTGTTTAATTCTATCTGTTAAAATCAGTGAAAAACCTTGTATTTACTCCAATGACTTGAAACCCATGTGGATTGCCAGCAGATTTGTTCAGGCAGATCATGCCCTTGTCCACCCAAATGGACACCCTACTGAGGGTGTTCCTTACCAACATGATGGACGTTACCTGGGCAGATCTGATGCTGTATGAGAGGAAGAACTGGGTTTGTGGCATTGGAATGAGAACTAAAATGGAGAATTGAGACTGGAATGAAATGAAAATCTGCTGTGTGTATCTACCTGCCATGTATGGCAGCACAGGAGAGGTCCTGTTTCTTGACAGACTCTACAGCTGTGAATATGGGATGAATACCACTTGTTTACATGATAATTCACAACGAGTGGCTGGGGAAGGAGGGCACAAGGGGGGAGATTCACACTCCTCATCTATAGGCATCAAAATTAGGTAACCACATCTCCCTGGGCATATTCTGCAGTTGCTGTCAAGAGCAGTGTTCCTCTAAGAAATGGGGAGGAAATTCAGAGGAGCTCTGCAGAGCAGCACTATAACATTGTGCAGTGAATCACCCTCTGGAGAAGCTTGTTTCTACAGAGAGCACCTGGGGAAATTAGCTGGTTAATTTGAGCTAGGGAAGGCAGATGCCTAGAGCTGGATATCCTGCTCTGTCCTCCACCCACCCCCCCTCCCAGTCCTCCCAGCTAACCTGCCTGCCTACTGCTGTGTGCCCTGCTGCTGGGAGCCTGCAGCATTCAGATGGCTTTTCCTTCAGTCCTGTGGATTCGCTGAGGCACCACGAGGGGTTGCATATGAGAGCTACTGGATGTTAAGCTTCAACCAAATGTATCGTTTCACCAGATGTTGAACTTGCCAATAAAATACTGGAGCTCTTAATAATGCCGTTTAGTTCCTGTTGTCCCTCATTAGCAGTTCCCATTGCCTGTGCTGAAACTGGATCTGTCCTAACTGGTTCTTTTCCCCTATTTCACTCCTCAAGCCCTGTGAAATCCTGCCAGCCACCACAGGCTGTGATCCTACCCTAAACCCCTTGGTTGTCTCACTCTCCTCTTTCAAAGTTTTGAATAGAAGTGTGGTGGGGTTTGTGACCTTATCTCAACCTATGAGCCCTCCCACAGAATTCCTTCCCTTCTGATCCTGTCTGACCCCTCCCCAGGAGTGCTGGCAAGTCTAAATCTCAGCTGTACTCTTCCAGTTTCCATTCAACAACTGATGTATTTGAGCCACCTTTTTGTATCTGTTAAGCAGAATCTGAAATGGTTATTGAAATGACTTCTCTTGTGATTTTAGTAAACTGCTTTATCATAGCAGAAAGAGTATCAGACGAGTCTCCCAGATACTGTCAGCAGTATCACAGAATCACCAAGGCTGGACAAGACCTTTAAGATCACCAAGTCCAGCCTATGACCTAACATCACCACATCAGCTAGACCATGGCTCTAAGTGCCACTTCCAGCCTTTCCTTGAACACATCCAGGGACAGTGCCTCCACCACTTCCCTGGGAAGTCCATTCCAATGTCTGATCACTCTCTCTGTGAGGAAGCACTTCCTAATATCCAACTTAAACCTCCCCTGGAGCAGCTTGAGGCCATACCTTTGGCACCCTCACAGCTTGCTGGTGAGTGGCCCACCAAAGGTGATCCTGGCTGGCTCTGTAATGGTGTCTGCAGCAAGACTTGCAAAGCCATTTGCTAATGTGCTTCATGCAGCAGCATTTACTGCTCCCCAAGGTATGCAGGATGCTCTGTGCAATAGTAATAAAGTATAATACCAGGAATCCAAGGGTTTCCAGTAAAAGAATGACTAGACTCTTGACAAAGGTAGCAAGATGCTTGGTTAGCCTGGAGTGCTGTAAGCCTGGTATCTCTAGAGGCTGAATTAAATGAGGTTACAGGACTCTGTTGAGAGACCTGTTAGAGGTTAAAGAAGAGATGTAACATAGGTAGTATCAGTGCAAACCTCAGCCCTAACCCAGAAGAACCAAGCCTTGCAGTGGGAAGACAGGAGATGTCCACACGGTACAATGTGATGCTCCACAAAACACCAGAGCTGACTCTGGCTGAACTACCTCAGGTACCATGAGGACCAGTTGGTGATGTAATTCCTTCCTTCCCTTCCTTCCCTTCCTTCTTCTCAGCAGAGCTAGCTGGCCTATGTGAAGCACTTGGTTAACTTCTTAGGCCATACAGACATACCCATAGCTCAGACTTAGGTGTCCTTTTGGGTCCTATCTGCTGCCTGAAACTGCCAGATCACTAGTATCTTTCTCCTGCTTACAATTAGATGTTGGGCACCAAAGGGAACCCAAACACAGCTTCCAACCTGTAGCTTCTGCTTTCTTGCTGACCCAACCTGGTTAAAATGGATAGCTGTTTTCTTTCCCCTGAACAGAAACACAGGGCTCAGGAGGCACAGGGCTGCTGCATGGTGATGACCCCAAAGCTCCAGGAATCCTCTCACTGTTACAGCTGGCCAAATTCCAAGGCTTAGCACTTGCCTTCCATGTCTTGGCAATAACCACACCTTACTGGGTCCCAGCTGCAGATAAATGAGGGAATGAGATATTCCCAGATAAATGAGGGAAGCTTAAAAACAATAATCTAAGCCAAAATATCATCACGATAAGCTCCAAATAATTACCTGCAAATGCACATGGTAGTTCTTACAACAATTAATGCATCTTGCTCTAACTAAAATCCCTTAGTTAGTCCAGGTTACTGCTTGAAAAACTTAGCTGAAACTTTGTACGTCCTAGGGCACATGTAGTGGGAGCTGACTTTCTGATTTTGCCACTGCTGTGAATGTCACAACCTGCCTCCCAGCGTTGCTGCCTCCCATACCCAGTGTATCATGCCATCCTGCCTGACCTCTGGTAAGTCACACCTTTTCCCATATAAAGGTCAACTTAAAAAGAACCCAATAACTTGTCTCCCAAACAGCTATATTGCCTCAAGGTAGTGAATAACTAGTTCACTGAATCAGTGCTTTCTGATACTTTGTGCTCGAGTGTCATTGTCCATGGATTGAGCCAGGACAGAACCAGTTTTCTGTTAGTAATTTTACTTTTTTTGTTAAGTCTTTTCTAAGTAGCTGCACACGCTGGAATTAATGGCATGTTCTTCAGTCCATGTCTGCTTCTAGGACTGCTAACATTCAATGTTTATAATTATTGCTGGAGGCCACTGCTTGGTTCTGCTAAACTTCTTAAGTGCTGGAAATGAAAGGAGTAAAAGGGTCACACCTGCAACCCTTCTTTGGGGAGGAGTGGTCCAGGCAGGTGGCCAAAATGGACCAAAGGAAGTTTTCCATCCCACATATGTCATACTCAGTATAAATCTGAGGGATCACGAGGGTCAAGCTCTGTTCATCCATGGGTGGTGTCCCGGGAGGACTCTTACCTGTTGGTCTGCCTGTGATCCTGATCCGTGCATTCCTGAACCTGCGTGTTCCTGCATCCAGCTCCCCTCTGCTGCTGGCTGCAGGAACCCAGTCTGGGCCATTCCCAAGGCCTGCCCTGCTGCCTCGCTGGTGATGGGAGCATTACTCTGGGGGGTGAGGGATAGTGGGTTTGTATATGTTCGTATATACTTCATTATTTTCTTTTTCATCACTACGGATTCATCACAGCTGGGTAGTTTCGTTTCCAACCCACAGGGGGAGGCAGAGGGGTTAATAGAGACCATCTGTCAGTTGTTTAATGGCCGGCCCAGCGTTAAACCGGGACAATTATTCAACTAGTAGACAAGTTAAAATAACTTTTAAATGGTAGGTTAGATCTCAGCAGAAAATTGAGAAAGAAGCTTGACAGAGCTCGGTGTCAGGAACAATGTCCCTTTGTGAATAATCTGTCATTTGGGGTTTCTAAAACAGTCCAGGAGCAAATATATAGTTTGCTGATAACTCTGTACTAGTAGGAAAGAGCAAGTGAACTATGAGTTCTTCTCTTTCTCTTCCATAATTAAAATAGAGTCTGTAACTCAAATGTGGTCTGTATTTCAAATAGTCTCTTCTCATTATTTGGGAAGTTGCACACTGGCAGCATCTGGGTTTTGTATTTGATGTATTTGATGCAAAGATTTATAGCTGGAGTCCCAGGCTGGATAAGCAGCAGTATCCTTGTTCTGCATGGTCCTTAAGGAGCTGTTGATATCTGTCAGTCTCTCTTTCTCTCTTGTCTACACCAATGGCTTCCCCACCTTTTAAAAAATACACAATTCCTTGTAAGTTGACATCTCTTCTTTATTCTGGTCCTTATTATTAGCAGTACTTGTAGATAACATGGCTTTGCAAAGTCTCAGATTTTAAATGAATCAGGACACCTTTTCTCAGTCTCCTCTGTGAGATTTCATTTTGTGAATTCCACTGCCAGTGTATTTGCTACGGAGTTCAACACTTTTAGTACTATTCTTTCTAGCACTGATACAAAATACACATTTATTCTAGAAAAGGCCTGGATGCTGGCATTCTCCTATCATTGATTGTACCTGTGTTTTAGTATAGCATTTTTGCATATGGGGGCTGCTTAAATTCCAAGTCTAGTTCACACAGACAGCGTTCACGTTTAGATTTTTACTAGGCTGAATGTTCACGTTGTCCACATTTTAAATGTTATGGAAATTCCTTTAAGACATTTTGAGATGGGGACTTACAAATGCCTTAACACCATCAAGCTGGGTGCCTTAGCACCTTTCTCTTATTTTGCCCTGTGATAAAAGCCAAACAAACCCAAACCATCTATGTCACTGCTTCTGCCTCGTATGCCCTGATCTTTCCTGCTGGTCTAGATGCAGTGTGAACTCAGGGAGAATGTGTTTAATGTAATTTTTCATGTACACCTTGCTTCTCACTAGGCATGCTTTTTGCTTTGCACACTGCAATCCACCTCTGCTGCAAACCTACTGTGTTTGTACGTTTGCTGCTCTTGTAATACCGTGTCCCACTGTTGTACCTTCACCTCTGTGTGCTCATGAGACTGTTGCTCATATCTGCTTTATTACAGACACCCGTTTTATTACATGACCGTGCAGGTCACGACTGCCCACCAGAGCACTCCCATGTACTGTTATATCTTCAGGTTTTCTGTGTTATCAGCCATTAGAGCTTTCTCCACTTCTGCTTTTGAGCTGGATTTCATTAGGAGCTCATCTTTCAGCCTGTCATCCCAGCCTGTCAAGGCACAGTCATCTTATTGTCAGCTGCAGCCAGGTTACATGCTCATGAATCATTTTTGAATGTCCTTGATTTCACTCATCAGAGAAGAACCTTTTTTGCACGGAGGTGGTTTTCACTAGAAAATAATGAGGTTTTGTGTAGCTGAAGCAGTGCACCTAGGTTTTCTTTTTTATTCTGTTCTGCTACAGCGAACCTGTCACTGGAGATGGGGTCTCTGCAGACATCCCTCCTTTTTTTTCCTCATGCATAGCATTCTGTTGGCTTCATCTGCTGATAGCCCTGAAATGATTAGGTCTGTTAAGTGGTTCTGCTGAGTCTGTTTCTTTGCAGTCCTTCCAGTTTGAAAAACATGCAGCATGATTCTTCCAACGCTTCACGTGGGAAAGCTCTATTTTAGTGCCTTCCTAACACCATGGATTTTTTTTGAAGGGAGGAACAGGGTAAAGCTAAAAGCTTTCCTTGTTTTTGCTGTTTGCGAATCCCCTTACAGGCAGTGTGCTCCAGGAATTCAGGCTCATACATGGCAGAGCTTAGCCGTGCTGTTTTAGGGTGACATTTGTGACGGATGCACTCAACCTCTCCTTAACCAAACCAGCAGCAGTTTGGGACAGGCTGTAAAGGAGGTAAATGCCTGAGCCACAGCCAAGCCAAGAACTCCTCTAGGAAACCCACGAAGGAGCAGAGTGACGCAGTAAACACGGATAAGTTGTGAGCACAAGGAGTCTCGTGTATACGTCTCCCACTGCAATTCATCTACAGCTACGTAAACGTGACAGCCCAGGTGGGCCTTCCTTGAGCTCTCCAGCTCTCCCTGTGAGGCAGGGGGGCTTGGCTGCATAGCCATTCGATACCCCCACAAGCTGGGACAACTCTCAAGGCTGCTCCTTGAAGCAAAGAGATCTTCTACCTACAACAGATCTCTGGACAAGCCCAGTTTGAATTCTCCCTGGACAGCAAGTGGACTGCATGCCAGGCAGCTCTGCCCTTCAGCAGGGATGCCTCTCTGTGTTGAGAGATCTAAGTTGTTTAGCTTAAACAAGCAACCTTCAAATAGGATCCATCACTTAGAGTTATAATATTAGGTGATTTAGTATGCTGTTTGCTTAGCTTTACTTACTTAGCATGAGTAGCTAGATTTGCTGCAGCCTTAGGCAGCAAGCTGTGAATTTCCACTTAGATTTACTGAATGTGTGCCTACTTAGCCAAAACAGGGCCTCCAGAACCAGCATAAGCCAGAAGGTATGGAGGCTTCAGGGCTCCAACCATCAATAAGAACTGCAACTAGACAAGATAATGGCCTGCCTGAAGGTAATGAAGGAATCCTATGAGGAACAAGAAGACCCCAGACTCAAATGTTACTACTGGTCTGAACCATGCTGGGTAAATAGTCTATAGGGGTATAATTGCCCAGTGTTTTCTTTGTTTGGGTCGAGTCCACTCCAGAGGCACCCAGCTCGAGCTGACCCCACTGCTTTACCACTCAATTTATTGATTTTTATAAAATCTGATGCCTGGGAATCTGCTTCCAGAAACCTGGGGTCTGAACTTTAGAACAAACTAAAAATGGACGCCCAGGTGGAAGGTAAATGAGTGGGGAATAAGCATGATGAAACTTTGAAACCTTAGCTAAGTGATGTAAAGAATTGGGTGTGCACATATAATCCTTCAGCTATAACACACACAATCCCTTAGCCATACACCTTTGACCAAGTCTGAGACTAGCAGTGGATCCAGCCACACCTAGACTCCTCCCTGAGAAGGTGCTAGAAGGCAAGGGAGTCCATTCTGAGCACCGTGACTCAACAGGAAGATTTCCCCTCAGCTTTTTGCATCTCCATTCCCTGCGTAAATCATTCTAAATTGATTCTAACCTCATTTCCTCTCCGTGTGTTTCCTCCATATAGTAAGTAATAGAGAGAACCTTACCAGCAAACCCTCTTAAGTCACACTTTTATCTAAACACTCCTCCATGACACAATTTGACAGGCATTTTGTCAGGCGGGATCACCAAGTGCCCATGGCTTGTCCCTGCCCAGCTGCCTCTGTCTGGCTGTGGTCACTCCATCTTCTGCCCCTCCTGCTGAGGTTCCTCCAGGTGTGCTGTGAACACTTCAATCCTTCAAGGTGTGCCTCTGAGGTGTTCAGCTGGGGGACCACCACAGGGCTGGGGAGGAACAGGCATCAGCTGGAGAGATGGAGTCTGGTATTCAGAGGGAAGGGAGGAGGCTGAGCTGTTACCTCAGTCAGCACTTCACCAGCACTCCCATGTCAAGAAGAGAGAGAAAGGAAAAAAATCCAGTAAGGGGCATTACATTTTTTGTCTGTGAAAAAATAAACCAGATAACCTTTCTTCCTGGTATTTGTGTATGAAAGGCCCTGAGTTTTTGTCAAAGAGAGTTGCAAGAACCCAAACCCCACCAAATGCATCTCTCTGTATGTGACACCTGGATTTCTCATGTGTAAAACACCCATGGGTAGAAAGTCCCACTGTAATTTGGCTGCTCTGCATTCATAGGTTTTCTCCATGCAGAGATGTGTTTTCTTGTGGTGAGAAAACTGCTGGCAAAACAGCTTTTAAAACAAGAGAAAACAAAGAACAAATTTTGGCTCATGAGCTCAAATTTCTCTTGCAGGCAAGCCTGCTTTCCTTGACTAGTCATTCATATTCTCATAGGAGTTGTTGTTGGGTCTGGTTTTATGTTTTTTGTCAGATATTGGGAGGCTCTTTTAACACTTTGAAGTCAGCAAGGTCTTACGTAGGAGTTGAATCCTTCTGTACCAGACAGGTACTACATGATGAGCTGACACTGTGGGCGACTGGGCTCAGAGACCCATCCCAAGCTCTTGATCAACTTGATCTCCTCCACCAGAGTGGTTTTGAAGGGGACATGTGTCCATGAAGGTAACTGACATTAGTTGCAAAGGTAAAGCCGATACAGGAAGGCTCCCTTACCTCATACACCTTCCTTAGATGTATCTTGCTTTCTTTTGAATTTTAGCTAAGAGCCATGTTCATTTTAGCAGCTACCTCAGGATGCTCCTCCTCACCAGCTCACAGCACTACCTGGCTCTGGGAAGGAGGTGAGACTTGGGGTCCTGCACGACCTCCCCTTCCTGGTGCTGTAAGAGGGAGTTAGACTCACCATGAAGGCAAGGGAAAGTGGTGGAAACCCATCCAGGGGCAGGGTTTCACCTGGATACTGCCCTCTTCTTCTCACGGCTAAGTTCCTACTGGGTCATTTGCAGTCATAACTGCTTGTCTTCTGGCTTTGGAAAGCCTGGAGTGAGTATCTTAGAAATTTTCATGTGGGGTGAAGCTCTGGACTCAATACGGGGTTGGACTGGTCACTGTCACTTTGGCTTCTGCTTAACATCCTTCACACAGCAAAGGTTTGTATCTTCTCTTTCTGACAGCTTTGTAAAGTCACCTCTGAAGCAAGAAGCAGTGCCTTGACTGGCTACACAAATTTGGATGACCATGCTACTGTGCCAGGCAAGACCTACACTCCCAGCAATGCTTTTTGGTAAATATCTTGTTTTTATAAGTAACATTGAATCTAGAGCTTGGTCTGTAGCACCAAATACTACAAAGCACTGGATGTCAGCCATGTGTAGACCTCTCTCCTCTCTTCTGTGTGTGCCTTTTGCACAGATTCAGTTGCCAGCCCTGGCTCAAAGCCCTGACTGGCTTTTCTGGTGGGTGAGAAGTTACAACAACACATATTTATGGGGAAAGGGTAAAAGAGGGAAAACTAAATCATTTCGACAGAGAAAGGGCAGCAAAATTTTTAGCTCTACTTTTAGTCAAATCAGTGAATTATTCTACAAGGTTGATGTATCCTCTGCATATGTATCTGGAAGGATTTTTTGGTGCATTGATATTCATCTTGCAATAGCTTATCATAAGATGTCACTCATAACACTCTGGTCACTGAGAATGTTAAGGCTTGTTTATTAGGCAGAAAACTGCCGTAAATCACAACCAGGTACTTATTACTGGCAGTGTAATGTCTTCCTATCAATGCAGCTCAGATCTTTTGGAAATTCAGGATGCAAACTAAGATATGTCAACAACTTGTGCCATCCCGTGAACATTTCCCACTGATTCTTTATGCATTAGATAAATAAAAGTGTAAAATGCCTGTCTGCTTTTAGGCAGCCATGTCCAGGAACAGATTTGTTTTAAATGTTGTCTTGCAGCTGTTTTCTTCTTGACTGTTCAGTTCATTCAAGACTAAAGCAAACATTCTTCATACCTTAAGCCTCACATATGAATTCCTATCTGTGCGAAAGAGCACAAAGGGCAATCACATAAAAATTTATCACATCTCACCCTTTTTCTTCAAAGTGCAAAACAGAGGAGAGCCTCTTGACTTGGTACTTGTCTACTTGAATTCCACTGAAGACCCTCTAGGAGAACCTGTACTGCTAACCCATCACAGCAAAAGGGAAAAACAAAGCTTCAGGGACACCTGTGGATTGAAGATGTAACCAAATCAAGGAATGGGAGCTCTCCAAGGGAGGTTTTCCGTGTGCAGATGCAGAAATAGAACAACATTGTTCCTTTGGCTGTCGCAGAATTAATGCCCAGTGAATAAAGACCAACCTGGGCATGCCTGGGGCACAGCTGGCTGAAGGGTAATTCCATTTGGTGGAGCCAAAAGTCATTTTTATCCAGTCTAGGAGAAAGCAGAATTTCTGACCAATTTTTGGGGACAGAGAGTGAGTTTGAATACCAATTGAGATACGTAAAAACCAGTAACAATTTCACTCATTCAGAGCAGAGCTGTTCTTCTTTTTCTCAGGTCACTCCAAGTCAGGCAGAGCTCACATTTCACAGGCTGCTGTGTTTGCCATTCGAGGTAGATTATGTCTCTGTGAGAAAATATCCTTATTTAATGAAACGGAATATAAGAAACAGCTCCATTTGGAAGATTCTTTTCCAGGATTGAGCACCATCGTGTAAGATTTCACTTTTCTGAGCCAGCTCAATGTTTGTATTTCAGAGGTGGTAGATAAAAATGTTGAATGAGTTAAATCAGATTTTAATTAAAACAAAAACACCAAAACATTAAAGCAAACCTAAAACCTACATCTGGTTAAAATTGCATTTGAAATGAAAATGCAATGCCTGTCATTATTTCACTTATATAATTAGTATATATATAACAAACATGATAAAACCAATAAAAAGTCATGCACATTTTTCACCTAAGTTTGAGATAAGGTTGCTGAAACTGTGGGCAACTCTTTAGCAGAGTGACTGGGGCCAGAGTTTTCTGCACTGATAAAATAGCTTTCTGTAGCCCTAACTTCTCAGAGGAACCTGTCTTCATTTTACTGTATTTCAGTATATTCTCTCTGAAGAATAACTAACCAATAACAAAATTGCTGTAAGTTTGCAAAACCAGAAATGCTTGCTTGGTTCTTTGGTCCTGTGCTTACAAACTGTGTATGAAGGGGCATCAGTTTTTAAATCATTAGCCTGAAACTCCAGATTATACTTTCTTTGTAATAAACTGGCCTTAAATACATTACATTTTAAGGGTAAATTTACTAGTTTTCTTCTCTTTTCAGTACACTCAACATCATTTTAGATTACTGCCCCTATAAAATAGTCCATCTGCCACACAAAGCAAATAATGAGTCAAGTATTAAGAGCTCAGTACATTAGAAATGCCATTTTTAATAAGATGTTATCAATGGAAATCTGAGTGTATAGTCTGTAGGTTATATAGCATTTATATAGCATTTGCATCATTTGTGAGTAGCAGAAGATGGGTAAAACTGAAATGTAAGTTTTGCACAAAAGTTCTTTGTGCTGTTATCCTTGATTATTCACTGATGAAGTTCAGCTGTGGCTTCAAAAAGAAGTACAAAGTACAAACTGAACAGGATTAAAGCCTGCTATTTAAAGTGAGCTGGTTTGCCTTGCTGACTTAATTCCAAATTTTCAGAGTTTGAAATTCCTTTGCTATCAATATATGATTACTTTAGTAATATATATATATATATATATATAAAAATATAAATTTTTTGCTACTTGAACATGTCCAGAGGATGGCAACAAAGCTGGGGAAGGTGCTGGCAGGCATGTCCTCTGAGGAGTGGCTGGGGGGACAGGGGGTATCTAATTTGGAGAGGGGTGACCTCATGGCTCTCCACAGCTTCTTGAGCAGGGGATGTGGAGAGGGAGGTGCTGGTCTTTTCTCCCTGGGACCCAGTGCCAGGACACACGGGAATGGCTCAAAGCAGGGCCCATCAGAGAAGGTTTGGACTTGATGTGAGGACACATTTCTTACCAAGATGGTGTTCCAACCCTGGACAAGGGTTTCCTACAGAGGCATTTCAGAGACATCTGGGCAGTGCCCTTAAAGCCATACTTTAGCTTTTGGTCATCCCTGAAGTGGACAGGCAGGAGCAGGCTGATGTGTTCTTCACTTTAATTTGGAAGAACCTCATTTGCTGTCTGGCAAAGGCAAGCCCCCGAGCTGCAGGAGGAGTAGATGGTGGTGTGTGGTGCTTTCTGAAGTATGACACGCAGAGATGACAAGCCACTTTTTGCCTTCCCAGATTTGCTCCAGCGCTGAGCTCCTTGCCCAGCGATGCCCGAGCAGCTCCCATGCCTGCCCTGTGCTGGTGCTGCACAGGGAGAGCTGGAAAGTGGCAGCCCTGGATGGTGCAGCCAGGCTGGAGCCCTTCCAAGCACAGGCTGTTGTGCAGAAGCAAGAAGCCCTGGGGACACGGAGCCAAGGGAAGAGCAGAGCTCTCTGCTGCTCCAGACTTGCAATGGGCAAGAAGGCCCAGAGAGCCAGGGCATGAGTGGGGCCTGGAGGGGCAAGAGCAGCCAGAGAACTGAGCTGAAAGGGCCCAGAGGACCCCTGACAAGGGGCTGTGCTCATGCTACAGAGGAAAAGCTGCAACCCCAGGGGCCACCCTGGGGGTCTAGAAAGCTTCCTCCCCCTGATGCAGGGCACAGGGGCCACCTTTGTGGAACAGGAGCAGCAGGCACCTGGCCAAAAGGGCCCAAAGGAGTCCTGGTGAGGGGCCATGCTCAGTGCTGCAGAGGAAGGCAAAAAACCCCTGGGGACCAGGGCCACTCTGCCCCAGGGGAACCTCCTTCCTGCCCCCAGCAGAGCTGTGTGTGAGCAAGACCTGCCTCTTCCTCCCACAGACTGGTCATGCCTCCCAGGAGATGCCCAAGCCCTGTTCTCCCTCAACCTGGAGCCATCCCAGGGGCTTCTGAGAGTGGCCAAAGGCCTTTGTCTCGATCAGCCCCTTGATTAGGGGCAAGAATCCTTCCCGTGCTTGGCAGAACACCAGTGGGTGCTCCAAAGCGACCCTGGCAACATCTCTGCATCTCACTTCTTGTGGCTGTTGCCCCTGTCTCCACAGGGGATAAGGATGGTGAGCTCTGCAGTGCTCTCCAAGAAGACATTCCCCTGGTCTGGCCACAGCTATCCAACAGGAAAGGCCTGATAGCCTTGGACACCTCCAGGGGTTGGTGGTTCTCATCATCTCCAGCAGCCTTGTGCAGCCTCTGGTCTCTCTCCCTCAGCCCCCTCCAGGTAATTCCCCCAGCTCCTCAAGGACTTGCTCTTGGATATCTTCAGGCTGCCCCTGGGCCAGGTCTGGCAGCAGAACACAGGAGGATGCCCCTTTTATACTGCCCTGGGGCGTTGTCACTGCTGCATTGCTGGTGGTGACACTGTGACATGTGGGTGACAGCTCTGCCCACCACATGGGATCACTGCCCCATCCATCCCACCCCCCCACCCAACACCCCAGGGTGGCCATGCACTGGGCAATGCTCTGGTGCTTTTTTCTGACCCCCTGTTTAGTGAAGGAGGCTCCTTGTGCTGCGCTGACAGGAGAGGCAGCAGTGCCAATGAGCCACCTCAGTGCCCTCATCTTCCAACACCAAGACCCTTCCCTCCAAACCCTGAGAAAGCCAATGCATGAGGTGAGGGGAAGACTTCACGTGAAGACATCACAAGACACAGGAGATTTTTCTGGTTGTTGGTTTTGGTTGAAAAAAAAAACCCCTTATTTCTTTTAGCAAATCCATCTTGATTTGTAGACAAGGATTGTAACTGATACGACTGAGCACAGAAAGCAAGTCCTCTGGGACCTGTGAGAAGAAAATTTCTTCTGGAGACTTGGGCTGGCTGGAGCTATGCAATATCTTCCAGATGTCTTGTAAAGGGATGTATTAGATGGAGGAGTGGTGCTGGCTTACCTGTAGTTCCTCATACTTGTGGTTTTGAGTTGGGGTGAAAAAAAGAAGCCTCAGTTGTAATTTGTGTGGGAGTGGTCCCTAGTTTTACAGCAAGACTCAGCACAGAGGCTCACATTTGGATCTTTATTTATGAGCACAGTTTTCTTGAGAAGAGGAATGTGGAGGAACAGGGAAAGCTGGAGAATCACTTAAATGAAGAAGGAAAAAAAAAAGAAGAAGAAGAAGAAAAAAAAAAAGACAACTATAAACTCCCTGTGCAACAGCAAATTGCATCTAATTTTTCTCCAAAGAGAAACACTGTTCTAATTGTTAGCTCTGCCACTTCTGTTTTTGAAAACAGAATCCCCAAAAAATGTTCTATTTCTTCCTAAATCACAAAGTTGCTTTGTTTTCTTCTTATAACTAAAAGAAGCACCTTAACACACACACACAAAAAGGAGTAGAAAAAGGATAAATTAACTTTTATGGTATTACTTGACATTCAAGTCTGCCATTGATTTCACTCATTGAGAGGCAGGAGTCTGCTGTGTATTGCAAGAAGGTTCAGCCAAGGACAAGGATTAATTTGATTATCTTTGTTTATTAATGCTTATTTTCTGACACAGTGAAGAAATTGTATTCTCAGGGGGAGGAGGAAGGGGCAGAAAGGATGCCCCTTCCTCATGTGGGAAAAAGGACATCTGAAAATTAGCTCTGTTCCCAAACTGGGAGCTGGCTCTTCTCTCCAGGGAAATACTTCTCCATCTGTATTGGAACTCTAAATCAACAGAGCTTCAGAGAAACTGGAGGAACTTTTGGCTGGGGAGAGATTAGAAGAACAAGGAGGAATGTGATGGATACTCAGGGAAGATGCAGCAGAGACCAGAAGATAATTAATTTCCCCTTCAAACGTGGTCCTTGTGATGGACATCACCAGTGTGTGTGTGACCAGCAATCACTAGCAAGAAGAGCACTGTCCAAAGCTCAATAAACCTAGATTGTGCTAAATTACTTCTCTTGGGAGGAGAGATATATGTCCAGTGTTACTAAATCCTCCTTGCCTCCTGAGCTGTACTATTTTGGCCTTAGGCAATGTCAGAATTGAGGTCAGGTAGCCCCATTTCCTGCCTGCTGCCCTGATTTGAACTTGCTCTATTGATCTTATTGGAAATGCAGCTCACAAACTGATCTTCCACCCTCAGAGGCACAGTCCTGGGTCTTCTGGACCCTGACGGGCTGTAAAAAGGCATCTCAAAGCTCCATGTAAAATGAGGACATCACTGATTGGCAAATTCAATTTGTTCCACTTGTCACATGAGAATAATTTTTTTCTGGCAGTCCAGCAAGCCTCCCCTGCAGTATGTAAGTGTGAGATTATTGATCTTATTTCAACTTGTATGTAAATCCAGTAATCATGATGGGTTTTCACTAGTAACTGCTAGTGTTTAAGTGCTGCAGACACCAGTTTCATCACTTCAAACAGGCAACACCTGTATTTCAACACACACTTAGTGTGCAAATGTATTAAACCTCTCGGTTGAATAGAAACGACATATGAATACTATTAGATCCATTTTAATCCACTGAATTTGGATTATTTTTACCAGATTGTTTTTCAGTTGTTAATCCATTGTCTTTTGAGTATAGACAGTGAGTCCTCTAAACATCCTTCACAGTTTGTACTGGCCTACTGCCTCCTCTTGATGGTGCCTTTTTGCTTGTTATCTTTGTCCTGCCATAAAATTCAGAGTCTGTTGACTCAATTTGTGCAAGAACCTTGGCAAATGCTGCAGCAAAATGTAACTTTAAGCAGAACTGGCTTTTAGTAACCCGCTTAATGTGGTTTGTTGAAGCACAAAGTTTACAGTTTGCTGGAAGGGCTTAGAGATGAATCAGGACAAACAAAACACATGAAGCATTCGGTGCCATTAGAACATGTGGGATTTCTAAACCGAAAGAAAAAGGGCTGCAAAATGCTCTGTTCAGTTGATATTACCATCATAATGCCTTCTTTGTTGGCTGTGCCTTACTGCTTGCTGTTTGTGTCAGTGGAGCAAATCCCCTGGGATGGTGGCTTGTTTGCTTAATGAGCTGTCCTGGAGTAGGTAGGGATAAAATAGTGGCAGAGAAACTGTGACTCACTTATCCTTTGAGAAGCCTTTAAAGACATCCTTTTGAGATTGATGAAGTGGATACTTCTCAATATAAGCTACTAAAAGTTCTGGCTGGCTGTGCACTGGGGAAAAAGCTTGAAGGGAGAGGAACATGAACGAGGAAGGGCTCAGTGAGCTAAAGCAAGATGAGATTTGTAGGTGGAATTAGGGTTTTGGCAATGTGAAAAACTGGCTGGGAGAGAAGCTGGTGAGAGCAGGCCTTGGAGGAGATCTGAGAGGAGAAAGGACCTTTAGGAAGGAGAATCTGGGGCTAGGTTTGGAAGAGAAGGAGCCAGAGGAAGTATGAGCAAAGTATGGTTGGGTAGGAGAGTGAAGTATTCAGGAAATGGAAGAAGACAGCAAGTAATTTTGAGGTGGAAAAACTGAAGCTAGAGTGGTTTGCATAAAAGTAGCAAGCAGGTAAAAGTGGGAAAGTATGTGTGTTGGTAAAAAGAAGGGTTTAGGAAGTAGCATATTTGTGGTCTTCAAAAGAAGACCTTTTTATAGAGAGAGAGAAAAAAAACTGTGAAAAGAATGGGAAACGTCATGGTCTTGGAAGTGCTGATGGGAGAAAGTGAATTTTAGGGAATGAAATAATATGTGTAAAGGAGGAAGGGGCTTACAGCTCAGAAGCAAGAAGGGCTTGCAGAATAGCAGGACAGAATGAGGGCTGCAGTAGATCATCTAGTTAGCAGAATGGGAGGTCCAAAGCCTGAGGGGCTAATAAACCAGCCATAAAAGGAAGAACAAAGTAGCAGAAGAAAATCAGTTTTTAGGAGGATGGAATACACTCCTTCTTACTACCACTTGATTCTCTTCCACCATTCTATTGATATTTGTTTTTCCTGTTCTCTTCCATGTCTCTTTCTACTTTTGCCATTTTATCCATTCACCTGTCTGTCCATTTATCTATCCATCCTCACTCATTGGAAAGTTCAGAAGGCACCTATCCTGTCAAGACAGGCCAAGAAAGTTGGGGTTGTTCAGCCTGAAGAGATAACTCCAGGGAGACCTCACAGCAGCCTTCCGATACCTGAAGGGGTCTACAGGAAAGCTGGGAAAGGACATTTTATAAGGCCACATAGTGGAAGGACAAGGGGTTAATGGCTTTAAAGTAGAAGAGGAGAGATTTAGGTCAGACATCAAGAAGAAGCAGCTCACTGTGAGGGTGGTGAGACACTGGAACAGGTTGCCCAGGGAAGTTGTGGATGCTCCATTTCTGCAAGCTCTCAAGGGCAGGTTGGACAGGGCTTTGAGAAACCTCATGTAGTGGAAGGTGTTCCTGCCCATGGCAGTGGGGTTAGAACCAGATGATTTTTAAGGTCCCTTCCAATCTAAATCTATGATTCTGTGTTCAGAGTGATGGTGTTTGTCTTCCCAAATAACTGTTAAGTGTGACAGAGCCCAGCTTTCCTGGAGGTGGCTGAAAACCTACAGGCAAATGGGAAATAGTGATTGAATTCCTTGTTTTGCTTTAATTGCTTGTGTGGCTTTGGCTCTACCTATTAAACTGTCTTTATCTCAACCCACAGGATTTCTCACTTTGACTCTTACAGTTTTCTCTCTCATCCCACCAGAGGGGAGTCAAAGAGTGGCTACATGGGGCCATAGCTTGTGCAATGCAAAGTAATTCTAACTGACCAAAACTAAGAGGACCAACAGTGACATCACAGAAGCTGAAAGGAAAGTTAGACATTAGTACTGTAGATGTAGGAAGGGAGTTTGAGGTAGTTTATAAAGATCAAGATTGAAGGAGGTCAAGAAGCTGATTATCTCAGAGGGACAAATACAGAGCTATTTGCAGCCTGACTGCAGGTTGGGCTCCTGCTGATCTTGAATATGTGGCTTCCAGTTATTGGGAGGAGTAGGTAAGAGATATGGGACATTAGGTGTTCTGGGAAGATGCATAGGCAAGTAAATGGCAGCACCTGGTACCGAATCCCTCAAAAGCTCAAAAAGGTTGTTACACAAATGAATCAGAATGTGTCCGAAACAGGTGCTAGAAATCCCTGAATCTTTTTGTGAAGAGAATATTGACAAGACTAGAGCACAGCTGCAGTCGTTCAGTGTTTGACAGATACCAATTATGGCTATAGCAGAGCCAATGAGGCCTTGAAAGAGGCTGTGAAAAGTTCAATGGACAGATAAAGAGGGAGATGAAGGTGAAAATCAGAAGCTTGGGAAGAAGATCACAGAACTGAAAGCTGATGCTTCCAATGCCCTGGCAGAAAAAGCTGAAAAATGCTGTCACATATCAAAGAAGCAGGTGGGTAATTTGGTAGTTACTGTAGGGTGTGTGGAGGATGGAAAGTTCACAGAGGCTGCTACAACACAGAAGTGCTACGAGGTGGAGGCATTCACCTGGGAAATGGATGTTTGTGAAGAGGTATCTCCTTAGGCAGTGAGCCAGAACTCACACCATTATTCTCCTGCTCGCTTGGTAAAATCAGGGAGGCAGAAAAAGGGACTATACAGAGGAGGGATGGCTACTGTCACTGGGGTGAGGCCACAGGGTGTCCTGGAGTGTTCCAGTGCAGAGAACAATCTGGATTTCTAACTTCATTAGAGGGGCAGGTTTCAAGTCAGATAATCCCATCCTGAAAATAATTCACCCATAGCCACATTTGCATTCAGAATCCAGTAACATAGGGAATGAATCTGTAACACATCACAGTGACCATCCTGCAGATTCTCTGAAACAGCAGCAGCTCCTGAGAATTTATGGAGAAAACTGTAATAGTGTCCCTCTCAGTAATGCCAAAGAGTGACCTCAGGATGTTGCTGAGCTTGGCAGAGACTGAATGAATGTGGGAAGGCAGTGTATGAGATTATGCCTGATCTCACTCCAGAAACAGGGTCAGATACACAAGTTTTCAACCTTCTAATTAGCTTTTTATCCCAGGATGTCCCAGCAGGATCAAATTTAAAATAAAATGGCTAAAGCTGTTCAGAGAATGCAGACTAAATGCAACTTTTCATTAAAGAAAGAAAGAGTCACTCTGCATATCATGCAGAGTAGATGTGTTACATTATTAAATTATTCCCAAGGGAAGCTGTGGATGCCTCAGCCCTGGAAGTGTTCCAGGGCAGGTTGGATGTGGCTTTGAGCAACCTGGTATAGTGGGAGGTGTCCCTGCCAATGGAGAGGGGTTGGAACTAGATGATCTCTAAGGTCCTTTCCAACCCAAACCATTCTATGTTTCTCTGATTCATTCAGCAATTTGTTATTTTAATTATTGACAACTGATTCATTCATTATTTATTAATTAATATAAGTTTTCTACTCTAAGAAAAGTTCCTTGGGAGTAAAAATTGGGAATTTAACAATTAGAAATCACTTGATGCATTATGCCTGATTAAATATTTTAGTTTTTCACAGAGGAAGGCCTTAGCAATATTTTAATTTTTTTCATAGCACAAGAATTTTTTTGCAAGATGAAGTAGTTCCAGTGATGTCTGAAGCCTATGAAGAAGAAAATCAATTAACAGATGGAAAAGTAAGTAAATGCACTGAAAGTTAAGATCAGAAAGGAAATAAAATGCTCTCCCCACACCTAAGCCTCATTGCCTAATGAAAAATGAAGAGAATCCACCTGCCACCAAGTGGAGGCTGAGCCAGACTCAGAATAGGTGTTTGTAAGTCAAAAGAGATGGGAAATGAAATTATTAGTGAATAAAATGTCTCTACAGCAGCACAGGTGTGTGTGAAGTGTCCACCTCTGCCAGGCCCAGGTGACACAGCTCTGGGCTTCAAGCAGGGGAGCACGGGACTGTTCAGAACCTCCTGTGATGTCACGGATGATCTCACTTCTGTCTAGATTTATTTGATGTCAGTTGAGTAAAACATGAGTGTTAACACAGAATGTGCTTGGGAAGGGGTGACAACAGCTGTTGTATCAGGTTTTTAAGACTCAGCAGATGCATGCAGAAGTCCCTGTGTTCCCTAGCAGCCCAGCCTGCTGCCGTTCTCCGGTCCATCCACCAGCTGAGCCAGAAAAGTATTAAGAGACTTTAATCTCCTCTAATTCTGCTGCAGACATGACAGAGCAGCACTTTCCCTCCTCGATGCCCTGAAGCGATGGCAACTTAATCTGGAGGTTTTCTGCAGGATGACAAACGTTGACTGAACATAGCAGTGGGATCTGGCAGTGGAATAATTTGTACGTAACCGGTAGCATCGGAACATGTTTAATAACATGCAGTTTTGCAGATGATGTGTCATGTGAAACGCTGACAAACTTCACGTTGCCATGACAGCTTTTTCATGAAAACTGTGTACACTTTTATGTGGAAATGGTGACAGAAGCGATGCGGGAATTTTAAGTAATGAGTAGATGAGATGAGATGAGATGAGATGGGGGGCAGGGAGGGAATTTGGCATCCCAAAAGAGAAAATGTTACCAAACAGAGGAAAAGAGAGATTTGGGATGCTGTGGAGGATGTCAGCCTGGGGCCTCTGTAGGCTGGAAAGACTGCTGAGAGGAGAAGCAGAGAGCAAGGGCATAGGAGCTGAAGTTATTGGTGGGTAGACATTAATAGTCCTCAGTGCAAGGACATAGAAAAAGACTGAAAAGCTGTTCAGAATGCAAGTGGCAAGACATTCTGCTAAGAATCATAAGAATAGCTGTTAAGAGCATTGTGTGCCAGGCCAATCCATGGAAAACAAGCTCCTGCATATTACACAGCACCTTAGTACCAAGGTTACAAGCAGAACATGGAGAAGCTCAGCATAGGGATAGGGAGGGAGGAAAGTATTTGGGTACATAAACCAGAAGATGCTGGAAGAAGGCAAAATAATAAATGTGAACTGATGGAGGAAAAAGGAGTCCTGAGAGGTCTGCTCTGCTCAGGAGGAGAGTGGCCTCAAGAGAACAGGACCATGCCTGTTGCAGTGCTGGGTAGTTGTCGTATTTGCAGACACTGGATATGTTTCCAGGCTGTGTTGCACAGGACCATGTCCTCTACAGAGATGGGCAGGAGAGAGGGTGTCTCAAGATGCTGCTTTGCAGTGCCACAGGGTGCATTGCTGGCAAGTGATTTCCCTTGGGTGAAGAGGCCCTGGCCTACACGTTGCAGCCAAGGCAAGAATGGGGTAGCCTGTAGTGTAGAGCATGTCCAGTGTGTGGCACATGCCTGCTGACATGACTGGAGGGGGCTTTATTTTGCAATTGAACAAGTCACACAAACAGGACACACTGAGTCTTTGGTTACAAGTCCCACAACATTCAGCTGTTGATCTTTGGCTATTGCTACTCTGGAAGTTGTGGGTCAGCAGAATGGAGTCTTTCCTCTACAGACATCCTGAGGAGTCCATGTCTCCACAGAAACCTAGATTTGCCAGGAAATTCTGCTTGGCTAGAGCTACCCCATACATGACCAGAGGTAGCTACTGTGCCCAGGAATTTAGTGATCTTTTTCTAATAAGATGACATTATAATACTCATGCATAAAGCTGAAGGCTCAGAAAGAAACTTGAAGAAATATATGGAAAGCATAGATTCCTGGAAAGGGTTTGGAGGTTTCAAAATGCTGAGAATTATTATGAGAGCTTGTTGGACAGTTATGAAGAAACATGGATAATGTTAGCAAAGTTTCAGAAGGCTGCTGTACAGAGGGAGAGAGAAAGTGGACCACAGAGGTGAGGATGCAGAGAAGTTAGAAAACTCGGGGGGAAAAGAGACACTTGGGAAGTTTGCTGAAACTAATGTGAATTAGCAAGGATTTTAATTAACAAACAGGAATAGAAAAAATACAGAAATTAAGGATTTAAAGAGAGCAGGTATTGTAAATATAGCAGAGGGCCGGGATGTCAAGAAGATATTTATCCGAGAGGGAGACCCTGGGATTGATCCCAGAGGACTGTGCTCCTGGTATCAGCTTGTACTTGTGGGTTACTTTACACAATCAATTAAAATGTTACCCATAGCTCAATTAGGGCACATGTTATTAAAAAAAAAAAATTTGCCTGTTCTTGCATGTGTAGTAGCAACCCACAGCCTCTCCAAGATATAGTTTACTCTCTAAGGCCAAGTTCACCCAAGTTTATCCCCTATTTGCAGCTGGCTATTTCACCTCTGAAGAAGCCCAGTGTGCTGGTGTCTGTTTATTATCCCTCATTACCCTCCTGTCCTGTAACTGCAACAGCTGCACCTAACTGCAAAATCTTAGCACGACAGGGCAGTGGTACAGAAAACAACTAAGAGAGTGTTTGGAGAGAAATTTCCCTAGACAGGCTTTATCAGCCTCAGGTCACCTCCATGCTGTGGTGTCCTGCAAGTTAATCACATGCCATGGGGAGAGGAACCTCTTTGTTCCTCTGGGACAAACAGAAATTGCCTGTTGTTTTCTTGGTGGTTCATCCATTAATGGAAAAAAAATATGAGCTGGACAGTAAAAAAATCTAACCAATGCTCAGTAGGGTCTGTTTGTACACTAGCAACTGCCAACAAAGGCACACAGGAAAATGTAACTGTTCAGAGCACACCTGTCACTCTGGCAGCATGGACTAAGCTGTTCTTCCTGATTTTATGGTTCTAAGAAAGAAATTAAGAGGAGCCTGAAATTTATATTTAGTGTTACTTGTCTGAAGAGTCTCTCTGGAGTCGTGTAGTGGCTTAACAGATGGAGCTAGGGCAGAGATTCATATTGTGATGCTTAGTTATTAATACAGCTTTTCCTGAGACGGGGGGAAAATAAATTTTTGTAGGAAACCTTTTCCCCTTCCCTGGAATGGAAAAAGAATGACATCTGGACATCTCCTCTTAAGCTGTGCTTGGGATGCATATTTTCCCCAGATGAGCATTACTGAATCTCATGACATTCTGGTTGCTTTAAAGTAGCTCCAGAAGCCAGTTTCTATTTTCCCACAGAAAGTAGTTTGAAACAGCAGTTTTGTTCTATGTTGGTGCTCTGATTCTTTCTTGAGCTCAAGAAACTTCTGCTCTTATTTATCTACCCAGAAAAACTAAGGAAAACACAGAAGAGTAAAAATTTACCAGGGGCAGTTCTTGCTCAATGGGTGCAATAATAGGCTGTTTTTAACTCTGTTTTGAATTCTTAGAAAGAAGATTTAGATAGGCAAAGGATCCAAATTACTATGTTTATTTCTTCATGTTTTTTTTACTGAGAGGCAGAAAAAAGGAGCATTGCAGGAAGAGACACTGAGCTCATCCTTTCAACCAACAGTCCCTGTGAAAATGATGGAAATGTCCTTGTTGGCTCTTTTCCTCAGGCAAACATCCCTCTTTCTGACTGACATTTTGCATCAGCGAGGTTTAAAACAAGCCAGAAGGGCAAAGGCTGGAGTCAGGGGAGACTGGAAGAGCAGGGAATGGTGAACGAAGGATTCAACAGAGAGGCTGCATTTATGGGAAAGATCAGATTAAAGGCAAACCTGGAAAACTGCTGATATTTTGCCCCCCTTGGGGCCTAATTTATCAGCTTGGTACCCCTGTAGAAAGAAAACGATTAATCAGGATTGTGACCGTGCCTGTGGCTTGACTTTGCAAAGATAAGCAATGACCAGCCCCCATAATTTCTGACCTGGCGCTCAATGCCAAGAGAACTGGCAGAGCTAAGTGAACATAGAAATGCCCTTTAGTAATGATTTCTCTCCAGTGCCTTGTGTTGTGCAGCCTCTGTTGAGACTATGGGCCAGCATGGCCCCAGATCTGCTCTTAAGCCTGCAAGAATGCAGATCCTGGTGCTTGAAAATCAGTAACAAACCAATTTTATGGTTGGCCCAGGACACTTGTTCAGGTGGCATGTAGGTGCAGCATGTAGGTGCATAAAGGTGCAGCAGTGTAGAAGGCCAACTGACTCCAGTTCTCTGCAACTTATAGTTGACATGAATACAAATCTTTTCAAAAATACTAAAATTCCAAATTCTATAGCCAGCTATACATACACACTGTGGGAAGGACATGAAGCCTTCACTGTTCTGTGCAGCTGGAGATTTGCTTCTGTCTGCATCAGCCTGTGACCTTTCCTGGTATAAATTAAGGCGACCCTGGACCCTTTTCAGTGGTGACATGAATTTTTCCAGGTTTTCAATGAAATACACTTGGCCCTATCAGGAGGATAGCACTTAGTCTCTGTTATTTAGGGCTCTACAGGCAAGCAACATAACTCAGAGGAAAGAAAGACATGCATAATGCAAATCATATATTATTTAGGCTAAAAGATCTGTTGTGTTAATCTTTGAAGAACATGTAAGGAGATCTCTGTTGAGACCCAAGGAAAACTGAGGGAGCAGCATGCTTGCTGATGCCTGATCCAGCTCTGCATCAGATCTCTAAGGTTCACTCTGCCACGGCCAGCTGGGGAGAAGTGGTTGATGCACCAGCCAGAATAACAACCTCATAATCCAGAACAGACCGTAAAAACAAAGGCCACTGCTAAGGGATGCAGTGAGAAAAAGCCAAGAGCATACTGATTGTGCTTCTTCCTCCCATGCTCTGCAGCATCCCACTATAATGGCTTATTCTATGGGAAAATGTTGTTATGCTATGGGTGTGCAGCACCCTGAAACCTAAGGGTATTGATGACAAGCAGTCTCCATGTAGAAATAAATGGCTTTGCAAAGTGGAATAATACCTGTCTTGTGCCTATGCTTAGCAACACAGATTTTTGTCTGAAAGCCTGGCAGCCTGTAGTTCTTTTAGAATAATTTTCTCCTTCTTTCTGGAATATGAATATAAATGACTTTTTTTTTTTGCTTTGGGGCATTTAGACAGGCTCCATATAAATTCAACACACAAATTCTTTTTAAACAATATATCTGCCAAAGCTCATGCACGGATGTTGCTCTTGGTTGCACCTGGCTTTCTTCTGGTTCATGTCAGAAGAGTGGACAGAGGACTAGTGTGTCCACAGCAAGCTGAGGACCACACTGCAATCAGCCTAGCAATTCATGTGGTAGCACTCTTACAAACTTCCAGTGACCTCTAAAAACCACTACAAAAAAAACTTGGGATGTTCCCTTGTTTGTTTGTTGTTATTTGTTTTTTTTAAATCATATTTCTACAAATGACTAATTATTTCATATAGCTTTTAACAAATAGCAGCTTTTCTATCAGCACAACCCTAAGGACGAAACCAGCCAAAAGCAATAGAAGTCTTTTTAAGGGCCTCCTTAATTATTTCCATCAAATTTAAAAACAAGCTAACAAAAAACTGTTGAGGAATAAAAGCAGGAAAGCTGAGAGAATTAGAACTTTCTTTATGACATATTCTGTGAGTATTCTTGACTAGCAGGGGGGAAAAAAAAAGAAAGTAAAATACTAACCAACCTAGTCAGTATGAGCTGTTTAAATAATGGTACTTTTCTCTTTCAGCTGCTTTGGAAGACAATTATCTTCCTCAGTTTCACAGCTCATTTCCTTACCTAAGCTATTTTTTGTTATACTTTTATGTAATAGCAAAAGAAAAATAATCCAATCCACTAAATTGTTGTTGAGCATGATTATATGTGTAGGACAGCATGTAACTGAACAGCCTCTAAACCTCCCCTGTCTTCATCCAAGACTTCCTGCTGTAAATATTTTAGTTTTTCACAGAGGAAGGCCTTAGCAATATTTTAATTTTTTTCATAGCACAAGAATTTTTTTGCAAGATGAAGTAGTTCCAGTGATGTCTGAAGCCTATGAAGAAGAAAATCAATTAACAGATGGAAAAGTAAGTAAATGCACTGAAAGTTAAGATCAGAAAGGAAATAAAATGCTCTCCCCACACCTAAGCCTCATTGCCTAATGAAAAATGAAGAGAATCCACCTGCCACCAAGTGGAGGCTGAGCCAGACTCAGAATAGGTGTTTGTAAGTCAAAAGAGATGGGAAATGAAATTATTAGTGAATAAAATGTCTCTACAGCAGCACAGGTGTGTGTGAAGTGTCCACCTCTGCCAGGCCCAGGTGACACAGCTCTGGGCTTCAAGCAGGGGAGCACGGGACTGTTCAGAACCTCCTGTGATGTCACGGATGATCTCACTTCTGTCTAGATTTATTTGATGTCAGTTGAGTAAAACATGAGTGTTAACACAGAATGTGCTTGGGAAGGGGTGACAACAGCTGTTGTATCAGGTTTTTAAGACTCAGCAGATGCATGCAGAAGTCCCTGTGTTCCCTAGCAGCCCAGCCTGCTGCCGTTCTCTGGTCCATCCACCAGCTGAGCCAGAAAAGTATTAAGAGACTTTAATCTCCTCTAATTCTGCTGCAGACATGACAGAGCAGCACTTTCCCTCCTCGATGCCCTGAAGCGATGGCAACTTAATCTGGAGGTTTTCTGCAGGATGACAAACGTTGACTGAACATAGCAGTGGGATCTGGCAGTGGAATAATTTGTACGTAACCGGTAGCATCGGAACATGTTTAATAACATGCAGTTTTGCAGATGATGTGTCATGTGAAACGCTGACAAACTTCACGTTGCCATGACAGCTTTTTCATGAAAACTGTGTACACTTTTATGTGGAAATGGTGACAGAAGCGATGCGGGAATTTTAAGTAATGAGTAGATGAGATGAGATGAGATGAGATGGGGGGCAGGGAGGGAATTTGGCATCCCAAAAGAGAAAATGTTACCAAACAGAGGAAAAGAGAGATTTGGGATGCTGTGGAGGATGTCAGCCTGGGGCCTCTGTAGGCTGGAAAGACTGCTGGGAGGAGAAGCAGAGAGCAAGGGCATAGGAGCTGAAGTTATTGGTGGGTAGACATTAATAGTCCTCAGTGCAAGGACATAGAAAAAGACTGAAAAGCTGTTCAGAATGCAAGTGGCAAGACATTCTGCTAAGAATCATAAGAATAGCTGTTAAGAGCATTGTGTGCCAGGCCAATCCATGGAAAACAAGCTCCTGCATATTACACAGCACCTTAGTACCAAGGTTACAAGCAGAACATGGAGAAGCTCAGCATAGGGATAGGGAGGGAGGAAAGTATTTGGGTACATAAACCAGAAGATGCTGGAAGAAGGCAAAATAATAAATGTGAACTGATGGAGGAAAAAGGAGTCCTGAGAGGTCTGCTCTGCTCAGGAGGAGAGTGGCCTCAAGAGAACAGGACCATGCCTGTTGCAGTGCTGGGTAGTTGTCGTATTTGCAGACACTGGATATGTTTCCAGGCTGTGTTGCACAGGACCATGTCCTCTACAGAGATGGGCAGGAGAGAGGGTGTCTCAAGATGCTGCTTTGCAGTGCCACAGGGTGCATTGCTGGCAAGTGATTTCCCTTGGGTGAAGAGGCCCTGGCCTACACGTTGCAGCCAAGGCAAGAATGGGGTAGCCTGTAGTGTAGAGCATGTCCAGTGTGTGGCACATGCCTGCTGACATGACTGGAGGGGGCTTTATTTTGCAATTGAACAAGTCACACAAACAGGACACACTGAGTCTTTGGTTACAAGTCCCACAACATTCAGCTGTTGATCTTTGGCTATTGCTACTCTGGAAGTTGTGGGTCAGCAGAATGGAGTCTTTCCTCTACAGACATCCTGAGGAGTCCATGTCTCCACAGAAACCTAGATTTGCCAGGAAATTCTGCTTGGCTAGAGCTACCCCATACATGACCAGAGGTAGCTACTGTGCCCAGGAATTTAGTGATCTTTTTCTAATAAGATGACATTATAATACTCATGCATAAAGCTGAAGGCTCAGAAAGAAACTTGAAGAAATATATGGAAAGCATAGATTCCTGGAAAGGGTTTGGAGGTTTCAAAATGCTGAGAATTATTATGAGAGCTTGTTGGACAGTTATGAAGAAACATGGATAATGTTAGCAAAGTTTCAGAAGGCTGCTGTACAGAGGGAGAGAGAAAGTGGACCACAGAGGTGAGGATGCAGAGAAGTTAGAAAACTCGGGGGGAAAAGAGACACTTGGGAAGTTTGCTGAAACTAATGTGAATTAGCAAGGATTTTAATTAACAAACAGGAATAGAAAAAATACAGAAATTAAGGATTTAAAGAGAGCAGGTATTGTAAATATAGCAGAGGGCCGGGATGTCAAGAAGATATTTATCCGAGAGGGAGACCCTGGGATTGATCCCAGAGGACTGTGCTCCTGGTATCAGCTTGTACTTGTGGGTTACTTTACACAATCAATTAAAATGTTACCCATAGCTCAATTAGGGCACATGTTATTAAAAAAAAAAAATTTGCCTGTTCTTGCATGTGTAGTAGCAACCCACAGCCTCTCCAAGATATAGTTTACTCTCTAAGGCCAAGTTCACCCAAGTTTATCCCCTATTTGCAGCTGGCTATTTCACCTCTGAAGAAGCCCAGTGTGCTGGTGTCTGTTTATTATCCCTCATTACCCTCCTGTCCTGTAACTGCAACAGCTGCACCTAACTGCAAAATCTTAGCACGACAGGGCAGTGGTACAGAAAACAACTAAGAGAGTGTTTGGAGAGAAATTTCCCTAGACAGGCTTTATCAGCCTCAGGTCACCTCCATGCTGTGGTGTCCTGCAAGTTAATCACATGCCATGGGGAGAGGAACCTCTTTGTTCCTCTGGGACAAACAGAAATTGCCTGTTGTTTTCTTGGTGGTTCATCCATTAATGGAAAAAAAATATGAGCTGGACAGTAAAAAAATCTAACCAATGCTCAGTAGGGTCTGTTTGTACACTAGCAACTGCCAACAAAGGCACACAGGAAAATGTAACTGTTCAGAGCACACCTGTCACTCTGGCAGCATGGACTAAGCTGTTCTTCCTGATTTTATGGTTCTAAGAAAGAAATTAAGAGGAGCCTGAAATTTATATTTAGTGTTACTTGTCTGAAGAGTCTCTCTGGAGTCGTGTAGTGGCTTAACAGATGGAGCTAGGGCAGAGATTCATATTGTGATGCTTAGTTATTAATACAGCTTTTCCTGAGACGGGGGGAAAATAAATTTTTGTAGGAAACCTTTTCCCCTTCCCTGGAATGGAAAAAGAATGACATCTGGACATCTCCTCTTAAGCTGTGCTTGGGATGCATATTTTCCCCAGATGAGCATTACTGAATCTCATGACATTCTGGTTGCTTTAAAGTAGCTCCAGAAGCCAGTTTCTATTTTCCCACAGAAAGTAGTTTGAAACAGCAGTTTTGTTCTATGTTGGTGCTCTGATTCTTTCTTGAGCTCAAGAAACTTCTGCTCTTATTTATCTACCCAGAAAAACTAAGGAAAACACAGAAGAGTAAAAATTTACCAGGGGCAGTTCTTGCTCAATGGGTGCAATAATAGGCTGTTTTTAACTCTGTTTTGAATTCTTAGAAAGAAGACTTAGATAGGCAAAGGATCCAAATTACTATGTTTATTTCTTCATGTTTTTTTTACTGAGAGGCAGAAAAAAGGAGCATTGCAGGAAGAGACACTGAGCTCATCCTTTCAACCAACAGTCCCTGTGAAAATGATGGAAATGTCCTTGTTGGCTCTTTTCCTCAGGCAAACATCCCTCTTTCTGACTGACATTTTGCATCAGCGAGGTTTAAAACAAGCCAGAAGGGCAAAGGCTGGAGTCAGGGGAGACTGGAAGAGCAGGGAATGGTGAACGAAGGATTCAACAGAGAGGCTGCATTTATGGGAAAGATCAGATTAAAGGCAAACCTGGAAAACTGCTGATATTTTGCCCCCCTTGGGGCCTAATTTATCAGCTTGGTACCCCTGTAGAAAGAAAACGATTAATCAGGATTGTGACCGTGCCTGTGGCTTGACTTTGCAAAGATAAGCAATGACCAGCCCCCATAATTTCTGACCTGGCGCTCAATGCCAAGAGAACTGGCAGAGCTAAGTGAACATAGAAATGCCCTTTAGTAATGATTTCTCTCCAGTGCCTTGTGTTGTGCAGCCTCTGTTGAGACTATGGGCCAGCATGGCCCCAGATCTGCTCTTAAGCCTGCAAGAATGCAGATCCTGGTGCTTGAAAATCAGTAACAAACCAATTTTATGGTTGGCCCAGGACACTTGTTCAGGTGGCATGTAGGTGCAGCATGTAGGTGCATAAAGGTGCAGCAGTGTAGAAGGCCAACTGACTCCAGTTCTCTGCAACTTATAGTTGACATGAATACAAATCTTTTCAAAAATACTAAAATTCCAAATTCTATAGCCAGCTATACATACACACTGTGGGAAGGACATGAAGCCTTCACTGTTCTGTGCAGCTGGAGATTTGCTTCTGTCTGCATCAGCCTGTGACCTTTCCTGGTATAAATTAAGGCGACCCTGGACCCTTTTCAGTGGTGACATGAATTTTTCCAGGTTTTCAATGAAATACACTTGGCCCTATCAGGAGGATAGCACTTAGTCTCTGTTATTTAGGGCTCTACAGGCAAGCAACATAACTCAGAGGAAAGAAAGACATGCATAATGCAAATCATATATTATTTAGGCTAAAAGATCTGTTGTGTTAATCTTTGAAGAACATGTAAGGAGATCTCTGTTGAGACCCAAGGAAAACTGAGGGAGCAGCATGCTTGCTGATGCCTGATCCAGCTCTGCATCAGATCTCTAAGGTTCACTCTGCCACGGCCAGCTGGGGAGAAGTGGTTGATGCACCAGCCAGAATAACAACCTCATAATCCAGAACAGACCATAAAAACAAAGGCCACTGCTAAGGGATGCAGTGAGAAAAAGCCAAGAGCATACTGATTGTGCTTCTTCCTCCCATGCTCTGCAGCATCCCACTATAATGGCTTATTCTATGGGAAAATGTTGTTATGCTATGGGTGTGCAGCACCCTGAAACCTAAGGGTATTGATGACAAGCAGTCTCCATGTAGAAATAAATGGCTTTGCAAAGTGGAATAATACCTGTCTTGTGCCTATGCTTAGCAACACAGATTTTTGTCTGAAAGCCTGGCAGCCTGTAGTTCTTTTAGAATAATTTTCTCCTTCTTTCTGGAATATGAATATAAATGACTTTTTTTTTTGCTTTGGGGCATTTAGACAGGCTCCATATAAATTCAACACACAAATTCTTTTTAAACAATATATCTGCCAAAGCTCATGCACGGATGTTGCTCTTGGTTGCACCTGGCTTTCTTCTGGTTCATGTCAGAAGAGTGGACAGAGGACTAGTGTGTCCACAGCAAGCTGAGGACCACACTGCAATCAGCCTAGCAATTCATGTGGTAGCACTCTTACAAACTTCCAGTGACCTCTAAAAACCACTACAAAAAAAACTTGGGATGTTCCCTTGTTTGTTTGTTGTTATTTGTTTTTTTTAAATCATATTTCTACAAATGACTAATTATTTCATATAGCTTTTAACAAATAGCAGCTTTTCTATCAGCACAACCCTAAGGACGAAACCAGCCAAAAGCAATAGAAGTCTTTTTAAGGGCCTCCTTAATTATTTCCATCAAATTTAAAAACAAGCTAACAAAAAACTGTTGAGGAATAAAAGCAGGAAAGCTGAGAGAATTAGAACTTTCTTTATGACATATTCTGTGAGTATTCTTGACTAGCAGGGGGGAAAAAAAAAGAAAGTAAAATACTAACCAACCTAGTCAGTATGAGCTGTTTAAATAATGGTACTTTTCTCTTTCAGCTGCTTTGGAAGACAATTATCTTCCTCAGTTTCACAGCTCATTTCCTTACCTAAGCTATTTTTTGTTATACTTTTATGTAATAGCAAAAGAAAAATAATCCAATCCACTAAATTGTTGTTGAGCATGATTATATGTGTAGGACAGCATGTAACTGAACAGCCTCTAAACCTCCCCTGTCTTG